>NC_081169.1:7335186-7701436 GCF_012432095.1 Onychostoma macrolepis
TTTTATTAGGATATTTTTAAGAATATCTATAATTAAAAACATAAAACTCCAAAGTAAACCATAACCCTAAAATATTTTATTAAAATATATTTAATAATATGAACAATATAAATTATATAACAATAATTATTATAATAATATTATATCAATATTATATCGTTGTCATTATATATATATATATATATATATATATGTGTGTGTGTTTGTATGTGTGTGTGTGCATATATATATATATATATATATATATATATATATATTATAAGATATGTTTTATTCAAATATAAAAAAATACTTAAAACATTTGGAAGCATTGGTCTATTTGGTAGCACATTTCTGGAGATTTTTTTTTTTTTGCGCAAATGTCACTCGAGGCGCGGAACTAATGTGCCGACCTCTTGTTGTTGCAGTGGGACGTTTTTCTTGTTACTCAAAACAGCTTCCTGGAGGTTGACGTGGATGATGGCAGAAACTAAAGCAGAGCTGTCAATTGATGCTTCAAACCTTCACATCTCTAACAGCAGCGGGAATGCGTCCTCACAGCCCAACAACCCTCTATCCAGAAAACTCAACAAGATCCTGGAGACCAGGCTGGATAATGACAAGGTTTGTGACAGTCTGTTCGCATTTGCTAACTTGTTAGATCGCAGTGCACCTGTCACTACAAATTGTTTGCACGTAAGTTATAATTAATAATAATAATAATAAAAATATATAAAAAAATAAACATAATTTCTGAGTCTCTAATTTATACGGTAAATAATATTTCAGTAGCGTGGTGTTCTGCTTGTCAAAACGTTACAGAGAAGAACATTTGTACATGGTTATGTTATAAGATGGTAAATCTTAAGGGGTTTAACAAAGTAATGTGAACACTAATTATTGTAGGGGTGAATATAATTCGTGTAGGCTATAGTGAAAAAACAAATGTTTCAATTATCTTTTTAAATTTTTTTATTAATTTCTCATTGTCTATATTCTCTAGGTTGTATTTCAGTGTAGTAAAGGTAGTGTTCAGGAGTGCTTAGTAAAAGCCATGGGTGAAATAGGAAACTTGTCAGACTTCCAAAAAAAAAGGCAAATCATGGAAGCCCGTTTAGCATGAGCATCTGTAACCTTTACAGCCCAACTGTTTGGTGTTTTAAGAATGCGACACTAATTGCTAAAAATGTAATGACAGACACTACTGCTAAAATATGATGTTATGATAATAAAACCTGGACAGTTGGAGCACCAAGATGAACTTCAACATCTACACAGGCCAGCTCAATCAGCTGGTTTGACTATTATCAAACCACTGTGGATAGATTTGGAAGGAAAATTTAAAAAACAAAGGTTGTATGAATACATTCTAAGAAGGTTGGAAGTTGATAAAGGCAAAGGGTGGTAAAACACTATAATAAAGAAATATTGCATATTTCCCAGTTGTTGAAAATATCTTGTCTAACCCATTTATAATACTTGTGAGTAAAACAACTGAAATTCTTGTACTAGGTATTTATATGGTACTCCAAAGTAAAGAATACTATGGTACTGCCATGTTTGATGTCTGAAAAATATTTTTAGTTTGTTTTGTTATTTTAGTATGTGGAGAAGCATGGTGTTATATGATGTTTTTTTTAGACATGGTAATGTCATGTGTTTTTTTGTTTGTTTGTTTTTTTTTCAAACATAAATCATGGTGCTGTATAATGTAGCCTAAGGTAAGGGTCAGTAAGGTTTTTCTTTTTCTTTCTTTCTTTTTTTGAAAGAAACAAATGCTTTTATTAAGCAAGATCACATTAAATAATCAAAAGTGAGAGTAAAGATTACTACATTGTAACAAACTTCTATTAATCAAAGAATAAATATTAATCAAACAATATATATCATGCTTTCCTCAAAAATATTAAGCAGTTTTCAACATCGATAGTAATAAGAAATATTTCTTGAGCATCAGATCAGCATATTAGAATGATTTCTGAAGGGTCATGTGACACTGAGGACTAGAGTAATGGCCGCTGAAAATTCAGCTTTGCCATCACAAGAATACATTAAAATTTAAACTATAATAAAATAGAAAACAGTTATTTTAAAATTGAAATAATGTTTCATGATATTACTGTTTTTAACTGTATCTTTGATTGGATAAATGCAGCTTAAGAGACTTCTTTCAAAAACATTCAAAGAATCTTATCAGCTTTTGAACATTAGTCTATATCGAACAGCCACAGAATTGCAGTAATATTATTTTGATCAGAACATGCATTATAAATTTTGTAAATGTAGTTGTCATCTGATGTTCATAGGCAACATGCAGTTGATGATCAAGCAGCAGTGAAGATCTTGTTGCTTCACTTATTTCCTATTTTTGTTTCTTTCTAGGAGATGCTGGAAGCGTTGAAATCTCTCTCTGTGTTTTTCACGGAGAACAGTCTGAGAACCAGGAGGAACCTCCGAGGAGACATAGAGAGACGCAGCCTATCCATCAATGAAGAGTTTGTACTAATATTTAAAGAAGTGAAGGAGGTAAATTCACAGTGACAGTTCTATACAGCAGCTCAAAAATGTATAATTAAAAAGCAGTATATGTAATATATGTATAATTAAAATCATCCTGTATCATTACATAACATGCCTGAGACTTTTTTTAATGATCAAAAACTACTACTATTTTTTGAATTAGTTTATTTTTATAGTTTTTATTTGAATTTTAGTTAAAGTCTTAATTAATTTTGTTGTGGTTTTTTATATATATATATATTTTTTTTTATATTTCTATTTAGCTTTCATTTATATTTATTTCAGTTTTAGTCATTTTAGTACTTGTCTACATCTTACAAGGTATATTATATTCAAATTACAAAGTGTGTTTATGCATTTCACTTTTATAGTCTAGCTAACACTGAAAACTATTTGGTTTGGGTTCACTGTAAAAAAAAAAAGAAAAGTTGAGCGAACTTAAAAACATTTTTACCAGCTTCAGCAGATTTTTGAGTTTGCTCAACTTGTTTTTGTGGGAGATTCTCAAATTTTTGTTGTATAAACTTAAAACAACAAGTTGAGAAAACTCAAAAATCTGCTGAAGTTTGTTGCCTTAAAATTTTAAGTTGGCTCAACTTTTTTTTTTTACAGTGTTGGCAAGATTTATTTATTTATTTATTTATTTTAATTAATAGCTTATTTCACTAAGGACAAAGTGACAGTAAAGACTTTTACATTTTTACAATAAATGTATATATTTCAAATAAATGCTGTTCTTTTGAACACCCTATTCATCAAATAATCCAGAATTTTTTTTTATCAAGAAATAAATAACATTTTACAATATATTAAAATAGAAAATAGACAAGTTGAAGTACTAAAATGACTAAAACTGAAATACATATAAATGAAAGCTAAAGAGAAATAATAAAAAAAACTTATAAAAATTACTAAAACACACAACAAAATAAATTAAGACTTTAACTAAAATTCAAATAAAAACTATAAAAATAAACAAACTCAAAATATTAACAAAAGCTATATCAACGATAATAAAATAACGCTAATATGTGGCTTTGGAGAAAAGCATCTGAATAAATGTAAAGATGATGCTGTTGAGGTGGTTTACACAAACTTTGCATACAACCTCTGTAGCACTAGTGAACTTCTTCTGCAATATAGGACTTGAGTGTGTCTTTCTGCTTCAGGAACTAGAGAGTGTTCATGAAGATGTTCAGGCCATGAGCTCCTGCTGTGAAGAAATGACCAACAGGTTGAAGGTAATTATGCATGTTTGCATTTATTTAGCAGATAGCTTTTGGAAAATGATCATTTCTTTACTGCAATTATTAGCAGCCTGCTAAAGATTATTGACAATTAAAAAATCTGAAAAGCATTTCAAGGGATTGAAAAAGATATTTAAATGTATATAGTTGAAGGGCAAACGTGCTCTTTTTCCATAATTTAGCTTCCATGTTTTGTGTGTCAACAGGCAGCCAAAGAACAAACCCAGGATTTGATTGTGAAAACCAACAAACTTCAGGGAGAGAAGTGAGTCTGATATAATGCTCTAAGGTGTTTGAGTGATATGAGGTTTTCAGAGCTGATCTGCTGATCTGGAGAGTGGGTCTGCTTATGGCATGAATTTAAGCAACATCAAAATCCCATTGCTGTTGCACTAAATATCAAAAGGAATACCACTTGACCAATCAAATTCGATGAACTAACATATATACAAAGCTAAATGTACAGCAAATTAAATATACACAAAATTGTTATTAGTTAATTTAAATAAATTCTTAAATTAAATTTTTAAACATTTATAATAATTTGAAATTGATTTCTGAAGGATCATGTAACACTGAAGAATTGCTGCTTTGCCATCACATAATGTTGCCAAAACATAAATTACATTTTAATTAAAATAGAAAACTGTTATTTTAAATGGTAACATTACACAAGTTTTTATCAAATAAAAACATTCAAAAACCTGAAAAAAAATCATACTGACCCCAAATTGTTGAACGGTATGTGTGTGTGTGTGTACTCATATATATATATATATATATATACACATACACATACACATGAAATGTATATGGGGTGTAACCCTGGTGTCCTGGCCAAATTCCCTCCACTGGCCCTTATCAATCATGGCCTCCTAATAATCCCCATCCGCTTGATTGGCTCTACGACTCTCTCTCCTCTCCACCTGTAGCTGGTGTGTGGTGAGCGCACTGGCACCATTGTCCTGTGGCTGCCGTCGCATCATCCAAGTGGATGCTGCACACTGGTGGTGGTTGAGGAGAGACCCCCCCCACATGATTGTAAAGCGCTTTGGGTGTACAGCAATACACAATAAAGCGCTATATAAATGCATCATTCATTCATTCATTCATATGTTAACATGAAATTTTCACCAAACGTATGTGTGAACATGAAATTTTCACCATACATACAAAGAAAACAAAACAAATAAGTTCAGAAATTAAGTTATGTGTAATGAATTGGAATGACAAAGGGAAAAAGTATTGAGCACGCTTACTGAAATTTATTTAACACTTAGTACAAAAGCCTTTTTTGGTAATGACAGCTTCAAGATGACTCCTGTATGGAAAAACTAGTTGGATGCATTGCTCAGGTGTGATTTTGGCCCATTCTTCTACACAAAATGAACACTCTTCATATATTGAAGGTTCCATGATTTTTAGTTCTTTTCGTAGATTTTCTATTGGATTCAAATCAGGTGATTGGCTGGGCCATTCTAGCAGCTTTATTTTCTTTCTCTGAAACCTCTGAGAATTTCCTTGGCTGTGTGTTTGGGATTATTGTCTTGCTGAAATGTCCTCCCTTGTTTCATCTTCATCATCCTGGTAGGTGTTGGGACTGAACCAGCTAATATTAATTTCCACTGACAAGGGGCAGGATTAGTTTCTATGCCTTTTTGCACCTCCCTTTTGTCCATGTGTTCAATACTTTTTCCCTGTGTCATTCCATTTTATTACACATAACTTAATTTCTTAACTTATTTGTTTTGTTTTCTTTATATGCATGCATGTGTTTGTATGTTACCGACATCTGTTGAAAATTTCATGTCAACAGCACCTTTAGAAATATATTTACTGAGAAAAATGGTGATGTGTTCAATACTTATTTTACCTGCTGTATGTATGTGTGTGTATACAGTGTGTGTTACTGACCGCAGTAAGATTCTGCTTTATTCTGATGTTTGTGCCTAGATGAGAAGAAATTTTCTGTAATTTAATTTAAGAGCTTCTGTCTTTGCAATTAATGACTATCCAGCACTTCTTCCAGAATGTTACAGTGTCATATTTCTGGTAAACATCACAATGTTTGATTATTTTTAGCAGTACAACAGAAATAGACATTGTTCTGTTTCACAGCACTGTCAGCAGGTCAGCCTTTCAGAGCAGATGGCAACATATCTCATTTACATTTATACATTTACATTTACATTTAGTCATTTAGCAGACGCTTTTATCCAAAGCGACTTACAAATGAGGACAATGGAAGCATTCAAAATCAACAAAAGAGCAATAATATGCAAGTGCTATAACAAGTCTCAGCTCGCTTAACGCAGTACACGTAGCAATGTTTTTTTTTAATTATTATTTTCAATGGGTGACATGTCCGGTGAGTATGCTGGCCATGCAAGAACTGGGATGTTTTCAGCTTCCAGGAATTGTGTACAGATCCTTGCAACATGGGGCCGTGCATTATCATGCTGCAACATGAGGTGATGGTCGTGGATGAATGACACAACAATGGGCCTCAGTATCTCATCACGGTATCTCTGTGCATTCAATATGCCATCAATAAAATGCACCTGTGTTCGTTGTCCATAACATACACCTGCCCCTACCATAACCCCACCGCCACCATGGGCCACTCGATCCACAACGTTGACATCAGCAAACCGCTCACCCACACAACGCCATACACGCTGTCTGCCATCTGCCCTGTACAGTGAAAACCGGGATTCATCTGTGAAGAGAACACCTCTCCAAAGTGTCAGACGCCATTGAATGTGAACATTTGCCCACTCAAGTCGGTTACGACGACGAACTGCAGTCAGGTCGAGACCCCAATGAGGACGACGAACATGCAGATGAGCTTCCCTGAGACGGTTTCTGACAGTTTGTGCAGAAATTCTTTGGTTATGCAAACCGATTGTTGCAGCAGCTGTCCGGGTCTCAGACGATCTTGGAGTTGAAGATGCTGGATGTGGAGGTCCTGGTGTGTCTGCGGTTGTGAGGTCGGTTGGATGTACTGCCAAATTCTCTGAAACACCTTTGGAGATGGCTTATGGTAGAGAAATGAACATTAAATTCACGGACAACAGCTCTGGTGGACATTTCTGCAGTCAGCATGCCAATTGCACGCTCCCTCAAAACTTGTGGCATTGTGCTGTGTGATAAAACTGCACATTTTAGAGTGGCCTTTTATTGTGGCCAGCCTAAGGCACACCTGTGCAATAATCATGCTGTCTAATCAGCATCTTGATATGCCACACCTGTGAGGTGGATGGAGTATCTCGGCAAAGGAGAAGTGCTCACTAACATAGATTTAGACAGATTTGTGAACAATATTTGAGAGAAATAGGCCTTTTGTGTACATAGAAAAAGTCTTAGATCTTTGAGTTCAGCTCATGAAAAATGGGGGCAAAAACAAAAGTGTTGCGTTTTTAATTTTGTTCAGTGTATATACATCTTCTGCTGGACACATTTTATCCCTGCTATACTTCAGTATTGCATTTCCAATTAATATTCTCTTATCTGTTTTGCTGCTTGTTGTGAATGCAACTGATTACAAGCTAGCTGCTGATAATGAGACAATGTGATACACAAAAGTTAATAATGACACTGAGAGAAGAGGATTCTGGTATATGCAACTAGGTTTTTTGTAGATTTGATTGGTTGAACCAAATCCTGTCTGGAAATTTGGGTTTAGTCAGATACACAAAGTAAAGGGACAGAATGATAAATCGAGGCTCTAGCTTCAGCGTATCTTGTACTTTCTGCCACCCACAGATCAGGTTTATGGCCCTCACTGGTGAAATGTGCTTGTTTATGGCCATTGAGAGGCTGCCAGTGAAAGTCATTTGGGTAGAAGTGATTGAAAAGAGGGCTGATAGGGCATTGACACTGCTGGGCTGTGGTGTGCCGTGTGATGAACCAATGAGATGCAAAGAGAGACAAATCGCTCTGTTCCAAAACCCAGTGAGCTGCCTTGCTGTCTGATTTCTATGGGCAGCTGCCTTCTAGGCAGCATTTATGTGTCCACTGGTTCGGAGCTGAGTGGGTGTTTTCAGTTTAATCTCTATAGGGAGATGCAGGGAATTGTGGGATTGACAGCAGAGTGTAGCATGCGTTTGAAAAGCTGAGAAATAAGTAAACCATATTGAAATCTGTGTGTGTGTACGTATTTCTGTATGTATGTATGTACAGTCATGGCCAAAAATATTGGCATCCTTGGTAAATATGATCAAAGAAGGCTGTGAAAATTAATCTGCATTGTTCACCCTTTTGATCTTTTATTTTAAAAAAATCACAAAAATCTAACCTTTCATTGGATAATAAGAATTTAAAATAGGGGGATATATCATTATGAAATAAATGTTTTTCTCAAATACAGGTGCATCTCAGTAAATTAGAATGTCGTGGAAAAGTTCATTTATTTCAGTAATTCAACTCAAATTGTGAAACTCGTGTATTAAATAAATTCAATGCACATAGACTGAAGTAGTTTAAGTCTTTGGTTCTTTTAATTGTGATGATTTTGGCTTACATTTAACAAAAACCCACCAATTCACTATCTCAACAAATTAGAATATGGTGACATGCCAATCAGCTAATCAACTCAAAACACCTGCAAAGGTTTCCTGAGCCTTCAAAATGGTCTCTCAGTTTGGTTCACTAGGCTACACAATCATGATCTGACAGTTGTCCAGAAGACAACCATTGGCACCCTTCACAAGGAGGGTAAGCCACAAACATTCATTGCCAAAGAAGCTGGCTGTTCACAGAATGCTGTATCTAAGCATGTTAACAGAAAGTTGAGTGGAAGGAAAAAGTGTGGAAGAAAAAGATGCACAACCAACTGAGAGAACCGCAGCCTTATGAGGATTCTCAAGCAAAATCAATTCAATAATTTGGGTGAACTTCACAAGGAATGGACTGAGGCTGGGGTCAAGGCATCAAGAGCCATCACACACAGAAGTGTCAAGGAATTTGGCTACAGTTGTCATATTCCTTTTGTTAAAGGTCCCATGACATGCTGCTTTTTGGATGCTTTTATATAGGCCTAAGTGGTCCCTAATACTGTATCTGAAGTCTGTTTCCCGAAATTCAGCCTTGGTGCAGAATTTCAGCCACTATGAGCCAGTCCCACAATGAGCTTTCCTTAAGACGTGCCATTCCTGTGTCTGTAGCTTTAAGAATGAGAGAGGCGGGGCAAGGTGGAGGGTGGGTGTGTGGCCTTAACCAGCTTGCGCTACCATGCGCTAATGTTGACAGTGGATGTATCGCAATGGCTCATAGACACACAGTCGTTCAAGCTTTTCAGTTTGACCCAGAATCTGATCCGGATGGAGAAGCACTGGATGAAGAAGTTGCAACTCAGTGGCTACAGCAGGACGTCTCCGAATGGTTAGTTTAAAATATTGTGTCTGGATAAAGAACTTTAGTTGGTTTGTTTATGTATGCTGTTACAGTTATTATCATGTAGCTAATGCTAGCCATAGGCTCGGATGAAGGAACTGAAAAAATACTTTGGTGTTCATTTGTACATCCAAACACTGAGCAAGCCATAATGTCTCTCGAGGAAAAAAAAAATATTGCGCTCGTCTTGCACGGTAGTAGCTAATTTTCTCATGGGCGGGCAAAGCAGAGAAAGAGGAGGTAACCTTTCCCCATATGACGACATAAAGGGAAGATTCCAGATTGGGCCATCTGAGCTTTCACTTTCTCAAAGGCGAAGCAGGATACCCAGGGCTCGGTTTACACCTATCGCCATTTCTAGCCACTGGGGGACCATAGGCAGGCTAGGGGAACTCATATTAATGTTAAAAAACCTCATAAAGTGAAATTTTCATGCCATGGGACCTGTAAGCCACTCCTGAACCACAGACAACGTCAGAGGCGTCTTACCTGGGCTAAGGAGAAGAGGAACTGGACTGTTGCCCAGTGGTCCAAAGTCCTCTTTTCAGATGAGAGCAAGTTTTGTATTTCATTTGGAAACCAAGGTCCTAGAGTCTGGAGGAAGGGTGGAGAAGCTCATAGCCCAAGTTGCTTGAAGTCCAGTGTTAAGTTTCCACAGTCTGTGATGATTTGGGGTGCAATGACATCTGCTGGTGTTGGTCCATTGTGTTTTTTTTGAAAACCAAAGTCACTGCACCGGTTTACCAAGAAATTTTGGAGCACTTCATGCTTCCTTCTGCTAACCAGCTTTTTAAAGATGCTGATTTCATTTTCCAGCAAGATTAGCCAAAAGCACCAAAAATTGGTTAAATGACCATGGTGTTGGTGTGCTTGACTGGCCAGCAAACTCACCAGACCTGAACCCCGTAGAGAATCTATGGGGTATTGTCAAGAGGAAAATGAGAAAAGAGAGACCAAAAAATGCAGATGAGCTGAAGGCCACTGTCAAAGAAACCTGGGCGTCCATACCACCTCAGCAGTGTCACAAACTGATCACCTCCATGCCACGCCGAATTGGGGCAGTAATTAAAGCAAAAGGAGCCCCTACCAAGTATTGAGTACATATACAGTAAAAAAAATTTTTTTATTGGTCTCATGAAGTATTCTAATTTGTTGAGATGGTGAATTGGTTGGTTTTTGTTAAATTTGAGCAATTAAATTTTAATTTTAAACAATTAAAAGAACCAAAGACTTAAACTACTTCAGTCTGTGTACATTGAATTTATTTAATACATGAGTTTCACAATTTGAGTTGAATTACTGAAATGAACTTTTCCACGACATTCTAATTTATTGAGATGCACCTGTACACGTCGGACACAATTATGGCACCCCTAGAAATTCTTATGAGTAAAATATCTCTGAAGTATATTCCCATTCATATTCACAATTTTGAGCACTCCAGGGTGATTATGAACATGAAATTATCCAGCCATGACTTCTTGTTTCACAGAAATATAAATAGGAGGGAAAACAAAGCCCAAATTCCCTTAATCATCCATCACAATGAGAAAAACCAAAGAATATATTTCTGATGTGCAGCAAAAGATAATTGAGCTTCACAAATTAGCGAAGTGGCTTTAAGAAAAGAGCTAGAGCAGTGAAAATTCCCATTTCCACCATCAGGGCAATAATTAAGAATTTCCAATCAACATAAAATGTTACACAACTGCCTGGAAGAGGACGTGTGTCTATATCGTCCTAAAAATAGTTGAGTCTCGGGGTCAGAAAACCTTAAAAAAAAAATTGTCAAACAGCACCTACATCACCACATGATGTTTGGGAGGGTTTCAAGAAAAATTCTCCTAGCTCATCCAAACACAAACTCCAGCATATTCAGTTATCAGACACGACTGAAACTTCAAATGGGACTGGCTTCTATGGTCAGATGAAACTAAAAAATTAGCTTTTTAGCAGCAAACACTCAAGATGGGTTTGGTGAACACAGGGATTTTGTTTTGTTTGTTTTATTATTTGACAAAATGTAAAACATAATACAAAAAAGTCCAAAAAGACTAGTTCATACACATTTCAAAACTGTCGAGGATAAAATACACAAAAAAGCCTTCGGCTTATTTCCATTGTGGTCCTCTATATTAAAAAAATGGACGAACAAATCATAAATGGAATGCAATCCACATCAAGTTCAGAAACTCACCACATAAACTCCAAAACATCAACAATAAAATAACCATTTTTTAACTTCCCTTCTAAAACTACTATCAACTTGTATCTCTTGGATACACCCAGGTAATTTATTCCACGCAACCGAGCTAGTATATAAAAAAGACTTTTTAACAAAACCAAGCTTCTGCAATGGCCATTCCAGTCCTCTGACCTGAACCCTATAGAAAATGAGTGGGGTGAACTGAAGAGAAGAAGCACCGACATGGAGCTGGGAATCTAAAGGGACTCGTAACCCAAAAGGTTGCAAGTTCGAGTCTCAGGTCCGGCAGGAATTGTAGGCAGTGAATGTACAGCGCTCTCTCCACCTTCAATACCACGACTGATGTGCCCTTGAGCAAGGCACCGAACCCCCAACTGCTCCTCGGGCGCCGCAGCATAAATGGCTGCCCATTGCTCCGGGTGTGTGTTCACGGTGTGTGTGTGTGTATGCACTGCTGTGTGTGTGTGCACTTAGGATGGGTTAAATGCAGAGCACAAATTCTGAGTATGGGTAACCATACTTGGCCGCATGTCACATCACTTTCACTTTCATACACACACACACACAGTTTGGTCTGTATATATTTGGACACTGACTCAATTTTCATCATTTCAGCTCTGTATGCCACCAGAATAGAATTAAAATGAAACAATCAAGATGAAATTGTAGTGCAGACTTTAAGCTTTAATTCAAGGGGTTGAACACAAATACAAAATAAAATATTTAGGAATTACAACCATTTTTATACACAGTCCCCCCATTTTCAGGGGTTCAAATGTTATTGAACAAATAAATATAATCATAAATAAAATGTTAATTATTTTATATTTTGTTGAGAATCCTTTGCAAGCAATGACTGCCTTAAGTCTGGAACTCATGGACTTCACCAGAGACTGGGTTTCCTCCTTTGTGATGCTTTTCCAGGCATTACTGAAACTGATTTCAGTTGTTGTTTGTTTGTGGGTCTTTCTGGTAAGTGAAATGCATGCTCAATCGGGTTGAAATCGGGAGATTGTCTTGGCCATTGCAGAATATTCCTCCTTTTTACCTTCAAAAACTCCTGGGTTGCTTTTTCAGTATGTTTTGGGTCATCATCCATTTGTACTATGAAGCGCCGGCCAATCAACATTTGGCTGAATCTGGGCGGAGAGTATATCCCTATACACTTCAGAATTCATCCAGCTGCTTCTGCCTTCTGTCACGTCATCACTAAACACCAGTAACCCAGTGCTACTGGAAGCCGTGCATGCTCATGCCATCACACTGCTCCACCATGTTTCACAGATGGTGTTGTATGCTTTGGATCATGAGCTGTTCCAAGCCTTCTCCATACTTTTTTCTTCCCGTCATTCTGGTACAGGTCGATCTTAATTTCAGCCGTCCAAAGAATGCTTTTCCAGAATTGCTCTGGCTTTTTTAGATGGTTTTTGGCAAAGTCTAATCTGGCCTTGTTAGCACCTTGTTGTGAACCCTCTGTATTTGCTCTCTATAGTCTTTTCTTGATTTTAGACTTTTGACAGTGACATGCCTACTTCCTGGAGAGTGTTCTTCACTTGGCTGGATGTTGTGAAAAGGTTTTTCTTTACCATGGAGAGGATTTTCTGATCAACCACCACTGTTGTCCTCCCTAGACATCCAGGCCGTTTTATGTTGTTGCTGAGCTCACTAGTGCATTGTTTTTTTTTTTTGTCAAAATTCACCAAACTGTTGATTTGGCCACTCCTAATGTTCCTGCTATCTCTCTGATGGATTTGTTTTGATTTTGAAGCCTAACAATTTTTCTGTTTCACCTGCATGGAGCACTCCTTTGAGTGCATGATATGGGTTCAGAGCAGCAGCTTCCAAATGCAAATGACACACTTAGAATCAACTCCAGAACATTTACCTGCTAGTTGATGTAGAAAGGACCAAATGAATAGCCCACAACTGTCCAATTATTTATGGTCCCTTGAGAAAGGGGGAGGTAAATATTAAAAAGATGTAATTCCTTAAACTTTCCTCCAATTTTGATGTGAATACCCTCAAATTAAAGCTTAGTGTGTGCACTGCAATAGTATATAACTACTACTACTTTATATAACTGCAACTTGAATATGTTTTGGTCAGCAGCTAAAATAATAAAATGTGTGCCTGTGTCCAAATATATATGGACCTAACTTTATACACACACACACACACACACACACACACACACACACAAATACACAACCAACAACCATGCATTTTTTAAATGCTCACAAAACCAGTAATTGTGAAGTATTATTTACATTTAAAATAAAAAGGTTTAGATTTTAATGTCTTTAAAAACTTATTTTATTCCATTGAGGGAAAAGCTGAATCAGCCATTCAGTAGCCATTACTCCAGTCTTCAATGTCACGTGATCCTTTTAGAAATCATCTTTTTCGAAATAATTTTATTTATTATCAATGTTGAAATGGTTGTTTTGCTTAATTTTTTGTGGAAGCATTTCCCCAGTATATTTTGATGAATAGACCATTTAAAGAATAATTTCTATCTATTTTTTAGAGAATTCTTTCCAACTTAAACTTTTAAACTGTAGTGTATAAAAAATGTATGTAGCACTGAACTAGTTAATTGATCTGTCCATATTTGTTTGTTGAGTTTACTGCAATATATTGTGGGATTGCATTCTTATGAGAGATACAGTGTTGCAGCCTTAAAAACTGGCTTACAGAGAGGTGTTAGAAGGCAACATAGCTTTTGGAACAAATGACAGGCATGCATCTATGATGTCTCGGTAGGTTTTCAACTAGGTTTTCTGATTAGGTTTTGGAACAGAGGTGCAGACTTCAATGAGGTAGGAAACATTGTGATGACTCAGAACAACATCTTTTGATTAAGAGATGAACTGAAAGATGGAAGTTCAGAGATTTGAGTGATTAAACTAGTCTGAGATTGGAAGAGGAATTAGTCCTGTTGTTTGAGAACCAAGAGTCCACTCTATCTATGACCTTGTGGAACGGCCCCTGATTTTGGCACCAGAACAGATGCTGACAGCTGTGATGGACAGTTGGCATTTCTACGCTCTATTGCCATCAACCGTGTACTCATCCAGCAGAAAAGTTTGACTAAATCCACAGTGACACACAAAGAAAGACAGGTGGGAGAGGAGAGAGAGAAAGAGACATTGATGAAACTATAATGAGGTCATTTTTCTGGAATGTATTGTAATGGAGCGCTGTCAGGAAATATTTGTCCTGGCCAATAAAAATGCTTAGTATTAGTTTTGTGCAATTTCCTGAGGTTTCAAATTCATCCATGTCATGGGAACATGCCATGAAAAACCAAAATTCCCTTCCTCTTTTTCCTGAAATAAGAGTTTGATCTAATGAATGCAAAAGCTTTCACTTCAAAAAATTGCTTTTTTATGATGCCACAACCATCATGTATTAATTATTGCTGAAATGTTCATAGTAATACCTATTTCACATTCAGCGTGGTCCTTTTAGATCAGGGGTTGTCCAGTTCTGCTCTTGGAGGGCCAATGTCCTGTAGAGTTTTAGCTCCAACTTGTCCCAATCCACCTGCCTAGAACAGTGGTTTTCAAACTTGTTCCTGGGGACCCACAGCTCTGCACATTTTGCATGTTTCCCTAATTTACACACCTGATTCAGATCATCAGCTCATTAGGAAAGGGCTCCATGAACTCCAATGAGTGTGTCAGATAAGGGAGACATGCAAAATGTGCAGAGCAGTAGGTCCCGAGGAACAGGATTGAAAACCACTGGCCTAGAAGCATCTATATAGTACGTAAAAAAGGTGTGCCAGGTCGATATATGCATTTTAATTTTTATTTTGACAGCTCTGTGAACAGGAATGTCTGAGTACACAGAGCTCACATTCTCTCCATCTTCATTAGTATACTGTCTCTGTTGAAAAGTTCTGTCTAATAAATTATTAGAGCCATTAAAGTAAACAGTATCCGAAAAAATATTATAGCATTTGCTTTTCTGTTATTAGCAATAGAAAGGCAAACGTTTTAATTCTTTTTAGGGCTGGGCGATATATCGAACACGATATTCATGCGCATCTCGTCAGTAAAGCCGGTTCCGTGATTAGCGCTAAATCTCCATCACCTGTATTCAAATAGAGCGCCATTTAATACACAGAGCCGTAGTTCACTGACAAGCTATGCAATATCGCGTTCATTATCACAGATGAATCGCCTTCGATAATGAACGCGATATTGCGTAGCTTGTCAGTCAATCTACCATCAGAAATCATCAAATAAAGATTTATACTATTTAAACAATTATTTGAATATCTAATAAACCTTTCAAACTTTGTTGATTCCAGCTGTGGGATCTTCTGAAGCGTGCAATTGTAGCCTGCCTAAAAACGTGTGTGTGTGTGTGTGTGTGTGTGTGTGTCGGTCCGTCTGTCCATGCAAATTGGATGGAAACGGGAGGTTTGTGCTGTTACTAGACATGCATGATCGACAAACATTAAACCCTTGATGCGCTATAACCAGTTGGCCATTATATATTCTATATATTATATATTATGAATATGTCATATTCACCATGTGCTGTATGTGAAACTAGCACTACCTTGTCTTTATTTAGTATTTTATTATTTGTTTGTAAAAAATACTACAATAGGATTACAGAATATTTTTTTGTAATAGTTTTTTTTTTTTTTTTAAGTATTCATCTTTTAAAGGATTTGTTTATTGCATAAATATAAATTTAATTTAAAACATTATGCATTATTCTGTCCTGCATTCTGAACAAAGTGCTGATGGATAGCTTACAGAAATGAAGTTCCATCACTTCATTTGTGCATACTTAATGCGCTTATAAAGTATAAAGTGATTAACAAAATTCACAAATATTTTCACATTCACCAGCAATCACTTACACATTTGATTAACTAGGCTTTTATCACACTTCCGCATTCGAAAAGCGGAAGCTTCAAATAGTAGTGTAAAATAACTTCTGCTGTAGCATGGGATTATTGATTTGTTGATGAACAGTTCATCAGACACTTAATCTAAACACATAAACCACAGTTTAAAGTAATTATTCGGGTACAATGAAACAAAGAAAAATTGTCATGTAATTGCGAAATATGTGAAATATGATGTATGTTGTTATATTTCATGATTTAAAGGGGAGCGCACAAACTTACTTTATTTATATGTGATAATTCTACATAGTCTGACCACCTTTTTTTTTAACCAAAGAAATGCAATATTTCCCATTAATTATTTGAAAGCAGCTGATTTAATTATCTTAAATGAGTCATATCCTTTGGGTTTGAGTGCAGTGATTAGAGATTAATCATAATAATAATGCCGCAACAATAAAAACAATACCATTGAAAATAACCTTTAAAAAAGTGTATTCCGACAGTAACTTGAGCAGATCCTCGTTTATCTCATGATTGTGGTGACACTGGCAGTGCTGACTGTTGCCTTGCTCACATGATATTGCATATTTAAAATGGAAGATGATGCGCACAGGCTATTGTGTAAGGCTAAATGCACAGTTCGAAATATTGATGTTTATTGTCAAGTTCAACCAAGTTAGTATAATTGTATTAAAATTGCTGACTGGCCATTGACAATAATGTAGGCAGAAATTCGATTGTGCTACTAATCTAAGCTAGATGTGGCAACACACAGGCTGTGTAAAAACTTGTAAACAACCCATATGCCTTAACAATATGCACTTGCATAGAGAAAGCGATTGCACAGCTCCAATAGCATACTAGTTATATCGCATCAGCCCACCACAAGAGAATGTGACACTTCTTTTTTTTTTTTTTTTTTTACAGTTGTTATAACTTACGATCATATCTACTTTAAGAGTTAGGCAGTTAAAAACAATGGTGTGCTTCCGAATACAGACAAAGTCCCTTTAAGACAAATCATTTCACTCTTAAGGCAAGTCATTTTCACATCTTTGCAACGTCTCTTGGAAAGCTATTTCAGTCATCTAATTTCAGCTTCTATGTCTTCGAATAGGGAAAAAAATAAATAAATAAATAAAAATCTCCCAAGCTGTTCACCAGGTGTACTAATAAAATTTCATACTATTTTTCTTATATTTCATGCTAGACTATTCAATGTGCATGTGTAGTCCTAAGCGTGTCTCGAACACTGACTTTCTATAGCAACCAGAGCTTCTATTGACAGCTGCAGTGACACGATTCCTTACCAATAGCGAATGGTTCTTTTATTTAGAAGGCGGAACTGTTGTTTGTTGTCCAATTTGTAAGTAATATGAGTGCACCATCTTTGTATATCTAAAATCTCTGACACATGACAGATGTCAAGTCTGTTCTTTTACTGATTTCCAGATTTCCAGTTATGTTCTTTTACACAGTGCAATTTTTACAGCTTAATACTATAGGAAACAAATAAACACTGTACAGAACGGCATGTGTTTTTGCCTTTTTTTTCTTTCTTTTTTTTTTTTATTGAGTGTGATATCATATATCAGCTTTATATCGATATATCAATATTGGTTGACCACTACTTGTGTGTTTTGCAGCACCTCACACATGACACTGGTCTCTTAAAAACTAGTTAAACTTGAAAATACAATAATTTTTTATTTTTTTTATTCCACTGCCCTGTGTCTCATATTTAAATTTTTTTTCTCATATTTTGCAAAAATGTGTTCTGTATGAATGGCCGGAAACCTTTTTAATTTTGAAGGATGTGGCAACGCAAACTATATCTCCAGCATATGAGAAATACAGCAGCGGAAAAACTGCCCAGTTCTCAGGGTCAGCAAGAGAGTGGAAAATAATTATGAAAAACTAAATTGTGACTGTGATCGATTAACATTAGGTGGACTTAAATGCTAAAAAGTGTAGGATCAACTTACTTTACATCTAAAAATATCTGTTTTAATCCACTGTCCCTATGGAATCACATTCAGTATTCTATGATATAGAGTGTCCCTCCTCCTTATGTTGTCCTACTGTTCTGTTGGGACATTGCCTGTCTCAGTGACATTTTCATCAGACAGATGGGATTGTGCCTGCTTTTCCGGCTGCTTTTTAACCTTGCCTGTTCGTGTCTGTCCCCAGAGGGACAGCTGTGCAAGGGACAGGTCAGGACATGGCTTGTCATGCTTTCATAGAGGACAGAAAGTAGGATCTCAAATATTAATACACACCAGCTGGTGTGCAGTTTTCTAAATCTGGAGATCACCCTGCCAGATGACCTTTCTGTATCTGATATTAAAAGAGAAAATTGTGTTGCAAAAGTACCTGCAAAAAGAGTTGAGTATTACAATATGCATTAATTTATTAGCTTTTATAGCTCTTCTAACTAAAATCACGAACTTAGAGGCTCAAGTCTGTGAGAGAAATTATACAATTATGAAGTTTTGATTCTTTATTCTGCAGTGCTTTGCTGCATGTTGTATAATGTCATCCCGCACAAGTCCCCAATTTTTGACTTCTTAAACCTTGCTGTGCCATAACATGTTTTCTTTTTCTTTTTGTACTAAAGATGTTGGAAGTACTTTGATGTCAGTGGAAAAATGAGTGTCATAGTTTGACTGTTTTTGACTGTTTCTATGGCGTCAAATCTATGCCATTATGCCTCGCGGTAAATCACTTCTGCGAGAGGAAAACAGATCTACACGCGAGGAAACGGGAGCCCGCAAGCTAATTTCAAACACTCTCGCGTGCGTCACTTGTCCTCTGCGTGCAATACAAGCCCTCGCACGCGAGTGATCATCCCCCACATCCTCGCGCTCGATCTTCTCTCACCTGCTCGTGCGAACACTTCTATTTTTGTCAGTCGTGGGGCGGGGCTTGCTGTTTTAATTGTTATCTCTAACGCCATTGGTTACTTCCCCTTTTCCGGAAGTCAGCTGTGATTAGACGCCTGTGAAAAGGCGATCCATAATTCACATGTGACCTGAGACATGGCTTCATCAACAGACCAGATGCAAGTTGTCATTTATTTTTTAAATTTTTTTTATAGATATAACATGGCTGTTTTAATGAAAATGAATTGCATGCATTGTCAGTAGAATACATCATTATAATAAAAGTTTATTAACATAAATTAACATAAATTCTTCCGTTTACTAGTGATTACTAGTGATTGCAATCTTGTGATGTTACAAAGATAAAACAGGACCATAAACCCTTTTTTTTTTTTTTTTTTTTGATAAGTATTTTTATTAGTTTTATATTGCACAATAAAAGAACAAAATACATAAAATAATAATGATTAAAAAATAAATCAATAAATAAAAAAAACAGACTTTTGAGAACAACAATCAGGGCATACAAGCAGTTTCAATGGAAAAATGACTAGGCACTCAATAGAGGGCAGACAAGATACTAAGCATTACGTTGCTGGTCAGAGTCAGCATTACATTGGTCCAAATGATCTAGAAATGGTTGCCATATACTGTAAAACTTATTAAGATTACCAATAACTCCATACCGGACTCTTTCCATATGCAATATTCCAGTAAGATAGTTCAACGAGGTCTTAAACTGAGGAACAGTGTCCGATTTCCACAGCCTCAGAATGACACTCTTAGCAATAATCATTCTGTAAATTATTGTACTTTGTACAGACACATTATGATCTAACAGAGAAATAGAATAACCAAATAATGCAATTTCTGGATCAGGTGTAAAAACACAACCATACATATCCGAGAACCATTTAAATATGTCACAACAGAAATTGTATAGTTTTGGACATGTCCAAAAGAGATGGGTCAGAGAGCCTTCTGCAGATTTAATCCTGTCACAAATAGGAGAGATAGTAGGAAACATTCTGTGCAATTTAAATTTTGAATAGTGCAGTCTATGCATCACCTTAAATTGAATTAACTGATGCCTAGAACTAATAGAGCAAAATCGAATCCTACTGATGCTCTCCTCCCATACATCAGCCTCAATCTGCATAAATCCTTTTTTATAGATTTTAATGACACGTTTCCACGGTTTTTAGCATGGTAAATCTACCAAAAAGGTTATATTTGAAATTTTCATACAACATAAAGCTTGGGCTATATTAACTTTGCAAAATGAAAATAAAATAAAATAAAACTAATAGTCAACTTGTTGCTATATGCTGAATTAGTTGTAGTTCACCACTATATGCTTACCCAACCATATTTATATACAACCTCAAAAATGTGAGAAATGTCCATTAAATAATTGTAAATAATAAGTGTTCCTGTGACTCAGTGGTAGAGCATTGTGTTAGTAGCGCAAAAGGCCATGGGTTCACATACTGATAAAAAAATAACAATAATGTATAACCTGAATGCACTGTAAGTCGCTTTTAAAGCGTCTGCTAAATGCATAAATGTAAATGTAAATTGTAAATGTACATGACTGTAAATCCCAAATTGGTTCAAAGGACATTTGGATGAATAAATTATTTGTTCATATAAATAAGCAAGAGTTGCTGTATAAACTTTTTAATATATTTTGTATTACTATGTCAAATTTTAGGGGTTGATGGTAATATATTCTTTCATTGTAAGAGGGTTCTGCACTTTACCCTACTTATATTTATAAAAAAAATTAAAAAATAAATGACAACTTACATGCATCTAGTCTGTTGATGAAGCCATGACTCAGGTCACATGTGAATTATGGATCGCCTTTTCACAGGTGTCCAATTACAGCTGACTTCCGGAAAAGGGGAAGTAACCAATGGCGTTAGAGATAACAATTAAAACAGCAAGCCCCGCCCCACGACTGACAAAAATAGAAGTGTTCGCACGAGCAGGTGAGAGAAGATCGAGCGCGAGGATGTGGGGGATGATCACTCGTGTGCGAGGGCTTGTATTGCGCGCAGAGGACAAGTGACGCACGCGAGAGTGTTTGAAATTAGCTTGCGGGCTCCCGTTTCCTCGCGTGTAGATCTGTTTTCCTCTCGCAGAAGTGATTTACCGCACGCGCCAGCATAAGTGGTGCGCTCGGTTATTAATGGCATAGATTTGACGCCATATGTTTCATTTAAAATAACTACAAATACCTAATCGTTTGTGATGGCAGACATGCGTTTGCGATAGCAATGAAAGCTCCAACTTATGGACAAGCAAACAGACCGACACCTGGCAGAATTGTTTTTCCACAACCTTCATCACTCCCTCTCATTGTCACTTGCTCATATCATTTAAGCTTTAGTTGGTGTTGAGAGACATTCTCAGTAAGAGGCAGGAAGGGATCATGCTGAAGGCCGTAGCCTGTCACCTGTCTAAAGTCTGAAGTGACGTGATGCATCATATGTAATGCCCCCGACTAAAGATTTTCCTACTCAACTATTAGTCCTTCATTTAAGCCTTTAGTTCACTAGTTGCACATTTGCAGATTTTTGTTTTGTCTAAACTGTTTTGGTGTCCTGGTTTCCAAAGGGATAATTTTAAGTCATTTGATAAACTGTGGTTTCTAATTTGATGTCCCTTTCTTTGGTAGTGATATTGCTGTAAGTGGAGACTGTTATCTGATTGTGCTAATTAAGCTGGGACCTTATTACCAACCCACACAAATGTTCTCTGTCTTTAATACACCCCCATACACAGCAAATAAATGAAAGCCAATAAGTAGGCAAGCCTGCTGCATTGTGTTCTGGGCTTCTGCAGTGTATTCTGGGTTGAGGCATTGATTAATGTCTTCACTACTCATTTTCTGTAATATGTTGTGCTTGATAATCAGAAGGTTTGATTGGAGGAGAAGTTAGCCTGAGGAACGAGTCTCAGCGTTAACAGATCAGACATCAATAATGCATAACTTCATTTATCAGCCGTTTTTCTCTGTGGTAACAAGGTTATTGCGGTACATCATAAAGCTTACAAACATTATTAAATAAATGTATTGTATAGTGGTGAAACTATCATCACTACTGAGCTCAGTATCAGTGAGAGTGGCTTTGCTTTCAGTCACCAGGCTCAGATGATTGATTTGATTTATCATTATTTGTTTTATTTATCGCTTTGTTGACTCATTTGTTGTTTGATTTTATATATATGATTTTATTTCTTATTATTTTATTTATATATTGTTTTGATGATTTATTGGTTAACATTTATTTTGATAGTCCACTTTAGACATTCTTCTAACTGTAACTATAATGTCAACTACTAATCATTGGAGTATTAGTAGACTACTGTATCTGCTTAATATCTGCTGGCACTTTCATTCCCTAACATGCATTTTACTTACTATAAGCAACTGTATATCAGTGACTGGTGGATGAAATGTAGTTGCAAATATACGTAGTAGAATGTCTAAAGTGGATTATTGAAATAAAGTGTAACCTTTTATTGTTTTGATGTTTATTGGTTGATTGCATTCAATATCAAAGATTGCCTGTTAGATATACCCACAATTAATTTGTTTGACTAGAGACAATAGAGCAGTAAGTAAGGCTGTTTTCTGCGGGTTCTTGAGCGCTGAACTGCTGCTGATGCCGTGGAGCTCATATCTCCAAAAATGTTTTAAATGCATATTTGAAGTTTAAACAGCTACATTGTTACCTAAAAAAAAAAAAAAAGACGTTCCATGACACAACAAAAACAGTATTGGTAAAATGACATGGCCGCATTGTTCCATCCATTTGATTTATGAAAAAAGGGAACAAGTTAGTACAACATAGCCATAATTTTTATTGGAATTATTTTTTTATTTGTGGCCATGATTTAACTAAATATGATGAAATTAATTTAATTCACAGGAACAAATTATTAAGGCCACGGTACATATATTTTTGCGTAGGGCTGTGTAAATAAGTCCAAAATTTTACTGAGTAATAATTTTTAGCTTAATGTGAAAATGACATTTGCTGATCGATTAAAACCAGCATAAGTCTAGGTAGGATGTTTAGCCTTGTGGGTTCAGGTCATAATGAAAGCTATAATAATAGAAGATAGTTTAAAATATTAATAAATATTACAATAGTATATAAATAACACTATGACAGAAGTTGGCTGAACTGTTCCTTCTGGATGCCTACAATTCCAGTTTTCTTTTTCAGCAATCTAGTCTCTATGTGTTTGGGTTGTAATTTACATCATCTCTGAAATTTAAGACATCCCTCAGACAAACATACACCCTGCAGAGGTACGCCTTGTGTAGCAGGGAATTACAGCCATTTAATACATCTTTCATATGTTCTCATTGTTCCAATTTTTTAGGTCAGATATCTTTCCCCTGACCTAAAGCAAATGTCATATACTTTATTGACACTGGAAACAGGCAAAATGGTCCCAAAGCAAGCCCACATGACTAAACATTTTCCCTGCATGCTTACATGTTTCCATAGCATGTTAAACATTGTTACAAGCTCATAGCCATGGGGAGACTTAAGGTAATATTATGTATTTAGGGAACATCGTACAGAGAGAATGATTGAAGATGCCTTTAGACTACAGAGTTTTTGCTAATTTCGTGAATATGAAATGAGGGCTCCAATGCTGCCATGTTAATGTTACTTATAAATACACTACTTTAAAAACGTTTGAGCTTCTATAGTTGTTGATGTCTTGGGAATAATATGTTTGATGTCTATTGGCAAGGTTATTGTCAGATTTTAGTAGTTGTCCTTGTCTTCAGATTCTTCACATATTAATTTTTTATTTTTTCTTTGCATTTTCTGACTGTATTTTCTGAGAATGTGAACCAATGTGAAGCTTTCTTTGAAGCATATTGTATTTGTGAAATATCACAATATAGTTTTGTTTTATTTTATTTTATTAAAAATAAAAACAAAGAATAAAATTACAAGTTATAGGACAAATACAATAGAACAAAGATAAAAAATTACATAAAGTTTTTCAGATACAAAAGGCTTATTTAACATTACATAATTGCGTGTGTATCTGACCATTCAAATGCAATAAGAATTGAAACAAAACCGAATTCGCAATCGTATGCTGTCTTAGAGTGGCACTTTGTCTGGGTGTGTTATTCATGAAAATGTTACATTCACATTGTAATTTTCACCTTGTAACATTGTAATGTTTTGCAGAAGTTTTGCAAAGTTCTGCGTTTCCTTACAAATTTTGATGTTCACTCACAAAAATGAGATTTTGTATTCGCTTGAAATAGATTTTTTTGTTCCACCTCATTTTTCATCACCATGCCCCTTTCTGTAGCTCTGCAGCTCTCTAGCTTTCCAAAAACAAGGTAGAAAATAGGGAAGTTCAATTTTTTTTCTCCAACAAATGATCATAAGAATCTATCAGAACGGATGACGCTTTTAGAAACTTTGAATAGACTGAACCAATTGGCAAAAGGATTCGCTCCAAAATGCTGCACGCTGCAAGTTCAAAATCTCACTAGGTCAAAAGGATGGAGGACTTTATTGCAAAATGTCAAACAAGTTGTTTTTCTATGAATCGTTTAGTGATGTTTTATGTCATTACATGTATTATGTTTCATTAGTATTACTTTAACACAAACTAAGAGACATTAGCAAATTACAGGCAGCTCCAAAAAATAAATACATGGTCTGAGTGCTGGTAGGGAGAGAGGAAAGTGAAGAAATGAAAGAGGGCTGAATCAGCAGTGAGTTGCTCTCTGAGGACAGCGGTTCTCATGACTTCTATTGTTCTGATGTCATACTTTATAGATGTTCTTGTTCAAATAATGTTGCCTCAAGCCATCTTTCGTGGTTTTAGTGTTCTACAATACTTTTTATAGTTCTCTTTCCTAAAAGTGTTATGTTGGGCGAAAGACTAGTAATATGTTTATTTCAGGAGTTTGAAGTGTGACTATGGGTTGTGCGCGCCATCTAGTGGTTGGCTCGGGAAAGTTTCTTTGCATAACATTTTCTATCTTTGTATGTATATACTGTAAGTGTGTGCATATACTGTTATTTGAATTTATACGTTTACATAAATGTAGGCAGTCATATCACCCAAGCTCAAGCCAAAAGACTTGCCCACTGAAGCTAAGCAGGGTTGAGCCTGGTCAGTACCTGGATGAGAGACCTCCTGGGAAAACTAGGTCACTGATGGAAGAGTGCTAGTGAGTAAAGCCCTGCACGGGCCTAAAATATAGGCCCTAGCCCGGCCCTGGCCCGTGACGCTCAGGCCCTAGCCCGGCCCGGCCCGTGTCCGACAGCTTATCAGAATTCTCGGCCCAAGTCCGACCCGAGCCCGTCTTTTTTCCCCCTTCTCCCAAAACAGCTTATACTACTGTTTCAGCTATTAAAATACTTCAGTTTTGTATGAAATGGCAAAGTGATTGTATTTCGTTTCGTCATTTTATTGAGTTAATTTATAAAAACGTTTGGAGCATTTTTTTTATTCATTAAATGTTTTTTTGTTTTTTTTTTAAGTAACGACCAAGTGGCAGACAGATTTGATCATGGCCTATGTTTGATCAATTTAGCTTTCTCAAATCACTTGCATTGGAAACATTTCAAAATACGCTGTCATTTTTGCTCATAAAGGTAAGAGTAATAGGCTACATTGTTCGGAACTGTAAAGGGTCTACTTTTATTTGTGTGCACTCAAAATATCAACAAAACGTGCTTTTATTTTTTGAAAAGTTTTTGAGTAGGAGCGCTTCTGAAAAACCGGAAAAACCGGAACACAGCGAAAACTTGCCTCACTGACTTGATAAATATAGTATCTATAGAAAGCTTTGAATTAACGAAATAATTTGAATCGAAAACGAAAACTATTTCATTATAAAATCCCTAAAGATGCATTTATCTCTAAAGGCGCATCCAATTAGGAGACGGCGAGTCAGGATCATCGTCAAATGCACGGATGATCCAAAATGCAGCTTTTCCTGAAGCATTGGGAACTTTTATTCACTCCCCACACTCCAACTTCTCCCTGACGCTCTGCATGGTCAACTGTCACCTGTATGCTAATGCGTGCGAATATGCGTTGTGTAGGCGATGTGGAATATTTATCAGTATTTATTATATTTAGCAATAGTATTGCTAATAGTATGCTAAATTCAGTATTTAAATATTTAGCAATATTTAAGAATATAATCAGTATTTCATACATGTGTGCTCTGCACGTATATGGGCACAATAAAAGGAGAGAGGCTAAATGAGCCCGAGTCCGACCTGAGCCCGATCTGTAAAAAAAAAAAAAATTTGGGCCAAGCCCTGCCCGAATGGACTCAGCGTGTCGGGCCCTGTCGGACTTGCAGACCTCTACTAGTGAGGCCAGCAGGGGGTGCTTAGTCTGTGGTCTATGTGGGTCCTAGCGCCCCAGTATAGTGATGGGGACAATATACTGTCAAAAAGCACCACCCTTCGGATGAGACGTTAAACCTAAGTCCTGACTCTCTGTGGTCATTAAAAGTCCCAGGATGTCCTTCGAAAAAGAGTAGGGGCGTAATCCCAGCATCCTAACCAAATTCGCCTATTCGCCTCTGTCCATCATCATGGCCTCCTAATCATCCCCATATCTACTGATTGGCTTGTGATGGGCGTTCTAGTGCAATATGACTGCCTTCACATCATCCAGGTGGATGCTGCACGTTGGTGGTGGTTGAGAATATTCCCCCTTTCTATGTAAAGCACTTTGAGTACTCAGAAAAGCGCCATATAAATGTAACAAATTATTATTATTATTATTATTACTATTATTATATTTATTACATACATTACCTTCTCTTCTTTAGTCAACGGTTGGAAGTTCGAGCTCAGGTGGCCCAGGCATTCCTGTCAAAGTTCCAGCTGTCTGCCGCTGAGATGGCAACATTACGTTCCGCACGAGATGGTCCCATCACTGAGGTAACCTCATGTTTATCCCACAAAAATCTGCTTATCATTGCCCATGAAATTTCAATTGAGAACCAAAGCACATAAATGAACCCTGAGATTTGATTCATCTTAAAAGATAATTAAAAAAGTAATAATAATTTTTTAACTTCCCATTTAAAAATAAAAAATTCTTAGCTCGATTTTCAAACTTTCTTTACGTGTTACATGACACTGATAAAACTCACAAATTAAATCATCCCATACCGACTAATTCAAAAATAAGTTCAGACAGTATCATCTCTAATAATTGTGTGAACTGTGTGTGTACTGTGCAGGACTTCTTCAGAGCACTGAACCGTGTGAAGAACATCCATGAAGATGTGAAGGTCTTACTGAGGACTAACCAGCAAACGGCAGGGTGAGAGAGAATAGACTAGAATAGAATTAAATAGAACAGAATAGATTAGAAATGTACTAAAAATACAAGAAAATCTAAGAATTAACTATCTTGATTCTCACAGGCTTTTTGCATGTAGATGTTCAGTGATGTCTGTGCTTTACTGCAGGCTGGAGATCATGGAGCAGATGGCTGTGTTACAGGAGACCGCATACGAGCAGCTCTATCGCTGGGCTCAGAGTGAGTGTGCGCTCTGGACCTTACACAGACACACACACACAGCGGAGGCGAGAAGTTTCTGGAATATAAGCACAGTTGCTGCTGCCAGAGAATGTGAAACAGAAAACTGACTCATAGCTTACAGAACGACTTATGACACTCCTGTTTTACATGATGATTTTAGTACTTTAGTAATATGTTGTAGTTACATAATAAAAAAAATATAGATATTTTTTTAAGTTATTTGTGCTTTAGTATTATAGGAGGCCTTATAGATGTTTCTGTGTCTGTAGATGAGTGCAGAGGGTTGACTCAGGAAACATGTGATATTCCTCCCGTGTTGAGTCAAGCTATGGAATCTCTCCAGGATCGTCCTGTTCTTTATAAGTGAGTTCTGTCCCTTACACACACACTTGTCCCAAAACACACTCTTCTAGTGCCCGCAGAGCAGAACAATGCACATCTTTTTTCAGCAGTAATGTTTTTCATTTTCTTAGTGAAATCATTCTAAGATTCTGATTTGGTGCTTTCTTATTATTAATATTAATGCTGAAAACAGTTGTGCTATTTATTGTTCTTGTGGAAACCATAATATGTTTTTAGGATTCTTTAATGTAATGTTATGGAATCGTTTCTGGAAATATACATTTCTTACTGACCCCAAACTTTATATTTTACAACATTAATTACATTTTAATTTATTCAATTTTCAGGTACTGTATACTGTACCGTTTTAGCTGCAGGGAATTAGACTGCAATTCCATCATATATACCACAAGGTGTCAGTCTCTCACATTCTTTTAGAAGCAGTTTCCTGTGTTTAGTGTACCTTCCTCCAACTGTCAGTACATTATAAATGTTCAGACTTCCATAAACGAAAACAACTGTCAAGATTGATTAGTGTTTTTGAGTTAATGAGCCACATCAATACAATGAAACAACAACAAATTGGTTTGAATGGATGAACACAGCCAGAAAAATGACATGTTCCTACAATGTAAATAAACTGTCTTCAGTATGTTTTGAATTCAGTTTAAATTACATAACATATTTTTGGTGAAGTCCACACTGATTGTAGATTGTTCGTACTTTTACTATTACTCATACTTAGGGATAGTCATTTGAACAAACCTCTAACCATAAATGCTAAATAACTACGAAAATGAATGATACCTCAAATTGCGTGTTGAAGAGGTGATTAGGCACATGTAATCAACCTGAACCATATCTAGAGACCTGAAAATCACAGATAGAGACTTACTAGCTTAGGCTAGTATGCATCCACCCAGAAGACCCTGGCAACAACTCAAAACACCACCATGGAAACAAGCCACAACACTTTAGCATCATGAATGGCCATTTTTGAGCTGACATATTTATGTAATATAGGAATGTAAATAAAGTGAACTTGGTGCAAATTGCAGTCCCAAATGTGTGTTAAACAGTACATGCAGAGACGTAATTTGTGTGAAACCGTATACATCGATCAGCCACATCATTAAAACCACTAACAGGTTATATGATTGTACTGTTGTAATAGCACCTATCAAGGGCAGAAAGTGAACAGTCAGTTCTTGAATTTCATTTGTTGAAAAAATGAGCAAGCGCAAAGATCGGAGTGACTTTGACAAAGGCCAAAAAGAGATGGCTAGACGACTGAGCCACTTAAGTAGAGGCAGTGTTATGCTGGAAAACCTTAGGTCCTGGCATTCATGTGGATGTTACTTTTACACAAACCACCTATTTAAAGATTGTTGCAGACCATGTACACTCCTTCATGGCAGTGGCCTCTTTCAGAAGAATAATGCACTCTGCCATACTGTAAAAATTGTTCAGGAATGGTTTGAGGAACATGACAAAGAGTTCAAGATGTAGCATTGGTCTTCGAATTCCCGAAAGATCTCAATACGATTGAGCATCTGTGGGATGTGGCGGACCATCAAATCTGATTCAACTAGGTCCCACCTCGCAATTTACAGGACTGCCGCTAATGTCGTGGTGCCAGGGACCACAAGACAAGTTCAGAGGTCCTGTGGAGTCCATGCTTTGAGCATCAGAGCTGTTTTGGCAGCATGAGAGGGACTTATGTGATATTAGCCAGGTGGTTTTAATGTTGTGGCTGATCAATGTATACTTTGAACTAGGGGTGAACTATTTTTCTGGTACAGTAGGTGTATTTAGCAGTAGCATTAAAGAAATTGAATGAATCAATAATAAAAAAAAAATACACTTCACTGTATACATTTTACAATGATTCCTATTAAAGCAATATCTTATTAAAAAAACTGTATTAAAGTTCTTCAGTCAAGAGCTGTGAGTTTTTTCTTTGTTTTGTTGTTTTATTAACATTAAAGTAATAGTTCACCCAAAAATGAAAATTCTGTCATCATTTACTCAGACTCTAGTTGTTTTAAAACTTGAATGAGTTTCTTTCTTCTGTTGAACATCAAAGTTATTTTGAAGAATGTGGGTATCCAAACAGTTGCTGGTCCCATAATGACTTCCATAGTATATATGTATGTATATATGTGTGTGTGTGTGTGTGTGTGTGTGTGTGTATATATATATATATACTGTGTGTGTGTGTGTGTGTGTGTGTATATATATATATATATATATATATATTATTATTATTATTATTATTATTATTATTATTTTATTTTTTATTTTTTTACTACTATCAAAGTCAGTGGAGACCAGCAACAGTTGCCCACATTCTTAAAATATCTTCTTTTGTGTTCAGCACAAGAAAGAAATTAATACAGGTTTGGGACAACATGAAAGTGACTAAATAATGACAGAATTAAAATTTTTGGGTGGACTGTCCCTTTGATGACAAGCAGAAACAAGTTTAGTACTGTTAGTGTGCTGCCACTTTAAGACCTGCACGTATCTAATATGCAGGCACACAACTGTTTACTTTCACTTCAGACATAACCAACTGTGTTTATATGTAAGCCTTGTGTGTTTTTGACAGTATTAGCGCAGTCAGACACAAATTTAGTCCAGTAATCAGGCACTGTTTGACAGGCTTTTTAGTGAGAGCGCACTTCAGGTGTATGTGCTTCGAAAAATCGAAATGGCACACACATGAAATGTTTAACTGCCAAGGCTTTAAAGCACATGCAATAATGTACTTTTGTGATTGCAATTAAGTACAGTGTCCTGTGAGTGTAACTCTACTGCTGAGTTAACATTTAATGTGAATCTATGTCGCTTTGGAGGCGCCAGAACTGCAACTGATTGAATGTGCGCTGTAACACGATACTATGATATTTCTTCAAAAGCCAATTGTGGAAACATTTTAATCATCCACAATTAAAAATTGTGATATCGCACACTAGAGCTGAATGATTAATCGTTAAAAGGACGCGATCTCGATTTAAACACCCACGCGATCTCATTTCTCAATGACAACGATTCGTCTGTGTTTATTAAACCTTTGAAAAAGTTTTACCGGAACATTAAAATCTGCGTATATAAATATATATAGATATATTTTACATATTTAAATATTTAACAATTAAAAATTTTATTAATTAAACACTTTTAAACTGACTGCATCAATTAATATTTTGTCACAGCCTTTTGTAAATTACACATTAATTTGTTAAGTACAGAATTGTGGGAGAATCGTGATCTCTATTTGCGACAAAAGAATTGTGATTCTCAATTTATCCAGAATCGTGCGGCTCTGTCGCACTATCGCCCCTTCTGTGAACTGAGCTGCTCTGAAAACACTGTATCTAAAGGGTTAGTTCACTCAAAAATGAAAATTTGCCTGTTATTTACTCACCCTCAAGCTATCCTAGGTGTAAATGACTTTCTTCTTTCAGATGAATCCAATCAGAGTTATATTAAAAATTGTCCTGGCACTTCTAAGCTCTATCATTGCAGTCAGCGGGCGTTTCTGTTCAACAGTCCAAAACACGTAAAATAAAGCGCGAATCCATAATAAAACGTGCCTCACATGGCTCCGGGGGGTGAATAAAGGCCTCCTGTAACTAATCCATGCATTTTTGTAAGAAAAAATCCATATTTCAAACATCATAAACTGTGGTACGCAGAAGCAGTTCTGGAGGATGACATCGGCGTTGTGTGATTAGTGACGAATGCAGAGAGGGAACAAAACAAAACGCCGGTCACGAATTAGAAGCACAAAACGAGGATTTGTAAAGAAAAATGTTGGAGGATTTCGATATAAGCCAAGAGGAGACTGGTTTTCCTTTGCTAAAGTAAGTAAACTTTGCTTCCTTTGCTCCTGTAAACAAACAGAGGCGCGCACACAACGCATATGTCCTACGTCATCTGCCGGAGCGGCTTCAGCATACAACATTCAGCGGAAGTGAGAAAAAAGTGTTTATTACATTTGAAATATGGATATTTTTCTTACAAAACCGCAGGGATTCACTACAGGAGGCCTTTATTCACGCCCCAGAGCCATGCTAAGCACATTTTTTATTATGGATGCGCGCGCTTTATTTGACGTGTTTTGGACTGTTAAACAGAAACACCCACCCACTGCAATGATAACGCTTGGAATATATAACTCTGATTGGATTCGTCTGAAAGAAGGAAGTCATATACACGAGGGTGAGTAAAACACAGGCTAATTTTCATTTTTAGGTGAACTAACCCTTTAAGCTGCATACGTGTAAATGAACAAAGTTCCACTTTTTACACTGAAACACACAGTAAAGACTGTTGTATAGACTAATTTAATTAAATTGGAACCTTTTATTTGATATTTAGAATTTTCATAATATATATTGATATTTCAGTTTCATTTAAATAATTGTGCAGCCACATTTGTTTATTTTAATGGGAAACCCTGCTTTAGACAAAGTAAATATTTAGTGTCACATTTTTCCAAAGTTATGCAGTTGTCATATTTCATCTCATTTCCTTGTCGGTAATTCCTTTGCTGACAATCTGTGAAAGCATCTTTCAGTAGTTCCAAAATATTCAGATTCTCTCACACTGTTTGGTATTTCTACCATTTGCAACACTTCAGTTTATCTTTTCATAAACCATACTGTTAACCAAGGGTGCCACAGTACCATCATGCACTTAAACACGGGCTCGCGCATTTCCTTTCTGTGTTTGTTTTTTTTTTCTCACACACTTTTGTGTTATCTTGTTCTTTCTCTCTCTCTCGCTCTCTCTCTCTCTCTCTCTCTGTGTTTGTGTGCCCCTGTCTTTTGTCCTGCACTCTCACTCCCCCCTTTTTATCTATGGGAGTCCAAGGCCGGAGGAGAAAGAGTGAGAGGACAGGGCCTCCAGAGTTCCTGGAATCCATGCCAAACTTCTACATACCTCCTCTCCTCCCTTTTTCTCTGGCTGCTGCGGTCACTACTGTTTAGTCTGCACAGGGCCGTTCTCAGCCCGTAGATCAAAACACAGCCACGTTTCCTAACTGCAAACGGGGCCCTCCATTGTTTTTGTCTGTATGTGTGACCCTGGGTGTCTCTAACCTAAAGTATTTTTCTCTTGCTGATTTCATTGGTATTCCGAAGGTCTTGCAATGTCTGTTTTGTTTCGTGGCCTACTTAATCTTATTTATACTAGAAATGTACAAAATGACATTTTATTATTTTTTTTAAATAAACTAGTCTTTCCAACTAGTCTTAAGGATGCCTTGTAAAATTTTAGGAGGATTATGATCATATGCATGCGCTATTGTGTTCAAAGTTATTGGATCTCTAAATTCATTCAAGGAGGTCTGCAGTAGGACCCTCGGAAGTGCAAGATTTAAAATCTTGTAATCTTTGCTTATGAGACCTCAGAACTCACAGAACTTGTTCTCAGCCAGGGGCCTTAAGATGACTTGACTTAAAGACAAAACAAGCATTAAAATAAGCTAGAACTAGGAATAAAAGTAGGAAATCCTGGATATATATATATTAATAATAAATAATAAACAAATAAATTATTTGAAAGGTTTTTTTGAAAACAATTCACAGATACAAAAGTTTAAAAGAAGAATGGAACATTTTTCATTATTACCTATTTATTTTACATTATTACCTATTTATTTCAGGCACTGCTAAATCATTGACATCAGTAAAACAGCAATATATATTATATGTGGCTTTGAAAAATAATATTTTTTTTGGAAAAACATCTCATTTTAAATGGTTTTCATACAGAAAGATCCTTTTTGCCTGCAGAGCTTGTATTTACATCGACTAATGAGCTAACAGGTCCATGCTAACCAGACAAACCATGAACTGTTGAATTCATATTTAATTCTCACTCTTTGTTTTCATTCTCTCAGGTACACACTGGATGAGTTTGGAACGGCTCGGCGGTCTGCTGTGGTCCGAGGCTTTATCGACGCCCTGACCCGCGGAGGACCGGGCGGCACCCCGAGACCCATAGAGATGCACTCTCATGATCCGATGAGGTAGAGTCTACGACAAGTGCACATCCCAACCCTCCCACCCAATAATTCCATTCAAAAGCTTGTGGAAAGACAATGGATGACATTTTCTCTTCTGCGCACTAAAAATAATCACTTCAAACCGGCTATAATTGAGGGGTCATTTTGAGGGTCACGCCGTTGTTAGCAGCTAAAAGCCTCTCCATTGCTGATTAACGTCTTCGCACGCAGAGCCGCCATGCTCCCTCTATCTGCCGCATCTCCCGAAGCTGAAAATCCAATTCAGTGTCTAAGCACATTAAACCCAACCTGATTCTTTCAGGGAAGTGCTTCCTCTTTCAGAGAATTACTTAGTGCAGGTTCAACGAAAGGTCGGCTGTTGAGATCTATGGATTGTCGCATGCGCTCCAGGCCAGCACCCCGTCAAGCTTTCGAACGCCCTCCTCCCGCATGCCGTTTGGAACCTGAGGAGAGAACATGAGGTTCTTGGCAGAACGTCGATAAAAGTGGGAAGCGGTGGTTCTCAGAACAGCACTTTCCCCCGCTGTCCAGTATTAAAGGATATGGAGCCGACGTAATGATAGCTGACTGTGTGATGGCCTCAAATCTCAGGAAATCTATAACTCTATTAGATGTAACTACAAATCTAGAAGACACTCCAAATAATTATTCATCTAGCCATTCAGTTCCTGACTGTGCAAGCTGTTTTTTAATGATGTTTCCATCACATTATATGCTCAAAATATACGCCATTTGATGCGTAAATGAACACAGGCACTCAACACATTCACTAGAGTTCAAAATGGCTTTGTATTTGATTAAACTAGAGTTGCAAGTATCTTTTAGTAACCTCACACAAGCACTCCTCCATGTGTGTGTCTATTGTTGTCGTCTTCAGAAGTTTGTTGAGTGTACATTGTATGTATGATTAAGAAGATCTGACTGTGCACATACTATGATGATGAGGAAATTTGCATCTTGCACACTATGCATATCCAAGCATGCATGTAAAACAATGAATTATACTTTGGGTTTTTTGGGTTAAGGCCATTACACACCAAGCTAACAGTTGACCATTTTTGGACTGTCATTGAGTCTCTGCTCAGTTTTTGTCGCATGCACCGTCGGCACAAGTTGGACCCTGTTCTGTGGCTTTTTGACCATTTGAGCATGTTGAAACATCAGTTGCTTATTGAGCAGTTCGAGAGAGAGATCAGTCTGGTTGGTTTGTTTAACTTAGTGAACCAGTGCACAAGAAAACCTGAAGTGATGAAAGCAAGCAAATGACAAGTCAAGAGGGCACACATCGATGGCTCTTCTCATTTTACTTCTTCTTTTAACAACCGCCTGGAATAGCAAATTTGGGGGCCTTAGAAATTTGTGATCAAATATGATATGGAAGCCTTTATAGGGTTAAAGTAATTTTGTGTATGGGGTTCCATGCATTTTTATCTTTGTTTACGCTTATACACATACAATCATCCAACCAGGTATGTTGGGGACATGTTGGCCTGGCTCCACCAAGCTACAGCCTCAGAGAAGGAGCACCTGGAAGCCTTGCTCAAGCAAGTTACCGTGCAAGGTACATGTCATTTCACCTAAATCTCATACCGCACAAACACAGTGTATACACTGGAAGAGAGCTTTTCTAGTTCAGAACTAGTTTGCTTTTCATTATGAACAAATCTGTCTACGTTTGGATGTCACATTTGACTAGTGCCCCATTTTTATATCACTTAACTTTTTTCTGTGCATCTAAACATTGATTGTCATTTGATTGTTATAGATTTAATCTAGATTTTTAAATATGTTTTGTTGCATATTTAATTACGTTATTTAAGTTTAAGTGAAAATTATTTTACTCATTGAAAGTCAGTTTTTACATCGATGGATGTGTTCACCCACTGTACAGTTGTGCGGTCACATTAGCAAAACTGCCCTGTAAAAAAGGTCAGTTCCAATTCCAGTAGGAATCTGTGCGATTTTAACTTTCACATGAAGCCAAGTTTTTCTTACAGATTCGCTGACTGAACATCAGAAAGTTGCTTGGTTTTGAAAGTGATTTCTGTCTGAGCTGTGTTTCATACATCTCTAAGTTATTGACAATGGACAGTGGACCTTTTATTGGCCAAAATTTTATTAATGTGACCACACAGAATGACAGAAAATTCTGTCATTAATTACTCATTCTCATGTCATTCCAAACCTGCAAGACCTTTGTTCATCCTCGGAACACAAATTAAGATAGTTTTGATGAAATGCAAGAGCTTTTTGACCCTCCATAGACAGCAATGTAAGTGAAATGTTCCCAGGCGCAGAAAATTGTGTGCAAAGAAAACAAATTTATTCAGACTTGAATTTATTAGACTTTATTCAACAATTTTTCTCCCCCGGGTTACCATCTTCCACCATTATCGAGAGTACCACGACACATGCACTGCACCTTGCTTACGAGCAGAGGAAGTCACTCGGGGGAGAAAAATTGTTGAATAAAGTCTTTTTGTGTGTTTTCTTTGTGCACAAAAAGTATTCTCATAGCTTCGTAAAATGATGGTTGAACCACTGATGTCACATGGACTATTTTACCAATGTCCTTACTACGTTTAGGGGCCTGGGAACATTTCAGTTGCATGGCTGTCTTTGGAGGGTCAGAAAGCTCTCGGATTTTATCAAAAATATCTTAATTTGTGTTCCAAAGATGAACGAAGGTCTTGCATGTTTGGAACGACATGAGGGTGAGTAATTAATGACAGAATTTTAGTTTTTAGGTGAACTAACCCTTTAAGACTATACACATTTTAAAACTGGTTAAAACCATGTTGGGGTTTTTCTGAATGTAGTTGAGTTGTAGATAAATCTGTTCTGCTGTGTTTGTGTAGGGGTTGAAGAAAACATGCAGGAAGTAGTTGGCCACATCACTGAAGGAGTGTGCAGACCACTTAAGGTGAGATGGAAACAGTGTCATTAAGACTGATATTTAAACTTTTATCAAAAAATATCAGCCTGAAGCTGTGGCATAGTTAGTTAATAATTGTGCTTTAGTGCTCAAATGGGCAGCCCAAGTTCAAATTCTGCTTGCAACATATCTCAGTCCCGTAAACTCCTTGATTTGTTTTTATTAATCAGTTTTTTTTTGTGCTTTCCTTGGGACTGTAGCATACTATGTGAATGATTCATATTTTAACAAACTCTTTACTTACTCAACAGTGAATAATGAAAACAGAATTGTTGATTCTTTTTTTTTTGTCCAATTCCTCTACCAGGTGCGAATTGAGCAGGTGATCATTGCAGAGCCAGGTGCTGTTCTTCTGTATAAACTCTCCAACCTGCTCAAGTTCTACCATCACACCATCAGGTACACAAACATCTCTGTGAATGACTTCATTGGGTTTATTGTCTTTATTTTATACTAAATTTAATGGAAGACAAATCCTTCTTTTACTGAAGAACAGAAATCTAAAAATGTAGATCCAGTTTTAGGTATAGCCTATTGCAAGATGCTCCAGTTTTTCTGAATGCATAAGTCTCTCTCTCAGTGGCATCATGGGTACCAGTGTTTCCTCTCTGTTGATGACCATCGATGAGATGCACATGCTCAGTAAGAAGATGTTCTTCAACAGTCTTAGTCTCCACGCCAGTCGCCTCATGGATAAAGTAAGTACTTATCAATGTTATTTTTGAACTTTGGGGTAATAGAAATAAAGGGTAATAGAAATAAAGCTAATATAAAATAAAATGTAAATAATATATGAAAAAGTTAAACAAATTAGAAATGTTGCCTTGGCAACTAACTAAAATATGTAAGTTCAAGTACTAAAATCACTAAAACATTAAAATAAATTAAACTCATATATAGATAATTACAAAAAAAAAAAAAAAAAAACAGAAACTGACACAAAAGCACATAACAAAATTACTGAAAGTTAATATATTAAAAAAATTCTGAAAAGATTAAAATATTTATAAATGCTATAATAGTATTCAAACAATACTTAAATAACTCTTTTTTTTTTTTTTTTTTTTAAATCTCTCCTTTTGTTCTAATGTTCCCACATATCTGAAAAGGTGTAAAAATTCAGAATTTTTTACTCACTCTTATGTCAGTAAACCAGCAAACAATGCCTTACCAGCCAATGAAAACAATTTAGCAACTGTCTAAAAACAACCCAGAATACTTTAACATTGAGGCGCTCTAACACCGCATCCTACTCCTATACCTCTGTAGTGATCAACATAACAAATGTGCCTCACGGTCATTCATGAGTTGGATATGGTTTTTACCAGGCTGAAAAAAACACATTCTCACACCAGGGATTTTAAATTATCCCCAAAATATCCTTGAACACGAACAGGCTAGTTAAAAAACAAAAAAAAAACAGCACTTCATTGATAAGTGGATCAATAACCAGAACAAGATGGCCTCCGCTCTACGCTTCTGAGAGAATTATCGCCTTAGCTGCACACTAATCAAATCACCTCAGGCTTAGGACGTTACGTATCACTCCCTGACGTTGCTTGGTCCCGGGAACACAAGCTTGAGCTAATAAGCTATATTAGAGGCAGCAGAGCTCTAGGTAGTGTTCGCATAGCAGGGTGTTTATTAGTCAGCCTTCAGAGGTGTCAGTCTCGCTGTCAGACATGCCTGGCTTGATTTTGAGGGTCTTGAACGGTAAAAACCGCTCTTAAAAGTCTGAATGTATGGAGTTAAAAACGTGTTGTTAAAGGGTCAGTGACATGATGCTGTTTTTGTGTCTGAATGTATTTAAAAAAAAAAAAAAAAAAAAGTTTATAAAAGCACTTTATACACTGTGATATTAATACATCTCACAATGGACATGTTTTCAATTTTCCTGTGAAATATATACACTATATATTACTTTTTTTAAAACAAGATTTTTAAAAGACTTCTCGCTTTCTTGTTTTCTCAGGTAGAGCTTCCACCTCCTGATCTGGGTCCCACTGCCTCCCTTACTCAGACTCTGTCTCTCCTTAGGGAGGTTTTGGCCTCCCACGATTCATCAGTTTTGCCTCTTGATGCCCGTCAGGCTGACTTTGCACAGGTGACTTTTCTTTTCGTGTTTTTTTGGCAAAATCCAGTGTGTTTCCACCTTTTAATGACTGGAATGTGGCTGAAATAAAGTAAGTATCAAAAATAAATACTCATGTTTCTGTTTTGTTTTGTTTGTCAACTGTATTTATTATACATTTATTAAATGATTAGAAGTTACTTTTTTCATTCAAGAAATGGTGCAGTTGTCTTAATATATTTGTATTAATGTTTATACATGTGCCATATTATCAACTACACTAGAAGACTGATAATATTATACACTATTCCAGTTAGGCATGGAGTACTTTACTCATATTTATACCAGATACATAAATGTATCAGACAGATACAGTGACATAAATGTATCAGACAGATACATTTATGTCACTGTTTTGTTTTGTTTTGTTTTGTTTTGTTGCTTTTTGTTAATCCCATCATCCTCAATGCTGTTTCTCAGGTATTGTCCTGCATCCTTGACCCATTGCTGCAGCTGTGCACGGTATCAGCCAGCAACCTGGGCACAGCAGATATGGCCACCTACATGGTGAACTCCCTATACATGATGAAGACCACATTGGCACTCTTTGAGTTCACAGACAAACGCTTAGAAATGCTGGAGTTTCAGGTGTGTTACATTATAAAATGATAAATTATATGATAATGTAGATAAGTTAAAAATGTGATACATTTGTATTTATTTTTATTGGCCACTTACTCTAGATTGAGGCTCACTTGGACACTTTAATCAATGAGCAGGCGTCTTTCGTGCTGACCAGAGCTGGGCTTAGTCACATCTACAGCTGTGTCCAACAGCACACCGCAGAGCAGGTGAGAATGAATGTGAAAACCACTTAGGATTAGGTAAGGGATGCTAGGGATGTGCGATCCAATATTCAGTATCGGTATCAGCCCAATATTAAAAATCTAGTACTATGTGTTATGGTTGTTACTGTCATGCTTTAAAAAGAACAAAAAACTATTATAAAAGAACAATTATATTCTAGTTCTTCTGAAGACTTTCTGAACTGATTTGAGCTACAGTAAATAATGATATTGTTATCTTTTAGAGCTCCGTAGTTTTAATTCCATTATTGATTCTGCTATTTTCCATTTTTAATACTATCACTTGACATTTCAATAGCCTTATTTGAGGAACAGACAGTATATTAAGTTGTCAAATTTATGTTCCCGGAAACCCTTCCCCCTACTGCAGTTGTCATGTCATTCTCCATTCAGCATTCAAACAGTTATGACAGTGAACATTTTCTTTGCACAAAAGAGGACAGTGGTACTAGAGGAATCATCAATCATGGCCTTACATGTGAAAATATAGCAAAATTAACACAGAATTAAAAAAAAAAAAAAAGACTTGTCATAAGGTCCCTGAAATAATCAGGCCTTCACTTTTAAGTTTTCATTTTGTGATGAGTGATTTTTTTTCATGGTTGTTATTCGCACTGTAACTAAAGCACAAATAGGGCTGGGTATCGACTTCGATACTTTTTAGGCACCGACCGAATTGCCTCGATACCACCGAGTATCGAAAAACGTCTTGTCGTTCGGTGCCAAATTTTGATACCTAAGGGGTTAATCTCATCAACGTCAGTGAGGCCTAGGTGTGTTCGACTAGAAGCGATGCAGCGCAGATTGATCAATCAGTGTTTTGATCAGTGTCTGACATCTGCGAGAGCGACTCGGAAGTGTATGGAGCAGTATGCTACTACACACAGACTGAAGCGTGCGTGACGCTCGCGGTGATTTCAATCACACAACATTTCTTCCATGTTTTAATTTTAATAGTAAACCCCCTTTGTTTGCCAAAATAAATAAATAAACTTTGATTTTCAATAATTTAAAGATTAATGTTATTAATGAAATTAATGTTTTATGCCAGATACAGAACACAGAATTTCTGAGGAAAAATAAAACATTTCATAAGGCTATTTTAAGAATAAATTTGAATAAGCTAAGTTGTTTTTAAGCATTCAAATAATTAGACACACTACACCAGAATTTAATAACAATAAAACATATGGTGAAAGAAAATAAAATGCACACTTATGAAAGTGGATAAAGATTTTAAATTTCTTGTAGTCTTTAACAATCTAGAATAAATGAATAGAAGGGATGATTCTGTCTGAGCTATGTGTTTTAAATTGAAGACGCACTAGTGTAAATGTAGCCTAACAGAACTATTTGAACTTTATTAAAATTATTTGCACTGATTTTTTGTGTCGGATAAATTTTGTTCCTTTGTGCAGTGGCTCAGGAGATGAGGCTTTGAGTCGGTATAAATGTCAACAAGCTGAAAAAATAGTTTTTTGAGATAATGTAATCTTGTTAAAACTGATTTCATAAAATTGGTATCGAAAAAAGTATCGTTCAGGAACCGGTATCGAACTCAAGGTATCGGTATCGATGTTGAAAATTTTTGAACGATACCCAGCCCTAAGCACAAATAACTCCTTTTGCTTTTCCCAAGTCCCATATTTAAACAATATTAAATATTTACAAAATATATAAAATAGAGGAATCCATACTCAGGTCTCATGAGACCAAGTCAGTCGTTTTGGATCTAACCATCCAAAATGGTATGGCATCGCAAGGGAGGAGTATAGTGAGAACTGCCTGGTTCCCACAGTGAAGTTCAGTGGTCATGATGTTCTTATATAGGGATTTATGAGTGCTGAAGATGTGGGGGAAGTTGTGCTTTATCACTGGTGTCATGAATTCACACACCGTTGTGTGATGTAATAGAAAAACTTGAAACAGTAGATGCTACCCTCTCCTCATTCCATGTGTTGTTGATTTTTCAACATGACAATTACTGTATACGGTGCATCCTCCCAAGGTGAAAATCCTTCAGTGTAGAGTCAGAGCAGTATACTTAAAGTTATGGAGGATATATTAACTAATAGATAGATAGATTTGAACTGGCTGCTGTAATACAGTTTTTGACACATGCTAAAATCCAGACAACTCTCCTTCTCACTTTTTGCTCAGTCGCCCGCTCTAAAACTTCAGAAGATTTATAAGCGTTACGGGAATTATATGAATTATTCACAGTTTCACAAGACCCAGAAATAAAGCTTTTAAAGAAATTATCTCCACAGAGCAGCTCATTTACTATTATTATCAGTTATATTAGTGCTGCTTTTATTACGGCCTGAACATTTTGAGTGTTTTTTGCTTCTTATCAAGGGCACAAGAGCAAATGCGTGTTACAAAACAGAAAGTTTAATCTGACTGAATGAAAATTCTTATTGAATAATCAAAGCTGCTGTAAAATATCAGATATATCTTGTCAGTTAATGTGAATGTAAATTGTAAAGTCTTGTCTAATGAACAATATTACATGGTGAAAGAAATAATTTCCTGATTTTTATTTTATTTAGGTCATTATTTTTATTACATTATTTGAAGTTCCATTCACATAATATGAAAGATTAATAATACAAATATATAATTATTACTAATAATTGTAATTATTTATTGAACAGCTGCTCTTGCTGCTGTTTTGTAAAAGCAAGAATCTATGAGAGGCTATTTGTTGTTGTTATTATTATTATTATTATTTTACAACAGTTAAGGAGATGGAGATGGGAAAGACGCAAAATGATGTGGCTTATTATTTTAATAGTATTTTGAAGTTTGTGACATTGTAACTTCTGACAGTTCAGTCTTTGAGCTCTCATTTGCAAAACACCATTTGTGGCTGTCTTTCCCCTTTCATATCACCTCCATCACACATGCACACACTAATAGCGCACATTACTTCCTTATTAGCTTTCTCTCATTTCACAGGAATAGTCTCTATATGTCTCCTGTTTGGACCTTATTGCCATGGTTACCCTACGGTTAGAGGCTCATTAATAAAATCACATAGTGCGGATTTTCACTCAAATTCATCACATGGCAGGAAATGACCTGAGACTGAAAAAGAACACAAAATAGAGCATATTCTGTAAACACGATTACCTTTCCACATCTGTGTCCACATTTACAGCAGCCTGTGCATTTACAGATTGGACAGAGCAAATTATTTATTTTTGTTTTGTTGTTGTTCATTAATGATTTGGCTTCATACAGCTTATGTTCAGGGCATTCAGCATCTCTCTAAAATTGCATGACGTATTATACAGTGTTAAAATTGATTTTTGTTGTAAATAAAACAAAGATTATTGGAATAGGTTTCTTGCATTTTCTAAGAACAATGAATGGCTCACATGAGCTGATTGTTTTTAATGAATCAGAAACATACAGTGGAACTTATGTAGTCTGATTTTTCATTTTAGTGAAACAGTGGAGCCATCTGAGTGAATGATTCTGAATCTGTTTGTTTGATCCAATCTAATACATACTGTACAGCGCAGTCAGTGTGGGCTGATTCTCAAAATAAATGACTTTTATGATCCAATCTTTTTTAGTGATTCAGAAACATACTGCTCAACCAGTGTAGTCTGATTCTCGAATGAATGAATCTTATGAGCTGATTCTGAGTAAATCAGAAACATACAGTGCAGCCAGTGTAGATGTACTGTATTCTTCTGCCAGTGAAGTGGCACGAATGAGGCAGTTCTTTTTAATGAATCAAACACATAAAGCGCAACCAATGTAGTCCAATTCTCAAATGAACGACCCTTAGAACTTTTTTTCTCTTGCACACTGAGTCCGAAATGTTTGTATGTGTTTTTTTGGTTTTTCGTATTCGTCATCCTTTCCTATCAAAATGCTTGCTACGGATGCGAAAAAGCAGAAAATTGAACCTGATCCAAATTTTTTTATGATGGACAAAAGTTTCGGAGGCAGTATGTTAACGTGATTGAGACAACGTGAGGTTGTATTTATTTTTTAATGTGTGAAAAATTCGGACGAGAATTTCGGACTTAGTGTGCAAAGACCTTTAGACATTTATTTTAGTGAATCAGAAACACAGTGAGATCAGTCTAGTCAGATTTTCAAATGAATGATTCTTCTGCTAATGAACTGGTACTACTAAACTACTAAATTGTTACTAAAAATGTACTACTTTCATCATGACTTGAATTGTTACTGTTTTATGTTGTTCCTAAGGCTTGTGAAACATACTCTCTTTTATGGGTCTTCGAGTTTACAACCCAGCTTTGTCTTTGGAGTTCAGTTGAGTAATTGTCAGGTGAAAAAAATACCAGTGAACTTTGTGACTCTTTTTGGACATGTACAGGCACTTTAAGCAAGGTGTTATATTACAGAAGACAGGCGAGAACGCAGAAGCATTGAAAGTAAGCACAGGTTTGTGTGTGGGTCTTGGCAGAGGAGTGCAGTCTGGGCATTTCCACGCCTGTCCTCATCACACACCCCCGTAAAAGGCTGGCGTGTGACTAAGCGTCTTTGGACACCTGCTGTCCACAGCACAGGGCACAACTGTCTCGCCTACTGCATCAATGTCTTCTCTGTCCACTCATGCTGTTAATTACGGCCTGTCTCGCTTTATATGGCTCATGCTGCCCACAACAGACATGATTCATGAATCTGGCCCTCAAAAGCCAACTTTGTGTGTTATGTTGATGGCATCGTTTTAAAAATATTATGACCCTCCAAATTGTGTGTACAATAAATGGACCACTAGACACTAAATGAAGATCCTGTTGATGTTTGACACTCATAATGAATCTTTGTCCTCCGTGCATTAAACTGTTGCAGCAGCATGTGAAGTTCCTAAAACCATAATCAGAATTATTATTTTTATAATAACGCACCCGGACTTCATGAGAGGTTGTGCGTTACAGCACTTCAGAATGTCTAAAACTTAATTGTAGTAAAAATCAGTGTAATAAATGTCCCGTCATATTTTATTGCTGTTATTAATTGGTGGAAAAAGCAATATGGTAAAGGTAAACGTAAAAAGTAATTATTTTATATTTATATTATATTAATATACAAAGTTGATAATTATTTTAATGTTATGGCTGTTAAATGGCCAAGATTGCGTATGATGTATGTTCATTACTATTTTGTCTAAATAAAAATTAATTGTTTTAAATGCTGCAAGTATTTTAGGCATCACAAATATATAGATACACACATACACACATATCCAGTATTGGCTGATTAAAAAAACAAAAAAACATCTCTAGTATAGTCCAATAATATGGTCCAATATCTTTCCAATATATTGAAAGTTCCTAGACTGAAGACAACAATCAATATTAAGTAGTAAAATTTATGATTAATGCTAATCATATTGAACAGTTCTACCAAGTAATCTAGTTAGCATTAGCATAAAGGCATGCTCACATTAGCGAATATTGACAAATTTTGCTAGCAAAAATAGTGTCTTTAGAGAGTTAATAATTGCTGCATTACAAAATATGTCAACTCAATTCATGATGCAGCACAAGAATGTGTTGTATCCTCAGCAACAATGCTTGCACACTGTACAATGGTACAAGTGGAATGTTCTGTACTTCTTTTAGCTTTTTTTTGTTGTTGTTCTTTTTCATCTCCTATTATTATTATTATTATTATTTTATTTCTTTTGGTCTTTTCAAGTGTCACATAGCAGCTACGAATTTGGTTAAAATGTGAAATCTCTCACCTCGTGTGTTTTCAAGCTGTTGCACCTATTATTTCTCTTGTTTGTTTGTTAAATCTGTGCCGTAGGCTGTCTCAGTTCGCGGAGCTGAAGAAAATTAGTTGTGTATTCGTCACTTATGGTTTGCTGTGTTCTTCCTCCTAGGGTCCCTTGACCAACCTCCCTGGAATGGACAGCACATCTTTAAAAACAGCCATGGTGAGACCTGTTTCTTTATTAAGTTCTGCTTGAACAGGACTGTTTTTTCTTCAGAAGGTCAGATAAATTCATGTTTTCAGATGTATTTTGTGATTTTTATTTATTCTTGTTATGTCTGTTGTACTCACAGGTCCAGTTTGACCGTTATTTGGCCTCTCCTGATACGCTTGTGATGCCGCAACTCAACTTCCTGCTCAGTGCTGCTATCAAGTATGAGTCATCTCACATTTAGCACATAATTTGTCTATAATACAGCCAGTTGCAAAGAACATGAAGCATTTTGTTTCGAAACACAATTTTACAATTACACACTTTTTCCCTTTTATAAACAGAGCTCAAGAATGATGGAAAATGGAAAGTTCACAAAAAAATTTATAACTTTCTTTCTTTTGTGGAACTCAAAAGTAGATGCAGAATCTCTAAGCTGCTGTCCTCCATACAATGAAAATAAAGTAGGACTGGGGATATTAACCTATAAAATTGACCAAAAAAGCCCATATTACTGTAGATATCCATCATAACAGAGACAATTTATATACAGTATATAAGTACAATTTCAAAACAGCATGTTTAATTCTAAGTCTGAGAGGGAAGAAATCATTCACGAAAACCTCACTTTACAATAATATTTCTACATACACTACAGTTCAGAAGTTTGGAGTCAATAAGAAACTTTAAACTTTTTGTCTTTTCCCATCAGTGATGAATGTAAAATAAAATGTGAGTGCGGATCATAATCTCCTATAATAAGAAACTTTAAGAATTGCATTCTTTTATTTAGTATTAAATTGATCAAAAGTAACAGTAAAGACGTTAATAATGTTGTAAAAAGATTGGTCAGATAAATGATGTGCTTTTGAACATTCTATTCATCAAAGAATCTCGAAAGGTTTTTCTACCAAAAATATTAAGCAGCTGAACTGTTTTCAGCATATTATTTTCAGAATGTTTTTTGAGTTCCAAATCAGCATACTAGAATTATTTCTGAAGGATCACGTGACACCGAAGACTGAAGTAAGGGCTACTGAAAATTCTGCTTTGCCATTAACTGGAATAAATGAGATTTTAAAATCAATTAAAATAGGAGACAGTACAATTGTAATAATATTTCCCATTGTTACCGTTTAACTGAATTTGTGATCAAATAAATGCAGCCTTGGTAACTATAAGACACATATTTCAGAAACATTAAAAAATCTTTACCGACCCCAAATTTTTGAATGGTAGTGTAAATTAACAATGAAAATAGTATATTTATTGGTATTTTACACTTAAATTTTAAGTTCATCTTAAATGGAACTGGCAATTTCAGTCTATGGCTAACATTTTTTGTAAAAGTACACATTACATTTTTGACCCTCGTATACAATTTAACTGAACAACATTTCAGTTCTTGTCTCAATTTTTTTGCCACATGCATTTATTTACTAGCTACCATTTAGCTACACTATTTCTTACTACTCAGTCACATCCAACCTAAACAAATAATGTTTTGGTCTATAAAATCGATCTGGCAAGTCATTGCATTAACGAAGCGGTGATGAGCATGAGAGGTTTCTCGTGCATTTGTCATGGTTCTTGTTTCCTCCTCTTCCTTGTAGTTGGTGCTTTTAGCATCAGCACATCAGTGTGATGTTGCTATTTGAGTGGTAGAGAGGCGCACACACTGAGTCACATTGTTACTGGGAAATGTAACAGGCTTGAGGAGCACTCACTGTCCCTCAGGTTAATGTTCTCTATTAATGGAGATGGACTCGCGCACAGGCTTGGCACAACTAATTAGCTCCTGGTCCATTTCTCTCTCTCTCTTTCTAGCTATCTCTCCCACACATAAACACGCCACACGTGACTGAACTCTGCATGAGATACAAAGACAAACTAAATAGAGATGGATCCATTTGCACACATAATTTTGTTGAGTACATTTTACTCTTTGTACCAAATGAGCATCGTTTAAACAGCACAACCTGAACATTGTTTCTGACCATTTCCATCCCTCCATGATCAAATTCTGACTCTACCTCCTGAGTCCTGACCCATCTTGTGATGGCTACTTCCAGCAGGATAACACACCATGTCACAAAACTCAAATAATCGCAACTGGCTTCTTGATCATGGCATTGAGTTCACTATACTCAAATAGCTTCAGTCAGAGTCACCAGATCTCAATCCAGTAGAGCACCTTTGGTATGTGGTGGAACTGGGGATTTGCATTCTGGATGTGCAGCCGACAAATCTGCAGCAACTGTGTGATGCTATCATGTTAATATGGACTAAAATCTCTGAAAAATATTTCCAGCACCTTGCTTCATCTATGGCATGAAGAATTAAGGCAGTTCTAAAGGCAAAAAAGGCGATGTACCTTATAAAGTGGCAGTTGTGTAAAGTGAAGATGTATGAAATAGATTTATAATGTACTGTATTTCATGGTAATTTTATGGTGTTTTTACATCCTTTATGAATTTTGCAGTCCTTTTCATTGTAATCACATTAAAGAGAGCAGCATTTTGTTTCAATGGAACGTTTTGACATGTTTGGTACAACTTGAGAGTGAATAAATGACACATTTTATTTTTGCGTGAATTTAAAGCCAGGCCTTAATTTGATATGAGGCCTATTTATGCATGAGATAAACATTTACATGCATGTTAATTGCTTATTTACCATTAAGACTGCAGTATATACATACAGTGCCCTCCAAAAATATTGGAACAGTGAAGACAAAATTGTTCTGTTGGCTGTGGAGTCTAGACATTTGCAAATATGATGAAAAGATGAATATGAGACAAAACTACAGAATGTCACATTTTATTGTTAGCCGTTTCAACACATACATGTTTTACCAAATAAAAATTTTAGAGTTCATCCCACTCATCCAAGACCAGTGTGCAGCATCCACCTGGATGATGTGACAGCAGCCATAGTGCGCCAGAACGCCCCCACCACACACCCGCTTATTGGTGGAGAGGAGACAGAGTGATGAAGCCAATCAGCAGATATGGGGATTGTTAGGAGGCCATGATGGTCAGAGGCCAATGGGCGAATTTGGCCAGGATGCCGAGGTCATACCTCTACTCTTTTCGAAAGACATCCTGGGATTTTTAATGACCACAGAGAGTCAGGACCTCGGTTAACGTCTCATCCGAAGGATGGTGCTTTTTACAGTATAGTGTCCCCATCACTATACTGGGGCGCTAGGACCCACACAGACCACAGGGTGAGCACCCCCTGCCTGTCTCACTAGCACCTCTTCCAGCAGCAACCTAGTTTTCCCAGGAGGTCTCCCATCCAGGTACTGACCAGACTCAACCCTGCTTAGCTTCAGTGAGTAACCAGTCTTGGGCTACAGGGTGACATGGCTGCCTTGACTGAACTGGCAGGGTGTTTTGGGTCACTGTCCTGATGCAATATGAAGCACTTCCCAATGAATCTGGTGGCATTTTCTTGAATATTGATAGGCAAGATGGTTTTGTACCCTTCCAAATTCATTCTGCTACTGGCATCATACATTAAGTCACCAGTAAAGTTGAGAGGGCCTGTTCCAGAGGCAGCCATGCATGCCCATGCCATGACACCACCTCCACCATGCTTTACAGATGAGGCTGTATGCTTGGGATTATTGCAGTTCCCTTTTTTTCTCCACATTTTTGCTTTCCCATCACTTAGATAAAGGTTCATCTTTGTCTCATCGGTCCATAAAACACAGTTCCAAAACTCTTCTGGCTCACCTTTTTTGCAAACTTAAATCTTGCCTTTCTATTTTTGGAGCTGGTCAGAGGTTTGTATCTTGCTGTGTAGCATCTGTAATTCTGTGTCACCCCAGCCTTCTGGAAGTTCTTCTGGAAGTACAGACACGTCTTTTAGGGTTTATTTTCACAGCTTTTATGATTTGTCTGTCATCAACTACTGTTGTTTTCTCAGCCGATCAGGTCGTTGTTGGTTGCTGGTGTCGCTGGTGGTTTCCAAACCCTTGATTTCTCCATGCCCTTTGTTTTTGCTATAGCTCTAATTGACTTCCTCTTTTCTTTTAGCATCCAAATTGCTTGCTTTTCTCTCAAAGTCAGCGCCCTCGTCTTCATCCTGGTTTGTGTGTGTCATTATCGAATGCAAGATTCAGAATGCAGAAGTAATGGTTATGACTGATACATTCTCAGAAATAAAGGTACAAAAGGTGTCACTGGGGCGGTACCTTTTCAAAAGGTACATTTTTGTACATAAAGGGTCCATTTTGGTACCTTAAAGGTACATATTAGTACTTAAAGTGTACATATTTGAACCTAATAGGTACAAAAGTGTACCTTTTGAAAAGGTACCACCCCAGTGAGAGCTTTTGTACCTTTATTTCTGAGAGTGTACGACACTCTCCCTGCTTTTAATATCTGAAGAATTAATGCAACAGGACACAGCTGATCACTTAGAAAGACCTGTGAGGCAACTGTTCCAATACTTATGCTCATATCAGATAGGGGGATGAAACTCTAAAAGTGCTGAACTTCTTAGCTGGTAAAACATCTGTGTGTTGAATCACCCAATAATAAAATGTGACATTCTGTAGTTTTGTCTCATATTCATCTTTTCATCATATTTGCAAATGTCTTGACTCCACAGCCAACAGAACAATTTTGTCTTCACTGTTCCAATACTTTTGGAGGGCACTGTATGTGTAGCTGTACTAGCAGAAGTGCATCTGTAGAGGGCAGTGTTACAGTAGCACTAAACTGAATCCGGATCAGTGTTTTGTGTGGCTCTACTGTCTTTGCTCACTGATCCAGCAATATTCGGACCAGTTTATGTAGTTTTCACTTAGGCGATTCATGTGTGATGTGTTTCCAAGAACCCAGATCAACGGAAGTACCCTCAAGAACCAAAACAGCACCAAGTTATGGCTACCGAAATGTTCCTAGAGTCATTTATCTATGAAGTTGTTTTGATTCACCGAGTTTGCTCAGTCACAAAATATAAAATATAGTTGTCAAGTTAGCCTTGACCAGTTTATTTATTAATCATGTATGGTAAAAAGGTTTCAACGGCTACTCATTTTATTATTTGGGAAACTCTTGTGTCTGTCTAACATGATACATGAAAGTGTAGTCAGCTACAATAAATTCAGGGTGTTGTCCATTTTATTTAATTGCAATGATATCAACAGTGTGACATGAGTACTGTAATGTGATCTGTAACTAATATAAGTTAACTCAAACTGAATGTGTAAATTTAACAAAGTACTACTAATAATTCTCTCTTTCTCTTTCTCTCTCTTACAGGGAGCAGATCTTCAAACAGTCCACAGAGCTGGTGTGTCGTGCGTATGGAGAGGTGTACAAAGTTGTCACCAACCCTACAAATGCTTATAAAGATGCAGAGTCTGTCCTGCACAGAACCCCACAGCAGGTACAGACCCTGCTGTCCTGAAATGTGCTGCACACACCCTACAAACTGTGACAAGCAAGGATTTGACTTCCACAGTGTTCTGGGACTGACACTGAATTCTGGCCACAAGACCATATTCAAATACTCGTCTGGTGATGGGGAGGGGTTTATCATTGTTAATAGTTAATTATGTGAAACAAAGACACTCCAGTGATAATGAGTATATACAGAAAAATTATCTATCTTGATTTCTCGAATGTTGCTTTGCGGACGCTGCTGTTTGCCAGAAGAGAGGAGAGGACAGCTCACACTGAGAAAAAAATATTTATTTTTCCTTCCCATGTGAATGGAGATCTCCACTAGCAGGCCCAGGGAAGCAAACTATAGACCATTTCATTGCCACATACAGATTCACATGCACTGAAATATACATACAGTCATTACATTACATACACAGGGGCTTTTTCGTTCACTGCCACAGAGGCCTGATATGACTCGGTGTCAGTCAGTAATCAGAAACAGCTCTGTCTTTCTTCTCTTCAAATCTTTTTTTTTTTTTTCAACTGCATTAAAATACACACTTAAAAGTTCACAGACTTGTCTTTCTCACAGTTTTTTCCCTCTCAGCTTCTTTTGAAAGAGATAGTTAAATGAAATTTTGCGGCCACCCAGCGGAGAAGTTGACCAATGGGGAGAAAGTCGAAGGCATTCTCTCAGACAATGGTGCTTTCATGTCAGCGGCCCAATGGGCAGTCACGCCATCATTTAATTGCCGACAAAACGCCTGCCAGTGCTCGTTCGTCAACTAAATTTAGCAGAACACTGAAAAACAGTGGAGAAAAAAGCAGTATTACTCTCAGACTATTAATAGAAGTTTGCACCAGTTCTGAAATGGAAGCAGACAGAATAGTAAGGCCTAGCAGAAGTGCAGGGTGACAGAAAAAGACCATTAGGATGTGTGGAGACTACAGTGAACTCAGTGTGTGAGAGTCGCTGGGGGCCACATGGCCTCTCATCTGGTGGAATATTTTAAGCGTGTCACATGGCCGCATTAAAGGGACTCTCCCCGCGGTGCCCGTAGCCAAGACGCCCCTCACATGCCTCGCATTCAGCTCGAGGCTTTCAGCTAGCGAAAAGCAAAGTCAAGTGAAGTACAAGTGCGACACTGTGGTGTGGTGTACTGTGAAATGGGTTATGAATATATATGACTATTTTTAGCCCAGATCATATCTGTGGGAGGCACGGAAACCCATTTTGGTTATCGCACAGCATCTAAACCTGCAACACATCATCTCAACTGGAAACATTTTGTGTGCGGTGCAGGGTCAGTCTGAGTAGGTTTCAAAAGCCCTTGCGTTTTCTACATTCATTGGTTGCAAAAAGTTTTCAAGCACCAATGTGCAGTGGTGTAATACGTACATTTTACCCGGAAAAGCCTGAAAAAACCTTAACTGCTATGTACTCACATTATTTTTGTTACACTTTATTTTAAGGTTTCCTCATTATACATTTAAGTACTGAGTAATATTAATTAACTACATGTATTTACTGTGGTTAGGGTTAAGATTAGGGTTTGGATTAGGGTTACTTGCATGTAATTATGCAATAGTAAGTACATGTAACGTGTAACAAGGACACACTGTAAAAAATTTCAAGCGGTTTCAACTAATTATTATTTAGTAACTAGTTCCACAGAAATGTTTACGTTCAGTCAATTTCTGACCTCAAAGTGTTATCTGAATTGTTATTTTTAGTTGGCTCAACCTTTACTGAACTAGTTTTATAGTCCATTCAACTAAAATGTTTTAATTGGTCAAACATTTAGACTACAGCAAGTTATGTCAATTAAAATTTAACCATTTACTCCATGTGTTTTATATGTTACCTCAACTAAGATTTATTATTTGGCAATTATCGTAAGAAATAAATAAACATATTTTTATAGTTTAACAAAATTATTAAAAATGATTAACTGGTGTTTATCAATCACTAAAAACACACATTACAACAAATAATAGCCTTTATTTAATAACAATCTCCATTTATAGCATATTTCAAACAGACTAAACATACAGGAATGAAGAAAAAAAAGTCACTTACATCTTGGATGGCCTGACTGTCAGTAAATTAACAGCAAATTTTCATTTTTGGGTGCGCTATACCTTTAAAGCTCCAGTTGACAAACATTACATCTGTAATACAACTGCAAAATTCAGTTTAAACTTTGTTTAATGAACCAGTTCTCCTCTGACCAGACAAAACCAGCATGGTGTGGTTTAATTCTAGGCTGCAACACAGGTCAGATTGAGCAGAGGACTTGTCTGGTTCTCGTGGTCCTGTCCCGATGGCCAACAAGGTCTTCGGAGGGGATCTGTCTCTGGAGCTCATCTAGCTGACATGGTCTCCGCTGACATTCAGGGCTGTAGAGGTCATCTCTAGGTGCTGATCCACCATCTGATCTGGATACGGACTGGATCTGGGTGGCTATGGTGACCTTGGAATAAGAATGAAACAGACTAATATTAGCGTAGATGCCACTGAGAACAATAAAGCACATTATAAGTGTAGTAAAAACTCACATATTTACACAACCCTTTTTTATTTATTTATTTTTTTGGCACAAATCCATTCCAATCCATTGCACAACAGGAGGCATTGATTATAGGGCTAGGTTACCTCAAATAGCATAAAAATAATATCCAAATATAACGGTCCTGCCTGTTGTTGATAAATACCAATGGTGACATTTTACAAATTGATTGATCAGTTGTCCCAGTGTTTACTGATCACGGTCTTCCCCAGTGCAGGAACTCGTGTGCACGATCTAGTGATTCACTACCTAGGGAACTGACTGAGACGCTTTGAACGGCCTCGTGAAACGATTCAGTTGTTCATTTTCATTCGTAACGACGGACTTCTCTTCCGAAGTGCCATTCACAAGACCAGAAACGCACAAATAAACTCCATATGTAATCCGCACCATTTGATAACAGCAGTCACGCCATCTACGCTGAAAAATTTGTTGCGCGTGTACATGGCGTTGCGTGGTAGTGATAGCCATGAAGCTTCGAAATCTTTGTAAATCTTTTTTTTTTTTTTTTGAAGAGTGGGTCGGATCGCGTATCAAACTGAAGCCACAGTCAATTAATCAATAATAATAGACTAATTAAAAAAAAAAACACACATTATACAGGCACTTCTTATTTAATGGTATTTTATTGTTTAATTGTATTTAATGTATTAAACTGTATTTAATGTACAAATAAAACATTAAACAAATAAAACATTTGCAATGGGTTTGTAAAATGTTTTATGCATGTTTTGGCCTGAGACACTTGCTGCTGGTATAGCCTATATAAAAATTCATAAAGAAAAAATAAAATAAAATTGTTTTCTGCAAATTCTTGTTACATCCCCCTAAGTACCACTCTGGTGATTTTCATGTTGCTTTACTGTATCATCTTTTAATAATTGCATACCAAAGTCATGACCAATGCTATTTACTACCTCACTATAAAGACACATTTAAAAATTTCATAAAAAGATTGAATCAAATTGTTTTCTGCAAACTCCATCAGATTCTTGGTCTACATCTCCCTAAGTACCATCGTGGTGATTTTCGTGTTGCTTTACAGTATCATTCTTTAATAATTGCATACCAAAGTCATGGCCAATACTATTTACGTTGCTATACAGACATATTTTAAAATTTATTAAAAATCAAATCAAATTGTTTTCTTTAAACTCCACCAGATTCTTGGTCTACATCTCCCCAAGTAACACTGTGGTGATTTTCATGTTGCTTTACTGTATCATTTTTTAATAATTGCATACCAAAATCATGACCAATGCTATTTACCGGTACTACCTCACTGTATCACATACACAAAGCAAAATGAAGATCACCACAGTGGTACTTGGGGAGATGCAGAAGAATCTGGTGGAGTTTGCAGAAAACAATTTGATTTTATCTTTTTATGAATTTTTAAAAATGTCTGTATAGCAACGTAAATAGCATTTGTCATGATTTTGGTATGCAATTATTAAAAAATTATACAGTAAAGTAACATGAAAATCACCACAGTGGTACTTGGGATGAAGAACAAGAATCTGGTGGAGTTTGCAGAAAACAATTAGATTTTTTTTCTCTCTCTATTTATACATTTTTAAATATGTACACCAACAAGTGTCTCAGGCCAAAACATGTATAGAACATTTTACAAACCCATTGCAAATGTTTTATTGAAAGTTTAATACATTAAATACAATTAAACAATAAAATACCTTTAAATAAGAAGTGCCTGTATAATGTGTTTTTTAATTAGCCTATTATTATCATTAATTGACTGTGGCTTCTAATCAAACTGTGGCTTCAGTTTGATACGCGATCTGACCCACCTATACCGATTTACAAAGGTTTCGAAGCTTCTTGGCTATCACTACCACGCAACGCCATGTACACGCGCAACGAATTTTTCAGCGTAGATGGCGTGACTGCTGTGTTTGACAAGAGCAACATTTCACCGTTGCTTGTTGTTAGTCACGTTTAATGTCGTCTTTTTTACCTCACGGGACAATTTCAAAAGTTTACACACGCAAAAATCCATTCAACACGCCCATGTTATCTTCAAATGAGCACATTACTGTGGTTAACCTTAGCACAATGGCTTATAAAAGAGAGAAAGACCGCGCGATCTCTTCATATCTTTTCACATCACGGAAACACAAAAATATCATTACAAAACGCAAAAATTAGCTAAAATTTATTGTAGTAACACCGCTTTTGACATTGTGTTTTATGGTTTTATGGATTATGGACCACATTCCCTACACTTTTCCAAATTTTCCTCATCATACAACCAGGGGCGTAAATTTCATCTGACAGTAGGGGGGGACAATAAACGTAAAATTTCTCAAGAGCAATTTTTGAAGGGGACACAAATAATAAGGCCAAAATTGTACTTGTAAGGATAGATATGTGTACATAGCATGGAGACCGTGTTTAAATATGAGTTCATGGTTCACCACGCGGTCATATTATAATTATTATTTTGCGTCATCCATAGTATTTTAGGTTTCGTCTGAAACCTAGAATGTCTCTTTCGCATTAATTCAACCGCATTAAACCCACTGATCTGCCACTTAACCTCATATTGAATGAAACCCAACATGTAGGTCTACAATATTAGCCTAATATCAGTTCACACACAGCTTATCGCCATGTTAGTTGTACTGGGTGACAAGCTATGTATTAAGCTTGTTAACCTTATAATCGCTCATAGAAAATACATAGGATATCATAATTTTTTTTTGTCATGACTAATTTATTAATGATCCAGCATCATCTGTGTTAAAGAGAAATAATCATTTCACCCGATGTTTAAAGAGAATAAAACAGCCTTGACAGCCTACTTACACATAAATAACTTGCTCTCTCTCACCGGACTCGTGTGTGCATCGGTAAAGAAGGAAAGCAGGCAGTGGACCAAACCACTGTGAGGAAAGGGAGGGGGGAATCAAAACATTTCTGAACTTAAAACGTTTTTTTGCATTTATTTTGTTTTACTAATCACACAGTTATTTTAAGTATATGTCCATTATATAATTTTCAATACACAGAGTCGCTTGTAATGATATTTTTAGGGGGGACAAGCCCCCGGGATTTACGCCTATGCATACAACGCGTATTCGATGTTTTTATATATGTTGTACGTTTGTGTATAAATATATACGTTTTAAATAAAACATTTAGGCCTACACCTTTTTAATATACATTTTGATAAATTCAGTCTAACATTAAGTAGGCTACAAATATTTATTCAGTGCCACTTACCTGAAGCCTGAACTTGACATGCACTTAAATATGCGCTTTTCTTCGGATATACAACTCATAAAACACTTTCTAAATGTCCACTCAAAAAAATTCAAATATGTTACATGATTTTCTCGTTAAATTAGTCTAAAAAATAACATTTATTTAGTGCAACTTGACAAGATGGCGGCGCTGTTTCTCCTGCGAAGTCACTCAGGCGAGTGCATGTGCAGAATGATCTCAGTGTTGGCTGATGTTTAGTCAACATTTAGCATTCTGGATGTTGACTGGATTTGAAAATAACCACTCATTTAATGTTTTTAAAATATATTTGAGCAGACTTAATATAATATGTCTTCTCAACTAAGCCCAAGTGGATTTTTTACAGTGCACCTTAAAATAAAGTGTTACCTTTTTTAATTTGTATAGCGCTTTTTACAATACAGATTGTGTCATTACAGTATTAAGGCCACTTAATATAAAGTGGGAGTAAAAATTCTATAGTATGATAGAGTGAGAATATGGAGTTCATAGTTATGGAGGACGAGGAAACACCTTATTATTACACCGTATTACTCAGAGGCCCAAACTAACCAAAAATGTGCAAGTTGGTGCAGTTGATGATATTTATATGGGCAAAAATTACAATTAAAATTCTGATAGCTTGTAATGCAAATCAACAGATCTTTATAATAGCATGTAATAGCATAGCAGACTACTTAAATGAAATGTAAGATAGTAAGATAAATTTAAATGCTTAGTTTAATGATCAAAGTCTCTGTAGTTTTTATTCTGTGGGGCAAAGCATATAATGCAATGCAATACAATAATGATTCGGAGTCGTACAAATAAGCATTCCTCAAAAGTAAGGTGTATCATACTCACATTGACACTCAATTTTAACATGATTAACATAAAAAATGATACCAGGTCAGTTGTACCACCAATATACTTTTGACTTTATAGCCCCCAAAAATATCAAAATTACATGCTCAACATTGATTATTTATTTAAGTTATTGTATGTATGATAAAACACACACACTGTCATAATAAAAAAATATATCCAACATCCCTTCTCTAAAAACCTTTAACTCAAATATTTCAACAAAATGAAACATGAATTTTGAACATGGTTTTATCCAATGTTCAGATTCTCTTCTGAAAATGTATGCAAATTCATGCATATTCAATTAGATAATACCTCATTTGCATATATAAACATTATATTTCATAACACTAATACAAAACAACTGTCCTAATGTACTGTGACTAATCAGCTTGGGAAGTATGGTAATATCTATGACATTTTTTTTTTTTTTTCTATTCACCTGTGGTGTCTTAGAATTCTTTTTTTAAATCCCCCTTGAATGAATGTGGCTTAAGTGTCCAAATACTTTTTTGGGCCACTGCACAACACTACTTTGGGCTTTAAGAGACTATAAGTTTATTTTAAGTTTCTCCCTGCAGGCCACACTGTACCACCACAACTCTTAACCTTACATGCTTTTAAATGTTACGCTATGAGACGTTATCTAAGCGGGGTCAATACTGAGGTAATGTGATGACATCATGGCTGTGGATAGACCGCTAGATTCAGATCTAGACTAACCCCACCCTGACCCGTCCAAACCCACAATCAACACAGACTAACATAGTCCAGCAAACGAAAGTTGATGAGGTCCTTATATTATAAGCAGACAAGTTTTGTTGCTCAAATTAAGTTATAATTTAAAGGGTATTATCTAAGGGCCTTCTTAATGTTAGTGGTTTGTTGCAACAGGTTGTGAGTCCCTATAGAGTTTATTGTTGTTGGATATAGAGCAGTGTAATTTTAGTAGCATTGATATGCTATTATATATATATATATATTTTTTTTTTTTCACATTTAAATTAGATCATTTTTATTTATTTTTTTTAGATATATTATATCTAATAATATATTATTATATAATATATTTTCTATCCATTTTTGGAAAAGAGACATTCACATTGACATTAAAAAAATTAAGAAAACTATAATAGTATACCAGTGACACTAAAATAATGCTGCTGTATATCCAACAAAAATTAACAGTATAGGGACTCGTAGCCTGTTGCAACTAAAATAATTTGTGTCAAACTTTAAAAACGTAAAAGTTCTTCAAACATGAAACCTTAAAACATTGTTGTTGTTTTTTTAATTCTCACAGAATTAAAATGACTGTTAATACTGTATAGTTACAGTTATCATTAAAGTTATTGTCCTTGTTGAGACCGAGCCTTTAGACTGGTTTAGGATGGTCTAGTCTTGGTCTAGGTCTTGGGTTACACTTTATTTTAAGGTGTCCTAATTATACATTTAAGTACTGAGTAATATTAATTAACTACATGTACTTACTATATGGTTAGGATTAGAGTTTGGCTTAGGGTTACTTGCATGTAATTTATTGTTATTATAATGGTAAGTACATGTAGCGTGTAACAAAGACACCTTAAAATAAAGTGTTACCAGGTCTTGTATTGTCTGCTCTTGACTCAAACTCAGGTTGTTACCACAACAAGTACACAAATACCACCTACGAACATGACTCTTTTGATTGGTCACCTGTTATCAGTTGTTTTTTACACCTTCGCTTCCCACTAAAAGGTTCGTAAAAAGTGCCTAACTGTGTTATAAACATTTATACCTGCTCATGTCGGTGAAAGTGTTCTGTGTTAATGAGTATTACACCAGCTGGTGGTTTGGGTTTGCGCATGTATCAGTGTGCAATGAAGCACACGGCCGTGTTTAACTAGACGCACTCATGCTCATTCCTTCCCATTAGCACGTGTTATATGGCGGCCGCACCAGTGTGCAACAGGTGTTGTGTTCCATTGACAGGTGTAAGAGAAACCATTAGGGTTAACACTTCAGCGCACACAGCTGATATATCCATCCATCCGTCCATCCATCCATTTCTCTGTCTGTTCTATCTTAATTAACCAGAAATGCCCTGTATTTGCCCTTTTGACCTACTTTGCAGTCAAACTGGTTTCAGTATACATTAAACTGGCTGTTACAGTTGGCAGGAGATCAGTTTTGCTTAGAACACTTTGCCCCATGCTGTGTCCCAATTCACTGTAATATGTACTAGGTACATTCTTTTGAGTGTGTTCTTAGACAATATGTGATGCAATCATTTTGAATTGGAAGTCACAATGAGTCGTTTGTGGGGTTGTTGTTGTTAACTAAAAGTAAAACTATTAACATTTATTTATTTATTTTGTTAGTTGAAATAAAGTTGAAATAAAATATAACTGAATGAAAAAGGCAACTAAAGTACATTGATTAAAACTAAAATGGAAATAAAAAAAATAAAGCTAAATAGAAATATTTTAAACAAACATAAAAATCATAAAAGCTCTTAACAAAATTACCAAAAGTATAATTATAAAAATAAAAACTAATCCAAAATAGTAATAAATATTATAATAGTGTATTTAAAAAATAATGCAAAAATAACACTGGTTAATTGTGGAGAAATGCAATTATAAACAAATAAAAAACATATTTGTGTGTAAATTATGTCATTCTTATTACAAAATTCCATTAATAAACATCATTTCTTCTCTTTTATTTGTGTGACAGATTGCTGTAGCCTCCACTGGCAGCACTTAGCCAATAATCTCTTTCATCTTACTATACAAAGACAATATGAATGCATACGCAAACCAATGATCTCTTTTTTTTTAAATATACAAAAACCATAAGAATGAATATCAGAGGGTATTTTGAAAGATACTGTACAATTCATATCTCTCATGCATATTTATTTGCTTTTATTTAATTTTGAATTTCATTTATTTTAATTAAGTATGTTTGAATAAATCTCCTAATTCTGTCATTACAGTGCCTGAAAATTGTTTTATAACATCCACTGTATTCAATGATTATATATTGATAAATATTTAGAGCAGAAACATAGTAATTATGTCATTAGAAAGCAGAAATTGAAAAAAAGACACTTTATTTAGTGCAAGTAATTAAAAATGTGTTTCTGGGTCAAAATGATACTGGGCCAGGCTAAAATATCATAAATCTGTGTCTTTAGCCACACAGCCTCTTATTCTTTACACACATGAATAGTATGCAAATAAGGAATGGTGCGTGAGAGTCAAGATTTGGGTCAAACTGATTTCGGAAGTGCACATAAAGGCCAGCTCAATTCGATGTGATAAAGCTGTTCGATAGGAAGCAGTGGTTAAATCACTGAGTGGTGTTGGACTTTGTCCAGGGCTGCCACGAGCTCTGGATGATGTCAGACATTCTTCAGACTGAATCCAATTGATATCTTGATCTGTTGCATATCTAATTCATTATAGTGAAAGGCATCCAGTCTATCAGTGTCAATAATACTGATCTGTTTTCAAGGCAATGTCTGAGGTTAGTTTAATCTCCTTCAATAGATTTGTGCATTCCTCCTTGTTCTCCCCTGTTCTTCATGCTTCTTCAAAAGTGCCCAAGTCCTTTTTCTGCAGGAATTCACCATTGCAGCCAAATTCTTAGACTGCTATTCTGTGGCTAATCTTGGCACCTGTCTCCTCCCTTTTGCATTAATCAAATCAGAATGAATGCTTCAGTTACGCAATATACATTATTACCCCTTGTTGCAGCTAATGAGGTAAATTAGGATTATTTGTGAAATGCTCTGTGATGGCACCAACATGCAATGACATGTTGGTAGTGATGGGTTTAATCGTAGGTCTGCTTTTGAGAAAAGCAACTGGTAAAATATCAGTTAATCCATGGTCAAGTCACCTGTAATTATATAGGGCTTTGCACAATACAGATTGTTTTAAAGCAGCCTTTCAGTGATAAACAAGAAAATAGTGATTCAATGATGCAAACAAAATTCAATTATGCTGTAAAGTAGATCTGAAATGACAATATAAACAGTCCCTCTTCAGATGAAATCAATTGATTCAGTTCAGTTTAATAATAAAAAACTGACATAATAAAAATGTTTTGCCTACACATAAATTATACATTATACATTAAATCACGTTCAAGTGAAACATGGTCACAATTCTACCTTTTTAATGAGTATATAATCTATCTAAAGTATGATGTCCACTATAGCAAATTCAGCAGTTTTACTAAAATATGTTAATGTTATTGTTTTGTTTTGGGTTGGGTTTTGTTTTTTTGAATAATGGTTTTGTTCTGGTTTGTTTAAGGTTTTTTGTTTGTTTGTTTGTTTTTTAGATAGGAGGTCCACTATAGCAAATTATACACGCTCTGGGCGTCCCGAGTTCGAGTCCCAGTGTTGTGCCCATTTTCGACCCCTGCCAAATTATTACCCCCTCTCGTTGAAATCGCTACCTGATTGCCTAATCCTAACCCCACCCCTAATCCTAACCCCTCCCCCACACCTAACCCTAAACCTACCAATACTAGGGGGGTAGTAATCTGGCGGGGGTCAGAATTGGGCACAACACCGGCTTTTGGACCTGTCCTGATCATGTCTCCCTCTCTCTCCAACTTCGCTTCCTGTCAACTAACTGTCCTATGATAATAAAGGTAAAAAAACACCAAAAATATATCTTAAAACAAACAATAAAGTTTTTTTGGTTTGTTTGTTTTGGGTTTTTGATGTGGATTTTTGTTGTATTTTAAGTTTTGTTTGGAGTTTTTCTTTGGTTTTAGATTTATTTTGATTTTAGGGTTTTGTTTTTTGTCTTAATTCTTCCTAAGTTTGTTATGGACCCCTAGTTAAACACTCATTGAAAGGGCTAAGCAACATAAGAAGGACATGTGGAGTGAGGTGCAATTTCACCAAAAATATTCATGATGAACCCAGAAAAGTAACGAACATACACAAACTCACATATCATATTAAAAATAAAGATAAAAGAACATACAAATGGAATAATACTCGAAATGAAAACCAAAACCAAGACAGTTTCACAATAATCTTCACGTTTAAAAAAGGGAAGTTGGCAAAACGATGACCGACAACACGGTAAAAGACGGCTGACGGGGCATATGTAGATGCAGTACTTATGCCCTTTATTATCATAATGAATGACATCTGAGTGAAAGAGAGTGAGAAAATAAGCTTATCTAATGTAACATGAAACAGAGACATGGTGTCCCAGAGATTGCAGCCGGAAGCTCAGTGGAGCGCTCGGGTCTCTTCTTCATGTGGTTATTCATTGCTCTGTCAGAGAGCCAGACGCTTATGGTTGGACTAACTCTAAAGAGCTGTAAAAAACATTGCCTGCATTTCTGACACTCTAAATGGGAGTGGAACTTTTTATAACACTCTCCAACTAATTTGGACCGCTCAGTGCCACGTCAGTATTATACTAGAGTTTTCTATCTCCCTTTAATTTGAGGACAAAAATAGATGCTCTACTTTTGCATAGGAGAAAAATACTTTTGTTTTTGCACAGTTATAAAGTGATAAACACATTAGAGATAAGAATCACAAATGACATCTCATTAATATCTCACTTGCTTCTCCTATACGCAGTGAGATTATATGAAAAGCAAATGGAGATTCATTTCCTAGCTCTACTCTTATGGTGTATGTCAGCAAATGTCACATTTGTCCTAAAGGTTTTTAGGAGAAACATCTGAGACAAAGATGATACTTAAACTTGATCTCAACAATTGCTTAGCCTGCTAATCATAAATTTCAATATGAACTGAAACCTCTCATAAAAGTATTATAGGAGAAACGTTTGAGAGAAACATGATCTTTATTACATTTACCATGACCTTTATTTATATACCAAAGCAGCTCTACAGTGTCAAACAGGAAAATAGTTTGTCAATAATGCAAAAAAAAAAAAAAAGTCATTTTTTCCAGTTAAAGTCAGTTCATTGATGATTCATTGATGTCATCATCCAGTTCAGCTCTCTTCCAATAATGTCTGTGCAATCGGTGACAGAAATGGAGAAAAAAAAACACCCTTTTTTTGTGTGTGTTTTTTTTTAAACCATTAAGTCTGAGATTAAACAAATAGAGAGAAAGTTTAAATGGAGACTTCAAGTTCGGAGCTCTATACTCTCACTGTATGACAAAAATGTCTTTATTTTGTCTCTACTATTTTTATTTTATTTTATTCATTAGTATTTTAGGAGTCACAGTTGAGACAAAGATGATACTTATGAACAAAAATAATCTCATCTGACATCTAAGATATGAAAGAGATACCTTTGAGCAATATAATGTTTATATATAGTATGATACAATACAATATAATGCAAATTCTAAATAGTTTATAATAGATACAAGTTCATATAATACAAATTCTAAATTAGTCTCAATTGTTTCTCTTAGACAGCTATTGAACTGAGAATAAATTGCATAAGTGTTCTGCTTCTTCTGAGAAAAAGACCCTCACATGTGTTCTCTAGAGTTTCAAAAGGGATCTCAAATGTCTCAAAACTGTTTCCAGGTATTGATACATCTCGATACGAACTCAACATTTCTCATCAAATTATCCAAGCTTCCATACAATTTAATAGCGCTATATTTGTACTGTATCTAATCAATTTGTCTTTCTTTTGTCTCAGTACGTCTTTTTATTTCTCCTAAGGAATTTTTAGGAGAAACATCTGAGACAGTATGCACACTACAGCCGGACGCCCCTCACAGTGCCCCAGAATGCTTTTACTGTACTGAACATGCCAACGATGCTCTATTGTGCAAATATTGTCCTTTCGACGCCAAAGAAATGTGTTTGCTTTGCTAATGTGAACACTTTGTCCGGATTCCTGGAACCTTTACAAAACCGCTTACATAATTTCCAAATAGTGCCACTTCAGACCCTGTTTTTGGCTCTGTCGTGGATCATTGTTATGCTTTTTTTCTCTCTCTCTGTGATGCTGTTATTGTTTTTGTTGTTGTTGAGTGGCAAGAAGGTGGTGACGCAGTTGTAAATATTCAGCTCTGAGAGCTCCGGCGTAATCTCTCTTGGCCGGAGTCATGATTACATGTTGTACTACATCAGAGGGCTGATAGTAGAGTCAGGTGGAGTCGGGTTACTCATTCATGACTTTATGTCTGGCAGTGTGAAACCATGATGTTGACAGTTACTTTCCCCATAACAGTGACTAATTGGTTTATAATTATTAATATTGTGGTGTTATTAGGACTGTCTATATATATTTTATTCAATAAATATATATAAATATAATATATTACTATATCAACCATGACCTTGAGCACATTTTTAACTAATATAATAAAATAGTATATTAAAGATTTAGTATTAAAAATAAGGAATTAGGTGACTGCTATTGTTTATAATTTAGCTTTTAAACCTTGACTTGTTATTTTTAATCAAATAAAAGGGATTTAAATGAGTGTTCTTTTTAAAAAAAAAATACATTTTAAATATGAAAATGTTGCTTTTATTTTTAAGGAAATTTAAATAAGAATTTTGGGTAACACTTCATAATAACTGCACGCTATGAATCATTAGGTAAGCATTAGTAAATAGTCAGTTCATCCTTTATAAAGCATTGTTCCAACATTAATAGTCATTAGTAAGCAGTTTATAAATACAGCTATAAATGCCTTGTTCTTGATTTATAAGCATATCTATTACAAAGGAGATTTAAAGGCTCAGTTATCTTCCTAACAGAAAAAAAAATAAACAAACACAACACAGAGGGATACAGAACTCAGAAATATTTATTTCAAGATGAAAAAAAAAAATGAAACTGTCCAACTGTACACTTTAATTTTTCTTTTAGTTGTACAGTTGTACAGTTTCCTTTTGCATCATGAAAAATATTTCTGTGTTCTGTATCCCTCTGTGTTGTGTTTGTTTAACTTGTCTGTTTGGAAGATAAATGAGCCTTTGTAAATGCTTTACGAGGTATGAATAGTCCTCACTTTAGATGAGCTCACAAAAATAGATGGCTGGCAACTACTAAATGTTTTATAACTACCTGACTTAATCATGAATTACAGCAGGAATATGTGTTAATAAAGCATTTATTAACACATTGAGCAACTATTATCATGTGTCTAAATTATAAGATTCATAAATGTACATTTAAATAGTTTATTAATCATTTACTTACACTTTCTAAATGATATTATGAACCACTGACAACTCCTAAATAACTGGTTTGTAAATAACGTAATAATTTAGAAATTATAAACTGATCATTAATAAAGTATGAAAATACAGTTATTAAACATTATAGATATGCTCAAGAACAAAACATTTATAGCTGTATATATAAACTGCTTACTAATGCTTTAGTATTTGCAAGTATATGTCAACTTATTATTCTAACTCTAAACCTACCCTAACAGTCTACTCTGAGAGTTAGCATACATGTAGCTGCAAATTAATGAGAATTAGTTGACATGTAGTTGCAAAGTTATTTATAGTTATAGAATGTCTAAAGTGGACTATCAAAATAAAGTGTAACCATTTTTTAAAAATAAATATTAAATCAGTATTTGGTATAGAAATGAAATCAATATAAAATCTGTGCCTGTCATTACAACAATAACTACAAGTACAAAAACTGTAAACAGCTTCATCCTTTCCACACTGTTTTCTGCTTTGTCACGCAGAAGTCAGTTCTCCTTGTCAACAGCTCGCTAGTGTAGATCTATATCTCAGGGTCATGGCAGGTGAGGTAAACTGTAGTGCTGCGTCTTGTGGGTGTCAAGGTCGGTAAATAAACAGAGCAGAGATGACAAAACAGAAGGAAAGGGAACATAGAACCATTTCCCATTGTGATATACTCGATCATTTATCATGCAACCTCTTTCTTTGGTCATTATAGGGTTAGAATAGCTTAGAAGAACACTCGGTGGGGTGCTGCCCAACTAAATTAAGGAAAGACAGAAAGGCTGAGGTTAGAAGAGGAGGATGGGTAAATGCAGAAGCGCTGCCTGAGAGGCCTTTAAGAGGGAGGCAATCGCCCTGGTTACTCAGTAACCCGGAGCAACAGTTGTCACTCACCTCTCCCCTAATACCCTTCACCCTCAGGCCCACGTGAAGAGGGACTGCTCCGAACCAGCCAGCTCTCTTTCTCTCTTGAAAGCTGGTTACCCTTCAGGGAGAGACTTATAGAGCCTTCATGAAATGCCTAAAACACTTTGATCATAAATAGACTTCCTCCTTGTGATCTTTGCAATTGTTTTCAGGGCTGGGTGTGGCGGATCAGAGCGTTTATTTAAATGACAGCTTGTCAAATCAGCCAATTCTTCTTATGATTGTGTTGACGTTCTGCATTTCAATACCAAAGCCATAATACAGCGAAATATGCACGGATAGCTTCACCGCATGCACCATAATCCAGAGGCCCAAGAGGTTTGTGTGACTCACTGGAGGAGTGGCGTGGCTTTTGTGCACTAGATGCATGTTGGGATGTTGTCACACACACACACACACACACACATACACATACATACACACGTCCAGACTAGCACAGGGAGGTGCTGAACGGTTGGTGGCAAGAGGAACCAGACTGAACCAGTCAAAGTTCTGAGACTACTTTCCACAGCCAGGGAGGGTGTGACTGAAGGCTGTTTGCAGGCCAGGATTTTGATTAACCCACGGAATGGTACAAACACAAAGACTCTGGTGAGGGTAATTCCATTAAAATTGACTCAAGAATAAAAGAGCTGCTTATGATGGATGCCCCAATGTTTGCTGTTTACTTTTCTATGAAGACAATGTAACTGTACTGTCCCTTTGATCCTCAGGTTGAGAAACACTGTGATGATCATAATAATAATAATAATGTTGCTGGACTATTTGGGTACACCATATTTGGAATAGTGATTTTAAAATGTATTTGATGCCATAGAATATTTAAAAAAATTAATATATAAATAAGAATAAATACATTGCTTTTTATAGTTTCTGTAGCTCAATTTCATCCAGGTCATGACTGCACATTGCTGGAAGTTCTTGGGATAATAAAATGTAAAGTCATAAAAAAAGGATAATATATATTGTATTAAAAATACAGCGAATATATTTACAATATATTTACAAATGTGTAATAATGTTCATTTAGAATTTTTTGATCATTTAAACAAAGTTAAAAATGATAATAATAAAATATATAAAATTGTTTATTTGTTACTTTATTTACAAATGATATTTTACATTGAAAATATAAAATTGTAATAATTATAATACGTACAATAAAAAATAATTTTATACAAAACATTTGATAAGAATTACATAAAACCTATAAACCTTTTCTGAAATTATAAATAATAATTATTGTATTTTATATACTTTTAAAACGTCCTCATTTTCTAAATGAATATACAAATAATCAAATATATACTAATTACTATACTTATTATACTTTTATATATAATAGATCATATTTTTACTTGGAGATTTAACTGAACTTTGAACTTTTTGTTTACAGAAAAGTGTCTGTTGAGATTCCTGGGTGGTTGAATGTGCTGTTTACCATTACTCTTATTTAACCTTTTGAATTTTATAAACTTTGGAAACCATCCGAAAACAACCAGAGACAGAATATGTAATTCAAGAACAGTATTTATACAATTTAAAAACTAAAGATAAAGATGTTGTGGTTAGCTGCTTTAAGTTATGTAACATAAGCAGACTAGAAATGATTCAACAAATTTCAAGTTAGGCAAGTCATGGCTGGAAAACACTGAAAATTTGCCCCACACAGTATGTAATGGGGAGGGGGACTTAACTGAAACAAACTGAACTTCAGTACTGTCACCGAGGGGAAGAGCAAAGCGCTCATTACTTGTAATTGTAAAAGTAAAACATGAACTCTCTCGCTCTGGCCTTTCTCCTGCCGTTGCCAGGCCTAGCAGCACTAATTGAATATTTTTTTCTCTTTCCCCCCTTTTCTCTTACATCAAAGAAAGAAAAATTTAGATTCGACAGTTTAGATTCAAAGTTGAAAAAAATAAACTTCAATCAGTTTTTTTTTTTTTTTCTCTCTCAGGGAAAATGAACCAAATAGGGTGTATACAAAGTGTTTACAAAGTTTGGCCCAATCAAAAGCTCTCTAAAATGACCACATAAACACATACACTGATGCTATGGAAATCCCACATTTCTTCCCTGGCGTTGCATCAATAATGGTCTATTGAACAAAAGCTTCATTCACAGACTTCCCTACAAAGAGCAGAGTAAAGACAATAAGCAAAGCCATTACAGCAGGTTACTGTCCACCGCTGCTGTGAAAAGACTATCTCACGCTCTACATGACTCCTCGTTTTGTTCCTTTGGCTGCTCCGCTTTGGACAGCCATGTAAATGAATGGCCGTGGGTGAATCACACACGGATGGAGATTAAGTCTCGAGTCCTGACTCACAAGATGAATCATGCAACCTGTTGAGAGCCCAAGTCATCAGAGCAGCTGTCTCAACACACCGAGGTTACGAGCCTCCATCGGTACTCGCGGTGGGGTGTGTTTTTATGGCTATCAATCTGTAGGCGTATTTTGGATTCCTTTTTCGATTTTTGGCCTGAGAGAGTTCAGCTGGTCTTCTTCACAATAACAAATGAACTCGGTGGCCACTTCGAAACAGGTTGAAAAATAAACAGTTTTAAGTGTCTGCTCGGAAAAACATGGCCATTTACTGGCTAAGAAATGCTTCATATTGTTTTAAGTTACTGTTACTCAGGAAAAGCTCTCTTAAGGTCATTTCCTGCCATTCAGCGGCGACAGATCTCCACTCACTTTTGGCCGCGAGTCCTTTGCTGGCAAACACGCTCCAAGCTAGTTTTGAAAATAAGCTTGGTAAGCAAATAATAATTGTTCCACCGTGGTACACTGGTAAAAAATTATATTTGTTCGCAGTACAAAAACTATTTAGTTCAGAGTTTGTAATTCATAAGAAAGATTTTACTGTATTTGTGTATAATTATAATAAAAATTTATATTTCTAAAAGTAAATTTCTAAAAGCCTATTTCATCTTTAAAAAAAATCATACAAATAATTTGTATATTTTATATGATGTATTTTTAAAAGAAATTCTATTTTGTATAATATTAGAATTAAAATTTTAAGATATCAAGTCAAGTCAAGTCACCTTTATTTATATAGTGCTTTTAACAATACAGTTTGTGTCAAAGCACTTAACAGTATCAAATTGGAGGATAGAGTGTCAGTAATGTACAAGATTAAACACTCAATTTTCAGTCTTTTTCTATTATTTATATATCTGTCTAAAATTAAATTTTGATTTGATAGTTTTTTTTTTTTAGATTATTAATCAGATTCAGACAATTTTCCATAGCAGCAGCACTTTTAGAGCTTTGTTGTGGTCATGTACTGTGGCTATGAATCATATCAAGAGAAACCAATAGAAATTGGTCCAGATTCATATTTAGTCCTGCTTGCTGGTCGTTATAGAAACCGTTGATCAGATGGTCCACCGAGCATGTGAGTCAGTGATGTGACTGCTCAGATCTCATCTGCTGTCACGATATGAGAAGAGAACGCTGCTGATTGCATAATTGCCATCACGACTCATATAATTACTTGCCATTTTAACAGATGCTTTTTTTGTCCAAATCAAATTACAGTACACCAACTGCAGCCATCAGGAGCAACTAGGGTCTCGAAACCAAGAACAATTACTGAGAATGTAAAACCAAAGGTAGCTCTATAGAAAGACAAGTACTGACTTTGTGGGATGACTGATTTTGTGTCTGCATAATGGATTGAAATATGATAAAATGATTTTAACAGTGCTGAGAATATTGTAATTTTATTAGTAAATCACCTGCAAATATAATTTTAAAAATGTATTAAACTGTAAACAAATTGAAGATGTCTTTAAATAAGTATAATTATTATAATTAAAATTGTTCTACGGATAAGAAATTCTATCTCAGCTGTAAATGTATATTTTAAGAATTGTATTAAGCTGTGAAGAAATTGTGGATTAAGGATAAAAGGATTTTAAAAAATCTATCTCAGCTGTAAATATATAATTTAAGAATTTGTAAAGAACATTTGTTTTTTGACTGTATATATATATATATATATATATATATATATATAATTGACTAAAATTACTGTAAGCTCCCTCATCACTTCTTTAATTGGAATGAAGAGTAACAGTTTATATTATTATTATCATTATTACATTTTTAGCAGTTGTACAGTATGTCTCATTAGGCATTACATGACAAAAACTATTTATGTCTCATTTAAAATTAAAAATTATATGGTAGCAAGGTAAGAGAATAGATTAATCTGCAGCTGCTTCAACACAATCTCGACTATTTATAGTTGCTGATTTTATTTATTATTTTTTTATTTGTACAAAAACTTATGGAACTGCATGAAGGTCCACCACAGACCTAAGCTTTAGTTGTATGCAAGCAGATCATAAAAAAATGTAACAATTAGATTGTACAAACGTAGTTGCAAATTTCCATGAGAGTGTGTTGGCTACTCAGGTTTTCATGTAATAAACTAGTCATTCTCAGTCTCTGTGACGTAAACTGTTATGTTCCTTATTTTATATACTAGAAATGATTACTCAGACTTTGGATTATAGAATCCTATGACGTTGTGTTGAGTGATGACGTTAAATGTTGGGGAATCACCACTGCCATTTCACAACTCATTAATTTACTTGAATGAGTTGCGAAACATGTCTAGTTCACCAAAATATCTGTTCTAGTCATTCCTAACAGTTGATTTAACTTCAGTAAAGGCATATATTTTTAGAGTCCAACTGCACTTTTAGTGGGAAATAATGAGAAGCAGGGCTTTAATTCATCTACCGTGATTTGATTTGGAAAAGTGGGCATTCAATAAGCAGCATGCGATTAGACTTGATTAACCATAATACCAACCATAATATGTGTTCGTTAACACTCATTTTTTTTCATATAAATTGATCAGAAACCAGATTAAGAAGTCAGTGACACTTTTTACTGTCACACAACCAGCCCTCCAGCTGTTTGCGTAACTTGATCACAGATGCGGACCAGGGCAGGATCACTTCTCACATACATCCCGAGAGATACAATGTATCCTGCTCAGACTTGTTGATCTGAAGCAAATCCAAATCCCGCTGGTATCGATCAAGTCTGTTGTCATATAGTAGCTAATAACTTTATCATAGAACTCAAATAAGTACTAGAGCAATGAGGCTGAGTCAGACCACTCTACAGTATTTTATATTGTTTACTGTAACATCAAATGGATCAGGTGTTGTCAGGAATGAAGGTTTCCACACTATAGTTGTAGGTGGGGATGTTTAACTTGGTTTGAAATGAGTAACTGACATCATCTTCATTTTGCGGAATGATTAATTAACTTTGACTCACGGATCGATGGACCTAGCTTCTTTCTTTCTTTCTTTCTTAAATCTCATTTTTATATGCCTGTTTATCTATAAGTACTTGTCTGTTCTTATGTGTTTGTTTTTTCTTACACCACACCTCAAATGATGTATTGTTTAATAGCATTCTGTTACTGAAATGATGGTGGTGAACATTAATTTAATTTATATTTTTACTTTCACATCTAGCTTTTTTATTGTATCCTTACCTTTGTCCTATTCATTTTCTGTTTATGTAATTTTATATATCCTAAATACATAATTGAATAATATTTGTACACATTCATTTTTAAAAGACAGTATTTAAAATACTCATTAGTAAAATAGACAGACAGACAGAGATCGATAGATAGATAGATAGATAGATAGATAGATAGATAGATAGATAGATAGATAGATAGATAGATGATGGATGGATGTGACCTGGCTATTCTCTGTTCCAGACCACAGGCCATACTTAACAGTCTCCTAGTATGAGGCTAATGAGGGGTTAGTATTTCAGCTCAAGGGCTCAAAGCTCTCGAGACGGCTCTCTTACTGCGGCCTGGATTCAGCGAGCCAAAGGCAGGCCGTATTAATTAAAGCAGACTGATTCTCCTGGGATCCAGGAGCGTGAAAGAGAGACAGTGTGTGTGTGGACAGGAAAATGCAGACACCTCTTCTTAGAGGCTATCGGAGCTTAAACTATAGATAGTCCACTCAGAACACCACAGGTGCATGCTGGTTTACGTAATTCATTAAGGGACATTCTGTGCAATCTTATTCCTTGTTAAAGTAATTTTAAATCAGGTTATGTAAAGCTTTTTAGTACTTTTTAGTACATGTGTAATAGTGAATGCAATATTGTCATTCACTCAGCTTGTATAATGCTAACGCAACTGTTCAGGGGCCACAACTGATCCTTTCAAGTCTTTGTTGGGAAAGCTACAAGTTAATCTACAGTCAAGTTACTTGACCAAATAATAATAAAAAAAGTAAGTTACACTATAAGCTACTGACAAAACAAAGCTAACTGCATTGAAGCTAAAATATCAGATAAGTATGTACACTGCCCAACAATAATCTCAACTTGCTGGAGAGCATTAAGGAGCATTTGAACAAATGGAACTAGACATTTTTATTGCAATCAAATTAGCAAGTTTGATTATTGCTTTGTTCACTCAGATGCTGAAGTGTGTCCACAATAAAATGTGACATAAAAACCATCAATTCTTGTAGGAAAAATGAACTTGATATAATAAAGAAAACATTACTCATTACTCAACTTAAACATTAAATTGAAACATATTGTTAATAGCATCACTTTTCAATGTTACTACTCCCCAACACTGGAAAAAGTCTACTCACACACACAGACACACACACACACAAAAATGAAAGGAAAATGTGACATATGACATACATATAAAGAATATTCCTTCTTAACATTCACATACCATTCATGAAACATATGATTCATATTTTGTAGATGTTTTTTGTAGTTGAGTAGATTATATTGCTAAGTAACCCTCTTAGATCCTAAGACATTCATACGGCCTTTTTTTTTTTTTTATCAGTGTAACCATTAAAAATGTCTCTGGCCCTGTGAATTTCAGCAATGACCCTGATGCAACAACATCACCTTTCATTGGAGCAGCCCTATAAGTCTTTTAACTTATAGCACGTTCACAACTGTGTGAGCTTAAGAGCCCAGTGCTGTGTGTCTGTCACTATATTGTAGGTTGCGTTGTAATTTCTTTCTAACCAGGCGCTGATGGACTGGTTTGGAAAAGCTCCTGATAGAGGACGAAAGCACATGTGCTGTACGGCATAGCAGGTGGCAAGCGCTGACTTGACAGCAATTAGATGTACAAATCTTTGATTAGGCTCATGGGAGCACAGTCATTAGTGCGGCTGAGTTCTTCCCTCTCTCTCTACCTCTTTCTCGCACATTCATCACCTCTTTCCCTGATATTTTAAATCAGTCATCAACCATCTTCAGTTGAACTTTTCGTATGTGTGTGTGTGTGTGTGTGTGTGTGTCGGTATAAAGTATGATGTGAGATGTGAAAAACTATTTCACATCTCATATCTGTTTATAGTTTTGATTTTGTAATAATAGGATAAATATATTATTTAACATATTTGTTAATATATTCATAAAATATGAATAATGTATTGTCTAAATACTGTATATTACTACATATACATATTTAAATAACGGTCTGATATTATATTTATTAATATTAAATTGTTACTTAGTATTCTTGGTTACATTGAACCTGGAAAACTTTCACTAACTTTTCAGAACGTTTTATACTTTTTTAACTTTTTTGATATCCCTATAGGTATAGGGCTTTTACTCCATAAACAATGTATCACACAATGTATTTTTGATAATTAATTACAGTACAAATAAAAAATTGATTAGCTCTTAGTTAATTTAATCTCTAAATCAATACAAATCATAATTTTTAAGAAATTTAAGCGAGATGTTTGGTCTTACTTTTGTAAAATGGATGCTTAAAAAAATAGCTTCAAATACAATTTTATTTGCACTTATGAAGTAACAAAGTAGAAAGAGGGTATAATAATGAGTAATGACTACCTTGAAGATGAGGGCTGTTTTGGGAGAGTTGAATTTTGCAGCAAATAACTGTCATTACCTTCAAGATAACGGTTTGTCTTAACATTAATGGCAGTTTGTCCTGCTTTTAAGTGCTTTGGAAATGCCACTGTATTTCACAAGGGCAGTTTGTCACAGACATGCACAGCAATAAAATTCATAGTATTTGTATTGATCAAGGGAGTATACCTGTATATACAGAAAATGTGTCCTTTCCTTTTTTATGCATCAGCAGCATTAAATTCAAAAGTACAATGAGCACAATGTAGTTCAATTAAATGGGTAAAGCCCCTCTAAATTAAATAAATGAAACATTTATGCAATCGTGATTAACTCTTAAATTCTATAATTTTTAATCAAAGTTTATTGTAACAGATAGTGGGGTAACATTAAAGACATTTATAATGCTAAGATTTCTGTTTCAAATGCAGTTCATTTGAACTTTCTGTTCATCATAGAATCCTAAAAAACAAGGTGTCACAGTTTCCACAAAAATGTTAAACACTACCAGTTTTCAACATTGATAATAAGAAATGCTTCTGAGGAGCAAATCAGCATAAGAATGGTTTCAGAAGGATCATGTGACACTAACGTCTGGGGTTAAGATGCTGAAAATTCAGCTTTGCCAATCACAGCAAAAATGTACATTTGAAAATAGATTTTAATAATAATAATAAGCCACACTGTGATAATATTTTACATTATTTTTTGTAATTTTTTTTGGATCAAATAAATGCAGCCTTTGTGAGAATAAGTAACTTTTTTTCAAAATCTTTAACAGTGCCAAATTTTTTGACTAGTAGTTTATACCACTTTTGCAAGCATTTTTATACATGAAAAGCCAATTGTTTTAAATAACCACACACACACACACACACACACACACAGTACAGCTGTCAGCTGAATCCCACAGAGGCAGATAATGAACTCAGTTAGATTTATGTGAAATAAAAATAAAATATGTCATTAAAAATATTATATTAAATGTAAATATTAAATCTTATATTTTAAATGGAGTAAACTGTCAGGTTGATGATATAGTAATAACACAATAGACTTGACTAAAACCAGTTCATTTAGATGTTACTACACAAAGCACATTTTAAATGCTTTATACAGTGTGCTTTCTTTAGTAATGCTCAAACTAACAAGTCCCCTTTGGCAGTCCATCACCTCCAAACTTAAGCATCTCCCTCGTTTGTTAATTAGAGCTTCAGGTCTTTCCCGATTCACTCTTCCCCAGGTGTGAGGTTCACTGTGGAGGCCTCTTACCACGGAAACCAGACTTGGATTGCCCAGAGGCGAGCACACCTCTTATTACTCATCTTAGAGAACATTCCTCAAACAATACACGGCCGCATTTCCCAATGTACTGCTGGTAAATACAAATTCAATTTGTGATAACATGCTTTCAATTTCAAATGTCTAACTCACTGTCTGACATTGAGTAACTGTCTGTGTAGTTGTTAGATATAGGATGGTCTGATGGTTTCAGCTGTGAATCTCAGAGGAGGGCCGTCAGCTGTGCTTTGCTCTGGATGTCTTGGGAATATATGTCACTATGGTGCTAAGATTGTATTCCCAACCCCATTCATTCTAGAAACTGAAGTCTGACTTAACCAGCCCTCTCTAGACTCTGCAATGGAGGAAAAACTCCTTTCACTGTTTGAAGTATAAATAGATTGTTGAGTCATAGAATGCATTTACTGTGGTTACATTCTTTAAAACTGCTTATGATACATTTATGTCTATGGAACAAACATGCAGGAAGGAGTCACTGTACATGCCAAAGCTTAAAGGGTAGCTCATGTAAAAATTTCAATTCTGTCATCATTTACTCAACCTTGTGTTGTCCAAATTTATGTGATTATTTTTAACACAAAAGAACATGACTGAAAATGTTTTTCAGCTGTTTTCACCCATACAATGCACTTCTATGGGATCCAAAGGTTCCAAACTCCAAAAGCCTGAATGGCAATTCATTACTGTACTACTGTATTTTACCTTTTGGCAAATTGATGGCTAATTCATATGAATTTGTACGATCTCATTTGCACACCCCACTGACATTTAGGTTTAGGGTTTGTCCTTCATGCTTACATTTCTACACAAAGAAATCACACTGTACAAATGCATACAAACTTTGTAAAATAGTTATGTTTTCTCATGAGATTGCGTTGGTAATCCACACAATTACCGTGGTTTTATTTAAAATCTTATTCACTCGGGAGTCACGTGACATGCTCATCAACCTAGTCGCACTTGAGTAGAGCTCCGTACGTTTGGCCCCTTTTTGCTGATTGTTTTTTTTTTTTTTCGTTTTATTTTAAGCTTTATTCATTAATAATACTTTCCCCGATGGCACACAATCGGAAACAGCAGGAGCCACCGACCGCGAGTGATATGGTGGACAAGATGGCGAACACTGTTACACACTTTGAGGACATTCTAATGCTGCCTTCACGTGCTATCGGAATTATCGTAAATACGAGTTTCCTAATTGGAAATTGGACGTGAACAGCCTCTCAAGTTGTATTTACTACTGGAAAATTCGGAAATAATTTTGATACCCGAGATTCCGAGTTGGGCGGGTCATAAACTTCAAACATGGTGGAGGGAACAACCATTGCTGCGGTCATTGCTGTTCTCACAACAACTTTGTCGTGTCGCTAAAGTATTTATAGGCTAGATATAAACGATCGTGCAAAGCATATTGTATGTTTTATAAGCAGTGAAATAAGCATGAATTTGACCAAAATTCCAGAATTGTCAGCAAAATGCATACAGGAGCATCTCAATCAATTAGAATTTTGTGGAAAAGTTCATTTATTTCAGTAATTCAACTCAAATTGTGAAACTCGTGTATTAAATAAATTCAATGCACACAGACTGAAGTAGTTTAAGTCTTTGGTTCTTTTAATTGTGATGATTTTGGCTCACATTTAACAAAAACTCACCAATACTTAGAATAATTCATAAGACCAAAAAAAAAACATTTTTAGTGAATTGTTGGCCTTCTGGAAAGTATGTTCATTTACTGTATATGTACTCAATACTTGGTAGGGGCTCCTTTTGCTTTAATTACTGCTTCAATTCGGCGTGGCTTGGAGGTGATCAGTTTGTGGCACTGCTGAGGTGGTATGGAAGCCCAGGTTTCTTTGACAGTGGCCTTCAGCTCATCTGCATTTTTTGGTCTCTTGTTTCTCATTTTCCTCTTGACAATACCTCATAGATTCTCTATGGGGTTCAGGTCTGGTGAGTTTGCTGGCCAGTCAAGCACACCAACACCATGGTCATTTAACCAACTTTTGGCAGTGTGGGAAGGTGCCAAATCCTGCTGGAAAATGAAATCAGCATCTTTAAAAAGCTGGTCAGCAGAAGGATGCATGAAGTGCTCCAAAATTTCTTGGTAAACCGGTGCAGTGACTTTGGTCTTCAAAAAACACAATGGACTAACACCAGCAGATGACATTGCACACCAAATCATCACAGACTGTGGAAACTTAACACTGGACTTCAAGCAACTTGGGCTATGAGCTTCTCCACCCTTCCTCCAGACTGTAGGACCTTGGTTTCCAAATGAAATACAAAACTTGCTCTTGATGCCTTGACCCCAGCCTCAGTCCATTCCTTGTGAAGTTCACCCAAATTCTTGAATCGATTTTGCTTGACAATCCTCATAAGGCTGCGGTTCTCTCGGTTGGTTGTGCATCTTTTTCTTCCACACTTTTTCCTTCCACTCAACTTTCTGTTAACATGCTCACAACAGCCAGCTTCTTTGGCAATGAATGTTTGTTGCTTACCCTCCTTGTGAAGATTCCCAATGATTGTCTTCTGGACAACTGTCAGATCAGCAGTCTTCCCCATGATTGTGTAGCCTAGTGAACCAAACTGAGAGACCATTTTGAAGGCTCAGGAAACCTTTGCAGGTGTTTTGAGTTGATTAGCTGATTGGCATGTCACCATATTCTAATTTGTTGAGATGGTGAATTGGTGGGTTTTTGTTAAATGTGAGCCAAAATCATCACAATTAAAAGAACCAAAGACTTAAACTATTTCAGTCTGTGTGCATTGCATTTATTTAATACACCAGTTTCACAATTTGAGTTGAATTACTGAAATAAATGAACTTTTCCACGACATTCTAATTTATTGAGATGCACCTGTAGGCTATATAGCACGGTGAAGGCAGCATTAGAACTGATTTAACGGCGATAACGAGTTCGCTTCTCACAGGTCAGTTGTTTAGTCGCTATGCTCTAATTGGATCTTCTTAAAGGGGAGAGAACAAAAGAAAGTTGTCACAGATCACGATAGGCATGTAGCCGCACTCGATGAACAGGTTGTGGACTTGCAGGATCGCAATAGGCTCAGCAATCTGCGTCTGGTCGGATTGCCTGAAGGTTCCGAAAAGAACGACCCTATGGCCTTTTTGAAAAGATCGCTACCGACGTGGCTCCCGTCTCTGGCGGGCAAAGAGATTGAAGTGGAGCGAGCGTATCGCGTGTACACAAGGCTGTCCTCAGATCGCGCTAAACCACGGGTTTTCATCTTTCATCTCTGGCATTATAAAAATGAAAATATTATCTCTTATGACATTTTGGCAACTTAAAAAGGTTTTTCAGGCTGTTGCTAAGACCCTTGCTAAGTTTAAATATATATATGATTTACTTTACTTTTCATTTCCAGTTTCTGCAATAGTGCTCATGTTGTGTTTTGTGGAAGTAATAATCAAAATCTTTCAAGAGGCCCACAGCTCAAGATTAATTATCCTGCTCTGATTAGTTGCATCATTTTCTGTTGGAAGGATTGTTCTCCACTTTGCTGTTTCTGCGCTCAGTCTACTTTTTTTTTCTGGGCTGTAAAATTCAGCAGCACTTTAGACTTTATTTTCAGACAGAAATTGTCATCATCATAGGACACCTCCCAATATAGTTGGAATGATATAATGTCTTCATAAGCATATTTAACATAATCACTTATAAAGTCATGTAACAGTGGTGTGGTTTACATTTCAGGAGGCTGTAATTTCTATCCGTTATAATATTTTGCAAATTTAACACAAAATCTAACATCATATTTGGCTATACTGGACTTTATGGTCAGAATATGTTTTGCGTTAAAGCCTATTGATCATTTTCGCTGTATTTTCACAGCTTCCCATTACTGCCAACCAATATGCTGTTTGTTCGGCTAAACCATTTTCAAATCCCCCTTCATATGTTTTCTAATAGACTCATCCTCCTCTTTAAAACCAAGCCAAACCCGCTAATCATGCGATCAGGCCAGTGCTCCGAGCCACGCATGCCTTTGCACATGGCAGGGCAAATTAGAGTGTCTCCAGCAGTCTGGATCTCTAATTCAGCAGCAGCAGGCCTTCATCTCTCCCCTGAATTACAGCTCAACGCTTCCCGCTGTGCATCCCGCTTGGCCCGGCCCTGCGGCGCTCACACAGAGAGGCTGCAGCTTGGTGAACAACACGGAACAAGCATGCAGACCACATGAGATCAATGAGACACAACCTGTGGTAAACACCTTTGAATTAACCATGTGGCAGTTGAGGCAAAATGGGTAATTCACATCACGGCATAGGTCAGGCGTGGTTTGAAGGTTTGAAGACCTTGCAAATATTTGGGGACAAATAAAATCAGTTCCCTTGATTTTGGCAAATGCCTGTTTTGCTTGGAAAAATGTCACATTATTAAATAGAAGACAATATATTAGAGATTTTCTAACATTTGTTCCTGTATGGCTGTAATCTCCATCCCACGATGGCTGTTCTCTCTGGAGACATTCCTAGGGAACATGAGAAGCCCAGAAGAGAATCTTAGGTTAGACCGACCTGAGCTGTTGGAGCCATGACTCACTAAACTTTTAATAAGCACTTATATTTATTTACTTATTTTGCTTTCAGGAAAGAACTGAACAGAGCTGGATGATGACATCACTGAATCATCAATGAACTGACTTCAACTGAAAAATTTAGTGTTTACTATCATTTTCTTGCATTATTGATGCATTTTCTTGTCTAGTGCTGTGAAGCTGCTTTGACACAATCTATATTGTATAAAACACTATATAAATAAAGGTGACTTGAGTATGACTGAGGTCACGCAAAATGATATTCAAACTCACATTACACACTTTGAACATAAAATAAAGTACATAATCAGTACCTGATATTATCTTTGTCATAGTTTGTATGCTGCTGTCCAGCTGTGATGTCAAAGAAATAGAAACCGTTTGTACAATGGAATCCCTGTCATGTATCAAGACAAAAACTGATTAACAAATTTTCATCCTCGTCTTCATTCATGGTGGGGGGAGTTGAGAGAAATGTTGATTTAAATACTTTCATTATTAAAAATATTAAAATAGATAATTTTAAAGGGGTGGCTGACTGTTTTTTTTTTTCTTTTCTAGGCTTGATAGTGTTTATGGGGCACAGTCAAACATGTGTTCATGCTTTGTTTTTTTAAAAACATTTTTTTTTTCACATAATTTACCTTTATTCCACATCGCTCTGTCCCTTCTCTGATAAACGCACTGATCATTTCCTGCTTTTATGAAGCCCCTCCCTCAGAAATACGCGATTGGTTATTTAGACGCCTCTAGTGCACATCTGAACGTCCCGCCCCTTAGCTCAGTGGCATGTGCTCCGCTTGTATTGTAAACAATGGCGTTGTCTATATTTCTTATCAATTTAAGCCCGATTGAGACCCAGAGAATATTAGTGAAGAGGATTGCGTGGAACCTGTGCAAGCACGGCTTTTAATGGTATGTTTGTTTGTAGTTGTCTCATACTTTTAGATACGCTGTTATTTGTAAATGCTAATTGCTTCTGTTAGCTTTTTATATACAGATTCACTGATGATCTGAATGAGAGAGAGAGAGAGATGCAGAGTAGGAGGACGCGAGGAACAGGATTGAGAACCGTTGCTTTAGAACATTGATTTTGAAACTTGTGAATCCATTAGAATTGTTAGAAGAGAGAATAGCGATTCATATATGAATAGCTTTTTACGTGCACCCCTAGTTTTCTTCCTCTTCTCTAAAGCAGCATGGCCTCGCCCCTTCGTTGCGTGTTCCCAGGGTAGGGGTTTATCTGGGTTCATGGCATAACGGACCCAGGAAGTAACTCACTGTAGTCCCTATGAGCCGTTATTGTAGGCATTAAACTGCCAGAATTTTACAAGACGATATCTCCGTTTGCATTGAACTTTCAGCGCTGCAACTTTGCAGATATTGTTTATGCTCAAACAGCAACATTACACACTAACTAACAGAGGTGTAAAAAGTACTAAAAATTTTACTCAAGTGAAAGTACAAATACTCAGTGAAAATTTTACTCAATTAAAAGTACAAGTATCTGGCCAAAAACATACTTGAGTAAAAGTAAAAAAGTACAACTTTAAATTGTACTCAAGTATTAAAAAAGTAGAAGTACTTTCTTTTCTGACAGACATTCAGAAGTTTGGTTAAAGGGAGAAAACGAAACAAAATGCAATGGTGCAGGTCAAACACGTATATATAGTGCAACAACAACAATTAAAATGCAGCACAGCGGAACACTGGGAAAAAATACAGGGAAAGGGATTAAAAGGAAACTCCATCCTTTCCACCCTCAGGCCATCCCATGTGACTTTCATTTATCAGATGAACACAAACTAAGAGTTTTAGGGAAAAAAAATCATGTGTATGGGACATCCAAAAATGACACTTCATAAACTACACAAAGTGAATATGACAGTAACGCATGCAACCCCTGTTAATGAATCAGTGTCTTCTTAAGTGAAATGATAGGCACATGTAAGAAGGATACAAACACTAATATTTTAAACTTGACCGTCGTGTTGTCTTTGTGTGGGTTCTTAAGTGGTTCTGGTTTGCATTATCTGGACTAAAAATCTTTGCTTGTGTTCATCTGAAGAAAGAAAGTCATAAACATCTGGGATGACATGAGGGTCAGTAAATGATGAGAGAATTTGCATTTTTGGGTGAACTATCCCTTTGAAGAGCAAGATGTGATGCAGAGGCTAGAAACATATTCCACACAGAATACTAGAATGTGTTGAATTAATGAGGAGAGTCATAGAATTAAAACATACAACATTAACATTTTGAAAGGCCACTTTTTTTGTTTTGTCTATTCAACGTCACTGTCTGACAGGATAATTAATCTTTTAATTATTTATTAATTATTTATTTTTTATTAATTTAAATTATAATTTTCTCAGCAAATATTGATAAATAATTATGTTACTAATTATATTAATTAATGAGCAAATCAAGTAATTATAGTAAAAAAAAAAACCAAAAACATTGACAGTCCTGATTCCTACTCAATGTGTCATATAATGACATATTATAAATACAACTTATCCACTACCTGGTGAGAACATCACTAAACATGAATTACAATTAATTTAACAAACAATGCTTATTTAAGCACTTTTGGAGATTTTTAATTAATTAAGTGGAAAATATTTCCACAAAAATATTAATGGTATTTAAATTCTCATCACTGATTTTATTTGCACTCAATCTTGTGCATTCAGCTAATATATTACACAGCTAATGGCTCTATCAAAACAGAACAAATAACAAATAAACATTTTTGGGGAAAATGCAACTTTGCTACCTTAATATGCTTCCACGGATTTGATGGTGAACTTTTGAAGCCAGACATTTACCTGATGAAAGTCATAAATGAAGTAGAAATATGTGTGCTTGATGCATGAAACAATGATCATTGGTTCTCACATCAGGTACGCATGTTTGAGCTTGCATTTCCCATATTCAATGTGCATAAGATAAAATAAAAATGTAATGTACTTTTCAAGATGAAATAAAATTGTAAGGAGTAAAAAGTACTGTTTTTTCTTCAGAAATGTAATCAAGTAAAAGTACAAGTAGTCAGTTTAAATTGTACTTGAATAAAGTACAAATCCCCCAAAATAATACTTAAGTAAAGTAATCAAGTAAAATTACTCGAGTATTTTACACCTCTGCTAACTAACTTTTAAAAAAGTGAAATCGCAATCAACCACCCTTTTAACTAAAGGAGGAATAGTTTACTCAGCATTTATACTTGTTTTTGTATGTTTTATTTTCTGTTATAGTATTTATTCCATTAGCTTAGCAACATGGTGTGTGTCGCAGCGCTGGGTTTGCACGAGTTGTGCTGGGTTGTGTCAGGAAAGGCAGTCGGCATAAAACCAGGGCCAAATGGCTATGTGGATAATACCGCTGTGGCAACCCCAACATGCTGACATCAAAATATAGGGTGTGTAGAGTTTCTTCATATGTGTTTGCTTAAATTTTTTGTGTACAACACCAGCACAAAATGTTATGTAACATGGCTCAAACATTTTTTTAACATTTCTATTTTAGCAAAATTAAAGCAACTGATAGGCTTGTGTCTCTAATATCACGTTCAACAAGTCTTCAGATGCTGTGACAGGCTGGGGTCATGGCTTTTGCTTCTCTAATAGTTTGTCTGAGTAATTCTAGTGCTGTAAATGATAGATCAGGTTTGGTTTGGAGTGTTGGTACAGTTTCTCAAGCTCTGGTCTTGAAGCACCTGTGTGTCTCAGCAGTGGGCGACTCATGAAGACTCAGAGCTTATTTCCCTTCACTCCAGAAATCTGCTGAGGAGGCAGAGACTCACAGCAGATGGGCTGAGATGGAGCCAACATAACATATTTCTCCAGGATTAATTGTTTGGCCCTGTGCTCCGTCTCTCTCGCTGTCTTGTGCATTAGACACCATCAGATTTTCATTGGTGATCAGCTAGTAGTCCACAACTCCCTCGTCTGTATTTAAAACAGCTTGACTTCACCCAAGCCTGCAGTGTTACAGGAACATTTCACCAAAAAATTTAAATTCTAGTAATATTTACTCACCTTCATGTCATTTCAAACCCGTACACGTTATTTCTTTGTGGATTACAAATAATAAATAAAAGTTAAAAGTGGTATATATCTAGCACACCCCTTATACATTTATACATTATATACGTACAAACAGATAAGGTACTGAATGTAATGTTTGGACACTTAATTACATATTATTTGCAATTAACCTATTATATGTATTATAGTTTATATTTTTATCAAATGCAATTAGCTGAAAGTTAGAGTGTTTTGACCATTTAAGTGCAACTTATTTTATAATTACATCTATTTTCTTTGATATATGTGACCCTGGACCACAAAACCAGTCATAAGGGTCACAATTTTTATGAAATTGAGATTTATACATCATCATATACATCAATATGTATATTTATTCATGCTGAATAAATAAGCTTTCCATTGAAGTATGGTTTGTTAGGATAGGACAATATTTGGCTGAACAACTATTTGAAAATCCTGAATCTGAGAGCGCAAAAAAAAAAAAAAAAAAATCTAAATATTGAGAAAATCGCCTTTAAAGTTGTCCAAATGAAGCAATGCATATTTCTAATAAAAAAAAAAAAAGTTTTAATATATTTATGAGTTTTGATATATAGGGTCACATATAGTTAAAGAATACTGCTGAATGTACTGACAAGCATTTAAAATACACTTCAACGTCATTTTTATTGAACTTGTATGTTATGTAAGCTATTTATTTCTGTTTAATTACACAGCTATAACGATGAAGTAGCTTTTTACTACATTAAATATATTAAATTTAAATGTAATGCTGAAATATGATGATAAATTTACTTTAATGTAAAACTTTAAATTTGACTATCAAAAAAGTGTGCTTTCTAAAAGTATACATAAATGTGTTAAGAAACATAGACATGAAAGTCATGAAGTACTGTACACTACAAGTTCAATATAATTAAGCAAACGTTTTTCTCAAGGGACATTAGTTTCCAGAAATCAAAAAGTGTGTCCATTCGCAAAGCATTATGGTGTGGGTGACACACTGGAATCATAAACATTGCAACTTTTGACAAACCCATGTAGCTTAATTGAAAGCATGGTCATAAACTGCAGTTTTTAACGAAATAATAAGTTCACTACACAAATAAATGAATGAATAATGCGTAAAAATGCCAGACAAGGACTTCTGGGAACAATATTGTGCGATGACTCAAATAAACCATTTAAATGAGCCATCCAAACGAGTGATTCACAAAATTGATTTGGACTTCACTGCCAAAAATATTTAACTGATGCTTCCTGTCAGCCAGTCATGGATCTAAATGATGTTTTTTTAAACATAGAAAAGAATGCACGCTACAAAAACACTAAACTTTTCTTTTTTGCCAGTGTAAGGGCAACTACTTTACTAAAGACTGAAGAACAAAAACAGAAAAATACATGATTGTCCTCTAATTACCAAATTGCAAAATAGCAAATAACATATAAAATAAAGACATACCTTAGTGTCCATGTTGAACATAAAGAGCTAGCACTGATTTATTGAGATGCTTAAACATGCAAAACATACAAAGAAAAAAAAGCTCAGACAAATGTGTAACACTAATTAAAAACAGTTGTTTAACTTTATGGTAGTTTTCCAAGTTTGTTCATTGGCTTAGAATGCAAATATTTAGCTTTAACACACAACTGGAAATAACATGTTTGGCTGTCGACAAAGGATTTCGTGAGAGCAGAGTGGCGTGGTGAAAGTTATATCCTTTACAGTGCGGCAAATAAATTTGTTATTAGCAAACATGCTTGTTATTGGTCAGTGTTGTTATTGCATTTTGAGAGCGTGGTCCGAAAGCCTCACTGAATGGAGCGTGCTGGAGTAAAGAAACAAAGCAGGGGAAGGAAACACGCTCACACACACACACAATTGTTTTTGCTGCACTACGAGGTGTTGTTTTCAATCCTTTGCCACCCACGTGGCATGTTGGAGTGTGAGGAGAGGGTTCAGGTAACGCCATGTGTTCCCGATTAATACAAAAACAAACACTGGAGGTCAGCAGGCAGAACAGACGCCATTACACTCATTAATATCTACATGACTTTTGACTGGCCTCATGGGCTGATGCCGTGTAACCATGGGTCCTGCCATTGAGAACACTGTGCCACGATTACAAACATCGGTGGGCAAAGATGGCAAACTCTCCAGATGGGAAATTATTGTTTGCAGCATCAGTGTTGGTTGTTTAATTTACATGTACTACTGTGTTTATTTAATACAATTGATTTAATTTTAATATTTAATTTCCTTATTCATTTTCCTATGTATTCTTGGTTGTTTTTCTCCTTTCCAATTGCCAGATGCCAATATCTAGAGAGCAGGGTGGGTGATATATAATACAGATTAGAGACTGATATATCTGTTGGGCTAATAAATAATAAGTGTTTATAGTCAATTGTTAAGTATTTTGTTCATTTTTTGTTGGAAATGGTTATCAGTGGAACAGCATATAGCTCAAAGAGTAGAACACAGCACTAGCAATGCCAAGGTCATGGGTTACATTTCCAGTAAATGCATGAAAACTGAAAGGAAGAAAAGATGAAAGCTGGAAAAATGTGTTGCTTGTGTTCAAATGGCAGACTCATTTGTCTTGCTACAACTAAATTTACAGCTAGCATTTTATGTTTCCTAAATATACATAAATTAAATCATATTTTCACACTTTTTGCATAATTTCACTAAATTATGGCTTGGATGGAAATAACAAAATTAAATATAAATAAAAACTTATTTTTTTTCTACACAACACTTTTTGTATAAAACATAAACTTTTTCAAAACAATTTGCACAAGGGGCAAAATTGTTCAATGAGGTGGAAATGATACATTAGACAAGGACAACTGAGAAACAGTCATAATTTAAAAAATTAAAAAATAAAACAGCAATAATTTTCATTTGCATAAACAAAATGAAGCCTGTTTTAGGAGAATCATGATTCTTTTTTTTCTTCACATTGTGACATATTTCCAGGACAATTCCATGACATTACACATTTGCCCCCAAAACTTAGTGTTGAGTGTTTTATTTAATAATAAATTATAGGCAGTACTGCGAATACTAAAACCAAATAGGATATTTCCATTGGCTTTTGGATTATTAGTCTGTGACCAACAAATGTTTATGATCCTTACATGTTTTGCTCATCATAATAATCTTCACAAATGAATTCAACTTTTATGAATGTTGAAGCCTTAATACAATCACCAGAAGTAAAAACCAACTTCATCAGTCACATGACATCAACATCACCACCATTAAGCTTCAGACTCTTTAAGTCTCAAAGTCTTTATTTAAAAAAAAAAAAACACACATTTTCCATTATAGTTTGAATTAGAAGAATTTGCACGAATGTGATTATAATAAAGCAACTAGTGAGTAGATGAGTTTACCTGTTCAGCGTGATGATGCTTAATGTCCCGATAACCTCTGTAGTCCCATTTAACCAATTGTTAAACAGCCTTTTTCAAGACAAGTAAAACTTTTAAAAAATCACAAGCAGATATTATTTATGTATTTAAAGGGATAGCTCACCCAAAAATGAAAATTTGATGTTTATCTGCTTATCCCAAGGGCATCCAAGATGTAGGTGACTTTGCTTCTTCAGTAGACCACAAACAAAGATTTTTAACTCAAACCGTTGCAGTCTGTCAGTCCTATAATGCCAGTCAATGGGCACAGAATCTTTGAGAGAAAAAAAAAAACATGCACAGACAAATTCAAATTAAACCTTGCAGCTCGTGAAGATACATTGATGTCCTAAGACACAAAATGATCGGTTTGTGCGAGAAACTGAACAGTATTTATATCCTTTTTTACCTCTGATAAACCTCAATGTCCGACTGTCATAACATCCGGGGCGTGACGCATCAACCTGCTCTGGCAAATGGATATATATACATAGATGCCTCATTAACGTATATATCGTCGCAGGGTGAATGAGCACACAGACGCTGAAATGCAATAATTGCCCCCGAGGGTGATTTATTGACACACACTGATCACACATGCTCAGATGAAGGGTGTTCGGTGCAGTAATCCACTCGGTGCTCTTGGGGTATAGTGCAAAGTGTCACTCTTCTGGGGTGCAATCTGATTCTGTGGGGAATGAGAAGAAACAAACATTAGTTCCAGCTGGAGCTCCGTTGCGCCTCTCCACCCGTGCCTCTTCTCCTGGCTTTTATGGTTGAGAGGAACGAGCTCCAGGTGCGCCACTCATCACGCACAGGTGTTAGTGTTGTGTGATCAGTGTGGGAGCGGCGTTTCCAGGGCGACGCTGATCTGGAACTGGGACACTCGCCTGACAGGGGGCAGGCTATAGAGGAGAAGTCGGGGATGAAACATCTATAGTAGCCCACCAACCCCAAGAAGGCTCGTACCTGCATCTTGTTGACGGGACGTGGGAACTTCTTCACAGCCTCAACCTTCTTTTCCTGGGGCATGATGAGCCCTCTTCCGATTTTGTAGCCTAGGTACCTTGCTTCGGTGAGGCCGAGGTGGCACTTCTTGGGGTTGGCAGTGAGGCCAGCCCGCTGAAGCTCTGTCAACACCCTCCGTAGACGCTCTAGGTGAGTCTCCCAGCACTCCGAGTGGATGATGATATCATCCAGATAAGCGGCCGCGTAGGCTTGGTGTGGCCGGAGCAATATGTCCATCAACCGTTGAAATGTGGCAGGTGCCCCGTGCAGGCCGAAGGGTAGCACCCGGTAATGCCAGTGGCCATTGGGGGTGCTAAAGGCTGTCTTTTCCCGGGAGCTCTGGGACAGGGGCACCTGCCAATATCCTTTGGTGAGATCTAGGGTGCTGATGTATCGAGCTTTGCCCAGCCGGTCCAAGAGCTCATCCACCCGCGGCATGGGATATCCATCGAAGGTGGAGACTGCATTGAGCTTCCTAAAGTCGTTGCAAAAATGGAGGGTGTTGTCCGGTTTTGGTACCATCACTATGGGGCTGGCTCAGGGGCTACGGAAGGGCTCGATGATTCCCAGTTGGAGCATCTTCTTTACCTCCTCCTCTATAGCTGGCCGGCGAGCTTCTGGTATCCGGTAGGGTCGCTGCCGTATTACGACTCCTGGGGGTGTGCGGATTTCGTGCTCTATGATGGTGGTTTTTCCCGGGGTCTCACTGAACACATCCGTAAACTGACTGACCAGGGCCTCGAGTTCCGTCTTCTGGGTCGCCGACAGCTGCGGATCCAGGTCTACCACTGGATGGTCTGTTTGGGCGAGCGCAGCGAGTTGCTCAGGCCGGGGAACCCACTTCTTGAGCAAGTTGACGTGGTAGATTTGTTCCGCTCGTCGGTGGCCGGCTTGCCGCAGACGGTACGTAACGGGTCCCATTCATTCCACCACTGTGTAGGGCCCTTGCCAGGTCGCTGGGAACTTACACGCAGCTGTCGGGACCAGAACCATCACCCGAACTCCCGTCTGGAACTCCCGTACTTGGGCGGGCCGGTCGTAGAGGCGTTGTTGGGTGCGCTGGGCTGTGACAAGGACATGGGGCATGGGTCAATTATTTCCCTCATTTCCCGTATGTGCTCGACAAGGCTGCGATGTGGGGCTGGTTGATTCTCCCAAGCTTCCCGAGCGACGTCCAGAAGGCCTCGAGGTTGTCTTCCAAACAGCAGTTCAAAGGGTGTGAACCCTGTGGAGGCTTGTGGTACCTCACGGATCCCAAAGAGCACGTACGGGATCAGGAGGTCCCAGTCGCGCCCATCTTCGGCCACCACCCGCCTCAGCATCTGTTTGAGCGTCTGGTTAAACCTTTCGACGAGGCCATCCGTCTGTGGGTGGTAGACCGACGTCCTCAGATGTTGTACCTTGAGGAGTCGACAGAGGTCCGCCATGACCCGGGACATGAAGGGTGTACCCTGGTCAGTCAGGATTTCCTTGGGTATCCCGACTCAGCTGGCCAGCAGAAACCGCTCTCAGGCAATGTTTTTTTTTGCGTTTGCCACCCGAAGAGGAAGGGCTTCTGGGTACCGGGTGGCGTAGTCCATGGTGACCAAGATGTGCTCATGACCCCGAGCAGACTTTGGCAGCGGCCCCACCAGGTCCATCCCGATCCGCTCAAAGGGCACATCGATGACGGGTAATGGAATGAGAGGCTGGGGGGAGGACGTCGAGGAGCCGTCTGCTGGCAGGTAGGGCAACTACGGCAGAACCGTTTCACTTCTGCATCTAGTCCTGGCCAGTGAAAACGGTCCCGGATGCGTTGGATGGTGTTTTCTACTCCGAGGTGTCCCGCCATTGGATGGGCATGGGCCAGCTCCATGACGGTCTCCGTCTGAGTTTTGGGCACGACCAAGAGGAACTTTTCCTCCCCCCGCCTATGGGTGACACAGTACAGCAGACCATTTTTTATTTCAAAATGAGGGAGCGGGTGTGGGCCCGGCAATCTGTCTACCTCATCGACTCGGCGCACTTGTCCCCAGCAGTGGCGCAGGCCTCTCGTTGTTCCCTGCCGAACGACCCCCCGGTTGTGATCTGTTGAAACACATCAAGGTAGACAGACGGAATGTTAGTAGGTTGACACTCACCCTCCCTCTCGCTGTCCGTGGCTAGGAAGGCCGGTCGCTGGTTAGGCGGTCCCCAACGTTTCCTCGGTGGCCGGTCCCGGGCGGAAGTGGCAGGCCTCCTGGGGGTGCGGAGGAGCTTCTCGAACCCTGGCCAGTCGCGTCCCAGGAGCAGAGGTACCGGAAGGTCTCGCACAATGCCCACCTCGATGGCCCAGGTCCCGGGCTCAGCTGAGATACGAACCGTATGGGCCGGTACATAGCTGGTATCTCTGTGCACGCACGTAAGTGGCAGCTCTGACTTCTGTTCAGGCCTCGGCTTTATCAGGGTAGGTTGCGCTAGGGTGACTGTACTACCAGAATCCAACAAGGCCCTGAACTGGTTTCCCCTCCAGCTTCACCATCCTGATGGGGCCAGGGGGAGGTCCTTCTTTGTGCAGAACGCACCCGGCCATCCAGGCTCGGGCTGTCAGCGATGGGTGTTCGGTGGGCATTGGCTCATCGACGAGGTCGGGGACTGCCGGTCTGCTGACTGGTCGCGGTGCACCTTTGAGCGGACGCCGCTCCATCACCCTGCGGGGCACCAGGCTCACTCTCTCCCCGGCGTCGCGATCTGGAACTGCAACACTCGCCACAATATATATATCTATGTTCCAGAGCCGTTGACACGTCACACGCCGGATGTTGTGGATGAGCTCAGGAGATTTGGACATTGCCTTTATCAGTGGTAAAAATTGTATAAATGATGTTCAGTTTCTCGCACAAACCGATCGTTTCGGTTCTTAGGACATCAATGTATCGTCAAGAGCTGCAAGGTTTAATTTGAATTTGTCTGTGCATGTATTTTTTTTCTTTCTTATATTCTGTGCCCATTGACTGGCAGACTGCAACAGAGTTAAAAATCTTTGTTTGTGTTCTACTGAAAAAACAAAGTCACCTACATCTTGGATGCCCTGGGGGTAAGCAGATAAACATAAAATTTTCATTTTTGGGTGAACTATCCCTTTAATGTTGCTGTCATGGAGGCACCAGTTACAGACACTGAAACACCAGCCACGGCCACAGAACCAGCCACTCAACCATGCCTTCAATCACTGGAGTATTGAGCACCTGCACCTGCACTCAATCACCAGAGCACTATAAGAGCACACTCACCCCACTAGTTTATCGGCTGGTCTCGAGGTTACTTTCTCAGTGGTTCCTTCTTTGACCCTGTGGACTGTTGACACTTACCTGTGCTCTTCCTACCTCGTTGATCCTCTTTGGATTAATGGACTGTGGACTGCTACCTGGAATTACAGATAAGACTATCACCTTGCATTCTCTGAATATAATATTTCAGATTTTATTCTGAGACTTCAAGTCAAGTCAAGTCAAGTCAAGTTGAGCTTTATTGTCATTCCGCTACATGCGGGGGCATACAGTGGAACGAAATGTTGTGCCTCACAGGACCTCGGTGCTACATAAATACAGGCATACAACAATGGAGTAAGACAATATAAACCTATACACAACTATCCTACTGATAGATTTTGACTATAAATATACTGTCTATAAAAAGTACCTATACAAACTAAAAAATACAAACTATACAAACTATACGAATGCTTCAGATAAATACTGTACATGTGCAAGGAGAAACATTGAGTTCAAGCAGCTGGCTGGGGAACAGTGCAGGATGATTTGTAGTGCATGAGCATGTAAACATACATATATTACTGAGTTCTTTTGTGGATTTGTGTACACACAGCAGTGTGTGTGAAAAGTGACTAGTGCGCATAGAGGAGGAGAGTGTGCTACTACAGGTGGTTTGTACAGGCCCACTCACCTGTGTGTAGCACACTTGAATTGCACGTTACATGTTACAGGAGGTAGGGGTTTGTATGGGGGTTCAGAGAGGGCGGGTGATTTGAGTTCAGGGCTCTCACAGCCTGGGGAAAAAGCTGTTGAGCAGTCTGGCAGAGCGGGCTCTGATGCTCCGCACCGCCTTCCTGATGGTAGAAGCTGGAAGAGACTGTGGGAGGGTGTGTGGAGTCCTTCACGATACTGTTGGCTTTGCTGGAGCATCGTGTGAGGAAAATATCCAGGATGGAGGGAGAGGGGCACCGATGATCCTTGCAGCTGTGTTCACTGTCCGCTGGAGGGTCTTGCGGTCTGCTGCAGTACAGTTCCGTACCAGACAGTGATGCAGCTGGTCAGCACACTCTCAATGGTGCCCCTGTAGAAAGTGGTGAGGATGGGTGGAGGGAGACTTGCTCTTTTCAGCCGGGCGGAGGAAGTGTAGGCGCTGTTGTGCCTTCTTGGAGAGTGACATGGTGTTGGTGGACCAGGTGAGATCCTCTGTGATGTGCACCCCAGGAATTTAGTGCTGCTGACTCTCCACAGTCGAGCTGTCGATGGTCAGTGGGGGTGATCAACGGAGTTTCTCCTGAAGTCCATCACAACCTCCTTTGTCTTACTCACATTGAGGGACAGGTTGTTAGTGCCACACCATTCAGCCAGCTGTGCCACTTCCTCTCTGTAGTGTGTTTCATCGTTGTTGCTGATGAGACCTACCACTGTTGTGTCATCAGCGAACTTGATGATGTGGTTGGAGCTGGACTTGGCAGTGCAGTCGTGGGTCAGCAGCGTGAAGAGCAGCGGGCTGAGCACACAGCCTTGTGGGGCACCTGTGTTCAGTGTGGTAGTGCTCGAGGTGTTGTGGCCGACACGGACTGACTGAGGTCTTCCGGTTAGAAAGTCCAGGATCCAATTGCAGAGGGAATTGTTAAGGCCCAGCAGGTTGAGTTTATTTATGAGCTGTTGTGGGATTATTGTGTTGAATGCTGAGCTGAAGTCAATGAACAGCATTCTAACGTAGGAGTCTTTATTTTCTAGGTGGGTAAGAGCCAGGTGGAGAGTGGAGGAAATTGCATCGTCCGAGAGCGGTTCGGACGGTATGCAAACTGGAGCGGATCGAGTGTGTTGGGAGGCTGGTTTTGATGTTGTGCATGACTAACCTCTCAAAGCACTTCATTATGATTGGAGTCAGTGCTATGGGACGGTAGTCATTTAGACAGGACACAGGTGATTTCTTTGGTACCGGTATGATTGTTGTGGATTTGAGACATGTGGGGACGACTGCCTGGCTCAGCGAGGTGTTGAAGATATCTGTTAGGACATCTGTCAGCTGTGCAGCACAGTCTTTCAGTACACGGCCAGGTATGTTGTCGGGACCCGCAGCCTTGCGTGGGTTGATCCTAGATAGGGACTTCCTTACGCCGGCTGGAGACAGACAGAGCGCCTGGTCATTGGGAGGTGTGGGCAGTTTTGTGCAGGTGTGTCATTCTGCATTTCAAACCGTGAGTAAAAGTGGTTGAGTGTATCTGGGAGGGATGTGTCGTCATCACAGGCCTGTGGCGGGGGCTTGTAGTCTGTGATGGTCTGAATAGCTTGCCACAGGCTCCGTGTGTCACTGCTGTCTGTGAAGTGATTGTTGATTTTTTGAGCATATGACCGTTTTGCATTTTTGATGCTGCGGGACAGATTGGCTCTTGCTGTTTTGAGGGCTGCTTTATCTCCTGATCTGAATGCTTCATCTCTGGTCTTTAGCAGCCCACGAACCTCTGCTGTCATCCATGGCTTCTGGTTGGCGCGTGTGGTGATGGTCTTGGTGACTGTCACATCATCAGTGCACTTTTGGATGTAAGCAGTCACAGTTTCAGTGTACTCCTGCAGGTCTGTGTGGTTGTTGTAGGTGGCCGCCTCTTTGAACATGTTCCAGTCTGTGTCCTGGAAGCAGTCCTGCAGTGCTGAGGTGGCATTGTTTGGCCATACCTTGATCTGTTTGTGAACCGGTTTGGCCAGTTTCAGAAGTGGTCTGTATGCTGGGATTAGCATAACAGAGATGTGGTCCGAGTACCCGAGGTGGGGGCGGGGTTCAGCTTTGTATGCGCTCTTAACTGTTGTGTAAACAAAGTCCAGTGTGTTATTTCCCCTTGTTGCAAAGTTCACATGTTGGTAGAACTTTGGCAAAACTGTCTTTAAGTTTGCGTGGTTGAAGTCACCGGCTATGATGAAAAAGCCGTCGGGGTTATTTGTTTGTTGTTCGCTGATGGCGCTGTACTTTGCGCGTCCTTTGCGTTTGCGCACGGGGGGATGTATACCGCGACAACAACAATGGCCGTGAACTCCCGCGGCAGATAGAACGGTCGACACTTCACAAACATAAACTCCACCAGCGATGAACAGTGTTTTGTCACTACTCCAGCATTGTTACACCATTCTTTGTTGACGTACACACACAAGCCACCGCCGCGAGTCTTACCAGACAGTGATGAATCTCTGTCCGCGCGGTAGCAAGTTAGTCCGTGCAGCTGAATGGCGGAGTCCGGGATGTTGTCGTTCAGCCATGTTTCAGTGAAAACAAACACACAACAATCCCTTGTCTCATGCTGTGTAGATCGACTTGAGTTGAATTAAGTCCAGTTTGTTTTCCAGAGAGCGAACGTTTGAGAGCATGAGTGTTGGAAGAGCCGGTCTTGTGGGGTTTTCCCTCAGCCTAGCTCGTATACCTCCGCGCTTACCGCGCTTCCGTCCTCTCTCACACCGCTTGCGACGCCGCCTTGTGCGGGTAGCGACAGTAGGCGAGGCCGCGGTCTCGAGGTCCGGTTTCAGCAGTAAACAGAGGCCTTGTAGCTTCTCAGTAGCCGCCGGCGAGAGTTGGTCTTTGTATGCGTTGCCGATATCCAAAAGTCTTTGGCGAACATATATGAGTTTAGGAGTGATTTCCTTATGAACTAGCGGTAAATTTACACTATTTGGAGACGAACAGACGACATTAAAAGACAAAAAAGCACCGTCTTTCGGACCTGGAGCAGCCGCTGCGTCTGATCGCGCCGCCATCTTGACTTCACCATTGCTATAAATTTATGCTTACACTAATAAAGATAAGTTCACTTTACCCGGTGAACTGTGACAGAAGACCAGCCCCTAAAAGGAAACAATATGGAGACCAGAAATCCAGCTGCACCGGATCCATTCACCGAACTCGTCACTTCACTTCGCGATGCACTTCAACCATCTGTCACTTCATCTGCCTCCGCCTGTCCCATGGCCAAGCCATTCGGATGAGGTGTCAGAGTGTAATGGTTTCCTGTTACAATGCCAATTGTATTTTAACATGCGTCCCCACCAGTTTTCCGGAGACCGCACGAAGATATCGTTCATCTTTTCTCTGCTTTCTGGAAGGGCTCGTCAATGGCCAGAATCTCTATGGAACTCAAAAAGTCTGGTAATTCGATCCCTTGACTCTTGTTGCACATTTTAAACAGTTTGGCGCTAGTACTTCCTCTCTCTCTGCACATGACGAACTGTTTAGACTATGGCAAGCCGATCGGACCATCCACTAGTACACCATTCACTTCTGCATGCTCGCGGCCTCCAGCGGCTGGAACGACATTGCATTCCTCTCAGCATACCGTCGCGGATTAAACCCCAAGCTCCGACAGCAGATGGCTATTTACGATGACTCCGTGGGACTTGAAAGTTTCATGCTAAAGGCCCAACACATCTCACAACATCTATTTGTGGTCTCCACCGAGAAAAAAGCTTCTCCTGACACCTCACCCTCCGGTGATTCCCCAGCACCAGAGGCCATGCAAACGGATCAGTATCATCTCACCGCCACTGAACGTCATTGTCACATACAACAAAAGCTGTGCCTGTACTGTGGAGAAGATAATCATCTCCTGCAAACCTGCCTGGTCCGTCCTCCATGCCCAGCAGTGAGTGCTGTTCATATCAATTATGTGGTTAATAACTCATGATATCATGATGCTGTGTTAATTTATGCCAATCGGTCTTTCCCAGTAAAAATCCTCTTCGATTCTGGTTCATCGGGAAATTTAATCTCTTCACGCCTACTACCTATCTTCAATATTCAACACCAAAGAAGTCCCACATGTTACTAGATCACTACAATTCAAGGAAAACCGCTGGGCAACGGACTGGTGCAGTGGAGAACTCCAGAGTTAACTCTTCGTATTGGCTGCCTTCATGAGGAGACTCTCTCTTTGCTGGTGCTGGAGGAATCCGCGTTGACGTTGTCCTGGGACGCCCCTGGATGGCCAAACACCAGCCTAATATTCGGTGGAGCTCTGGAGGAATTGACCAGTAGAGTAACTACTGAAATCAACACTGCCTACTATCACTTTCAGTTCCTTCCCAAAAAATTGCCATCATGGAATTTACCACTGTTGAGAGCCCTGAAATCACCACCAAAGTCAACCTCCCAGAGGAGTACCAGGCATTCCAGGACGTCTTCAGCAAAGTCGCTGCCACGGAATTTCCACCACACCGGCCATGGGTCTGTGCGATAGACCTCCTGTCTGGGGCCAAATTACCTAAAGGTATAAACTACCCACTATCGATCCTGGAACACAAGGCCATGGATGAGTACATCAAAGAAGCATTACAACAGGGGTTCATTCGACCATCTACCTCTCCGGTGGCTTCTAGTTTCTTTGACCATGTATTGACTATCGCATTCTCAACTCCCAGATAATAAAGTTTGCTTACCCCCTACCTTTGGTACCAACGGCCCTCGAGGAACTGTGTGGAGCTCACATTTTCTCCGAGCAAGACCTTCGCAGTGCTTATCTCGTCCGCATCAATCAGCCACTGACTTACCTTCTTCCAACGGCTTCACTACCTCATAGCAGTAGACCGATTCTCCAAGGCCTGCAAACTCATCCCGCTCAAAGGTCTACCTACAGCCACCTTCAACAACGTCTTCAGACACTTTGGCATTCCAGAGGACATTGTGTCAGATCGACGGCCTCAATTCATTTCCAGGGTGGCGCGGATTCTTCAGACTGCTGGGAGTTTTTCTTCCGGTTCCCACCCTCAGACAAGCGGCCAGACTGAGCGGAAGATCCAAGAAGTGGGGCGCTACCTCAGGGCCTACTGTCACAACCACGAGAACAGCTGGAGCCAATAACTTCCTTGGGCTTAGTATGCACAAAACTCTCTTCGTCAGGAGTCTACCGACCTCACCCCCTTCCAGTGTATACTCTGCTACCAACCACCACTAATCCCGTGGACAGGAGAGCTGTCCGAAGTACCATCTATGGATCATTGGTTCTGATAGAGTGAGAGGGTTTGGGACTTGACTCACGTCCATCTGCAGCGGGCAGTCTGACGTCAGAAGATCCAGGCGGCTGTCCGTCATAGAGACACCCCTCTCTACAATCTGGGTGATCAAGTTTGGCTCTCCATTCGAGACATCCGCCTGCAAGTCCCTGCTACATCTGTCCTTTCACCATCTTGAGGCAGATTAATGAAGTGACTTATGAACTCCAGCTTCCTAGACAAAACCGTATTTCACCAACCTTCCATGTATCATTACTCAAGCCTTTCACTGATCCTGTTCTCCCTCCTTCCACAGAACCGGAATACCTCCTCCTCCACCCGAGGTCAACGCCGACAACAAGCGACGAGGTGGCCGTCTAAAATACCTTGTCGACTGGGAGGGGTACGGGCCCGAAGAAAGATCTTGGGTGGACGACATTCTCAATCCTTCATTATGTCATGTATACCACCAGCTCCACCTGGACTGTTCTGCTCCCAGAGGCAGAGGCCGGCCTCGTCATCATTCCCGGATGCCTGGAGACACCCATGGGGGAAAGGTACTGTCACGGAGGCACCAGTTATAGACACTGAAACACCAGCCACAGCCACAGAACCAGCCACTCAACCAAGCTCTCAATCACCGGAGTATTGAGCACCTGCACCTGCACTCAATCACCAGAGCACACTATAAGAGCACACTCACCCCACTAGTTCATCGGCTGGTCTCGAGATTACTTTCTCAGTGGTTCCTTCTTCGGCCCTGTGGACTGTTGACACTTACCTGTGTTCTTCCTACCTCGTTGATCCTCTTTGAAATGGTGGACTGTGGACTGATACCTGGAATTACAGATAAGACTGTCACCTTGCTTTCTCTGAACTTAATATCTCAGATTTTTAATATCAGAGACTTCACTGTTGCTATCAGTTTATGCTTACACTAATGTTCACTTTACTTGCTTCCTCCTTGTCCTCGTTCTTGGTGAACCGTGACAGCTGCAGAATAAACCTTGAAAATAGTCGAGATTTTGTTGACCATATTTTAGGCATTTAACCAAAAATCAATAAAAATCACATTGATTTCAGGATGATGGAATCAGAAGTTTCTAGGGTTTAGCCTACAAAACTATGTTTTCCCCTGCAGCACTTTATAATATTACAGTGCAAACATTTTCTTTGAGTAAAACATAATTTCTTAATCCTTTATAGTTACATGGATGTGTTCTTGACGGTTTTCATAAGATTCAGCCATTTTCAGACCTTAAACAAATGAAATGCATCTAAATATACTGAATATGAATAAAATCCATAAATATAATTAAGCGCACTATGTTAAGAGCCATACAACAAGGATAGCATGAGTTGTGTTTTGCTCAAAAATACAGGGAAGAGAGTCATGAGACTGGTGCTGGGTATCAGCACAGCACCACCCATGAGTCCCATTTCTGCCTCACGTGTAATCATCAGTCTGCTGCACCCGTGCAGAACACACTTCCTCCTCTACCTCCTAATTGTGTGCAGCTTGCTGTCATATTAAAACGTAATCTTGGGGTGACAATTACTGCCTGTGAGAGTCCGAAACAGCTTAAATTAGTTGAGTTTCAGATATTTTGGTCATTTTGGACATTTTTGTTTTGATTTTGTGTTTTTTTTTTTTGTTGTTGTTGTTTTTGTTTTTTTAATGTTTTATATATTTAAAAATACACACATGAATATAAATATATACACACAGTATGCATTATATATATATATATATATATAAACACACACACGTGGTCAGAATTGTTGGTACCCTTGGTCAATATGATCAAAGAAGGCTGTGAAAATGAATGTGCATTGTTAATCCTTTTGATCTTTAAGTTTTTTTTTAAATCACAGAAATCTAAGCTTTCATTGGAGAATAAGAATTTAAAATGGGGGGAATATATCATAAATGGGAGTAAAATATATCATAATATATATATAATTATAAATATATAATTTTGAGCACACCAGTGTGATTATGATCATGATCACCAGCCATGGCTTCCTGTTTCACAGAAATATAAAAAGGAGGGAAAACAAAACAAAAAGCAAATTCCAAATTAATTGCCCATCACAATGAGAAAAACCAAAGAATATATTTCTGATGTGCAGCAAAAGATAATTGAGCTTCACAAATTAGAAAGTGGCTTTAAGAAAAGAGCTAGAGCAGTGAAAATTCCCATTTCCACCATCAGGGCAATAATTAAGAAGTTCCAATCAACAGAAAATGTTATGAAACTGCCTGGAAGAGGACATGTGTCTATATCGTCCTAATGCACGGTGAGAAGGAGAGTTTGAGTGGCCAAAGACTCTTCAAGGATCACAGCTGGAGAATTACAGAAAAAAGCTGAGTTTCAGGGTCCTTAAAAAATAATTAAATAAAAATAAAACGTTTTTTTTTTCCAGGAAAACCTTAAAAAAAATTATCAAACAACACCATCACCACATGTTGTTTGGGACGGCTTCAAGAAAAAAATCAAGAAAAGAAAATGCCAAAAAACAATCTCCAGCATATTCAGCTGTCAGACACGACTGGGACTTCAAATGGGACTGGCTTCTATGGTCTGATGTAACTAAAAAAATGAGCTTTTTAGCAGCAAACACTCAAGATGGGTTTGGTGAACACAGGGATAAAAAGTACCCCATGTGTACAATGAAACTGTATTTTTAATGTTGTGGGCCTATATTTCTGCTGGACATTCTGGACATCTTGTTTAGACACACGGCATCACTGATTCTATCAAATACCAACAAAAAAAAATCAAAAAGTGACTGACTCTGTTAGAAATCTTATAATGGGCCATGTTTGGATCTTCCAACCGGACCCAAAAACAATATCTCCGCTCCCTATATGCAGAGTACACCGTTTGCGTAGGGCATCATCTCCCAGGGGGGCACCATCCCAGTTGAAAACAAACAAAAAATAATTTCGTTCTATATTAATATTAAAATGAACACACACACATATATCATTATAAAAAATGCATTTTACGTGAACGCATTAGAGCACATGTGACGCGCCATTCCCGCGCCCGCGCCCGTTTGCGGCTGAATACAAATTATCATAATTTATGGACAACTATACCTGTTAGCAATCACAATCCGGCGCTGAGAAAAGAAAAAGAAAAAATATGTTTCAGGTACATTCATAATCTTGTGAAACTTAACTACCCCTGATTAACTTGATGTTAATATTCTCTCTGAGTTTCCATGTTCCCTTACGAAAATTAGCCATGGTTTTACTACGAATAAAACCAAAAATCATGGTTCTTGTAGCCATGGTAACCACAAAGTAGCCCTGGTTTTGTTACTTCAAATAGCCTAATAGTTTACAAAGAAATATTAGGATTATGTATATATATATATATATATATATATATATATATATAGTGGTTATAAAAACAGACCTAAGCCAACAACAGCCTTTCAAATGACTTAAAATGCATTATATACAAAACGAGGCAATAATGATTGGTTAATTAGTAGTTATATGGTTTCATTGAATAACACTGTTAAAATACATAATGTAATACAAAATAAACAATTTATGTACATTATGCCTACATATTAGCCTATTGCAAATGCCTGTAAAGGGAGCCAAAGGCCTGGTAATTGCTGCTGTTAAACTTACAGGACGATCATATCCTTGTTTAATAGGCTACTGACCAAACATTTAGGCTAATTAAAATATCCACTTAATCTTACATTTTTGGCCACCTTTTTGTGATAGATGACACGGCCTCTATAATTTTTTCAACAAAAACATGTGGACATCACAACCCTTACAAAAATGAACCATGGTTTTATCGTAGTAAAACTGCTTAATTTTCTTTTGCGTGATTTCTGAATGCTTGAGACAATAAAATCAATCAGACAAGTGTAAATCTTAGCAGTAGGTAACTGTCTAGAGCTACAATTGTTATTTGTAAATAATATAAATTAATTACAATTTATTTATTTATTTACTTTTATATATTATTAAAGTTCTATTTTGATCCCTATATATACAATGGGTACGGAAAGTATTCAGACCCCCTTAAATTGTTCACTCTTTGTTATATTGCAGCCATTTGCTAAAATCATTTAAGTTCATTTTTTTTTCCTCATTAATGTACACACAGCACCCCATATTGACAGAAAAACAGAATTGTTGACATTTTGCAGATTTATTAAAAAAGAAAAACTGAAATATCACATGGTCCTAAGTATTCAGACCCTTTGCTCAGTATTTAGTAGAAGCACCCTTTTGATCTAATACAGCCATGAGTCTTTTTGGGAAAGAAGCAACAAGTTTTTCACACCTGGATTTGGGGATCCTCTGCCATTCCTCCTTGCAGATCCTCTCCAGTTCTGTCAGGTTGGATGGTAAACGTTGGTGGACAGCCATTTTTAGGTCTCTCCAGAGATGCTCAATTGGGTTTAAGTCAGGGCTCTGGCTGGGCCATTCAAGAACAGTCACGGAGTTGTTGTGAAGCCACTCCTTCATTATTTTAGCTGTGTGCTTAGGGTCATTGTCTAGTTGGAAGGTAAACCTTCGGCCCAGTCTGAGGTCCTGAGCACTCTGGAGAAGGTTTTTGTCCAGGATATCCCTGTACTTGGCCGCATTCATCTTTCCCTCGATTGCAACCAGTCGTCCTGTCCCTGCAGCTGAAAAACACCCCCACAGCATGATGCTGCCACCACCATGCTTCACTGTTGAGACTGTATTGGACAGGTGATGAGCAGTGCCTGGTTTTCCACACATACCGCTTAGAATTAAGGCCAAAAGTTCTATCTTGGTCTCATCAGACCAGAGAATCTTATTCAGGTGTTTTTAGCAAACTCCATGCAGGCTTTCATGTGTCTTGCACTGAGGAGAGGCTTCCGTCGGGCCACTCTGCCATAAAGCCCCGACTGGTGGAGGGCTGCAGTGATGGTTGACTTTCTACAACTTTCTCCCATCTCCCAACTGCATCTCTGGAGCTCAGCCACAGTGATCTTTGGGTTCTTCTTTACCTCTCTCACCAAGGCTCTTCTCCCCCGATAGCTCAGTTTGGCCGGACGGCCAGCTCTAGGAAGGGTTCTGGTCGTCCCAAACGCCTTCCATTTAAGGATTATGGAGGCCACTGTGCTCTTAGGAACCTTAAGTGCAGCAGAATTTTTTTTGTAACCTTGGCCAGATCTGTGCCTTGCCACAATTCTGTCTCTGAGCTCTTCAGGCAGTTCCTTTGACCTCATGATTCTCATTTGCTCTGACATGCACTGTGAGCTGTAAGGTCTTATATAGACAGGTGTGTGGCTTTCCTAATCAAGTCCAGTCAGTATAATCAAACACAGCTGGACTCAAATGAAGGTGTAGAACCATCTCAAGGATGATCAGAAGAAATGGACAGCACCCGAGTGTCACAGCAAAGGGTCTGAATACTTAGGACCATGTGAGATTTCAGTTTTTCTTTTTTAATAAATCTGCAAAAATGTCAACAATTCTGTGTTTTTCTGTCAATATGGGGTGCTGTGTGTACATTAATGAGGGGGGGGGGGGAATTAACTTAAATGATTTTAGCAAATGGCTGCAATATAACAAAGAGTGAAAAATTTAAGGGGGTCTGAATACTTTCCGTACCCACTGTGTATATATATATATATTTATATTTGACAGAGGGGGCACAACAATACAATTCTGCTAAGGGCACCCATTTGGCCAGCAGCGGCCCTGCTTAAAAACAACACAAAAATGGGTCGCTGGGCACAAAACTCCTGTACTATTTTGACAAATGGAGGTTTCAAAAAGTATTTAATAAAAGGGTACCATTAATTGTGTCCAATGTGTATTAGAGAAAAAACATTTCATAATGATATTTCGCCCCATTTTAAATTCTTATTCTCCAATGAAAGGTTAGATTTTTGTGGATTTTTTTAAATAATAGATCAAAAGGATTAACAATGCAGATTAATTTCCACAGCCTTCTTTGATCAAGGGTACCAACAATTCTGACCACGTGTGTATATATGATATTAATATCTTTGATATTATTAATATATTAATTATGGTTATTAATTATGGTAATTTCTATTCATATTCACACAGGAAATGTGTACACTACTGGACATATTTGTACAATTTCTTTGGTAAAAAAAGATGATGAAGATACTACAGGGTGTTACTATGACAGATGAGTGTATAGTTAATCAGGCAAAATTTTATGGCAATGTTAATATGAACTTCAGTATATCATATGATTTATTTTCATATCAGTGAACACGTGACTGGCCTATGGTCTACAACTATTTTTAAAAACTGGTGGGCTGCACTGGCTGTGGAATATGAATGTGGTACTTGAGGCTTGAATTACCCTAATGGTTGGAAAATCCATTATAACAGAATTTGTGAATATATCAAGGGGCATGGTTAATCAATTTTCCTGTGTCATTAAATCATTAATCACACTAAATTGATGTTACATTGAATGAACACAAATTGTTTAGACCAGTTTTTAGAATTACAGTCACAAGACTGACTAAATTCATTTTAGTTTTCTAAAACAAAATATGTATCATCAGAACATTCACTCATGGCACAAATATTGAGGTGCCCCCTGAGGTGAAATAATTCTCAGCTACATTCATACAGATGAGCCTGTGCCGTTTTTGTGTTTTTTTTTTTTCATTGGTTATTAGCATGTGGCCAGATATCTTTCACTTCCCCAGTGTAAACTCCATGACCTTCTTTGGAACTGGTCTTTCTTAGATTCAGAAATGCTGCATCATTTCAAAGTGATGAAATATCACTGGCACATATGCAGCAGTGTGATTCCCGTACTCTTAAGTTCCCAAAAATGAATTAAGATTTTTTTTGTCACTTATTTTAACTTGTTTTATTGGTTTACAAAGTGCAGTAGAAAAAAAAAAAAAACTTTACTGTAGTTGGTTTTGTTGTTTTGTTCATGTAACATGAGGTGCTGACTGGAAATTCAACAGGAGTCTCCTAACCGCACAGTCTTCAAAAGAGGAAACAGATTAAGTTATAGTGCTGTGGTACTTCCAAAATACCACATTATGATCAACCATGAGACTGTCTGCACGGTCTCATGCACTTCCCGTAAGAGAACTGAAGACTCATGCCACACCATGACCAACACATGGACTGAAAGAGTCAGGTAGATGGAAGAGCTTTTCCAAACAGTGTGAAAAGAATCTCCCACACAAAAGATAAATGTACACACTAGAACCTTCCGCTGAATATGTGTTTGTTTATTTTTGTGTTATATATTTTGTGTTATATTCTGTTTATTTCTATTAAATACAAATATTTGGTTTTGATGCTCATCTGAAACAATACATTTGGTAACACTTTATTTCGATAGTCCACTTTAGACATTCTACTAACAGTAAGTAACTTTGCAACTACATGTCAACTAGCAGTCATTAGAGTATTAGTAGACTGTCTGCTTAATATCTTCTAACACTTTATTTTGATGGGTCCTCAACATACAACATACTGACTATAAGAAACTTTGCAAGTATATGTCAACTTATTCTACTAACCCTAAACCTACCCTACTGAGAGTTAGTAGACATGTAGTTGCAAATTAATGAGAATTAGTTGACATCTAGTTGACATGTAGTTACAAAGTTACATATAGTTAGTAGAATGTCTAACCATACATTTTTATGTACTTTAAGAGATGATTCAAGAAGGCGTAAAAAGTATGTAAAAAGTACTACGAAATACCACATAAATAGAGGGATAAAAAAATCTATAAATAATACCTAAAAATAATAATAATAATAATAATAATACTAATAAAATATACCAATATACTTTAAAGGCTTATTTATGACAATAACCTATTATTAAAAAGGTTCTCGTTCTTGGTGGTTTGCCCGGATCAGAAGAGCCCAGCCACAAGTTTCTATGATCTGATAACTCTAGTTAGGACCCAGGTCCCTCCTTCAATAAGTCTATGAAACATTTTCAGCTGTTTCGTCGCCCTCTAAGTGAAAATTGTATATCTGATTGAATAAAAAACTAATATGCAGTATGAATGAATTTATATCATCTATTTACATCAACTTTTTGAAGTTGAGGAGCAGAAGGACTCTCTGGCTTCGCAGTGCTTTGGTTAAAAGCTGGAAAACCAGGTCTCTCTAAAACCAGACTGTTCAGACCATGCTGTATACGCTCAAGAAGGGTAGCTATGTGTTGTGTGATATTAAGAGATCTTATTGTGTTTATCTCAAACGGTCAAATTGTCCTCCTAAGCAGCTGAAACAGTGGGAGGTGATTTAGAATGGTTTGCTGCAAAACTGCTCTCTCATCTGCTTCAAAGTGACAGTTTACCTAAAGATGCTAATTCTGTCATAATCTACTCATCATTTAGATTATGTCATTCCAAACTTCTATTTTCCAGTTAAGTAGATGTTTTGCAGAATGTCCAAGCTGCACTTTTCCATGCAAAGAAGGAGAATGGGAACTGGGGTTTTCATCCTCCAAAAATGTTCAGGTGATATGCAATGGTAGTTTGATAATTGCAGTTACATGAGTGATCTTAATGACATGCTTCTGAATATGAGTCCCACTGCAAGAAATTTGAGAGCTTCAGCAGAGAAAAAGATTTTCAACAAATGACTCAAATGTTTTTACAAGACTTGTAATATTGTGCATGACTTGTTTGGACTATTTTTTTTATGATACTTCGGTTGCCTTTTGTGTGGCTTGACTAAATCACCATTCACTTAAAGAGCAGCTTGGACATTCTGCAAAATAACTTTTGTGTTTCACAGAAGAGAGATTAGGTTTATAACGTCATGAAATGGAAAATGATGACAGAATTTTCATTTTTAGGCATAGAAAATGTCCATATCCATGAGTCAATGAAATCTCAGACTCAATGGCACTTGTAACATCACTCATGTAATTTTGCAAGATTTTTTCCCACCCAGTCCAGTGATCGTCACACAGTGGGAAGTCAACTGAGGACAGCAGTCTGAGATGCCTCATCTCTCTTCACACAACCGTCCGCTACATCTGCTTCTCTTTTTTTTCATCCTTTTCTCTCTCCAAGTGGGTTGATGAATGTGCTAGTTACGTTTGCTCTTGGCAGATCGTCTGCAATTTAGGGGCTGAATGCTTTTTCAGAGTCAGTAACTGGCTCCATATGGAGAAGCAAGGTGAGATACTTCAGCATCTCGTCTCCAGCCAGCAGAATGAATTCCATGCAAAGACTGCCATCATATACAGTATATACATCACATGGGACCAAGCTGCTGCTTAGACTGCAACGCAAACCATATGATGACTTCATATTGTACGAAGCCCCTGTTTTGCGAAAGCTTGGCTGTAGAGGCATTTTGTAAATTTTTTTGTATATTGAAAAAACAAAAACATCTATTTCTGGCAGTATTGAGGTGTTTGTTGCATTGAGTTCTGAATAGCATGGTCATTCTTTTACTGCATCAACAAATTTGATGAGTATGAAAAAGATGGCTATTGTTTAATCCCTAAAGTTTTACCGAGACTTAAAATGAAATGTCCTTATTTACACTTTTTGTTTTTTTTCTTTAGTTTGAGTATTTTTTTCTAATGTTAGAGCTATATATTAATAAATTATTTTACAGTTTTAATGAGTTGATTACTATTATTGTAATGCAGGTGTAGAGGCAAAGGAAAGTAGGAGCCAAATGAGCTGATTTATTAGAAAAAAAAAAAAGAAAAAAAAATGAAACAAAACTAATTAACTCAGAAACTAGGATCATAAAGAACCAAATTAAGCATGCCAGCTATACATCCAACAATGGACAAGACCTGACCAAGAATACCGAAAACAAAGGCTTAAATACACACAGAGTAATAGACTAACAAGAAACAGGTGAAAATAATCACGCAATAACAAGGTGAACATAACACAGGAAACAGGAACAAACTAAACGTCCAAAACACAAAGACACAGAAACATCTTAGCAACTGTGTAGCAACCACTGTGAACTAGTGATGGGAGAAACAAAGCTTTTCATAGCTTTGAATAAACTGAACCATTCGCTTCGCAAAACACCACACATAGTCAAAATAGTGTAAATGCAATGAAAACTCAGGCCAAACATACATGAAAAACAGCATTTACAAAAAAAGTGTTTTATTCAAAATATAACTTATCAAATGTCATTAACTAATAATCTTATACCATTAAATATTAAATCTAGGTATAATGTGTTGTATAATGTTATTAAATGTCGTAGGTATAACTGATCAATTTTCAGGGCTTATTTTGTTTGTTGTATGGACGGCTCATCTAAACAGATCAACTACTATTATTCTGTTTAATTATACAGATGTCTCACTGAAACATCTGCAAATTTATCAAACTGATCCGAGATCAGGTACAAACTATAGACACTTGTTCATTGGTTTGAATCATTGAATATGCATGATTCAAGGGTTCACAGAGATCACTGCCACCAACCCCAACAAGCCCCAACTGTGAACCAATGAAATTTCAAAGCATTTCAAAACAGTTATGATGTAATGAAGCTTTGTTTACTGAACTTATGTGACTTTGGCAGTTTGATAGTGCTCTAATCCAGTGATTCAGTTTCAAAGCTCCATGAAGCAGTGTTGAAAAGCTGCCATCACTACTGTGAACACCCTTGCACTGGAAAGTCTCTTTCATTGTATTCTAAATGCAGGGTTAAAGAGTTAAAGATGACAGAAACAAACTCTTGAGCTGCTCTTTAAAGGTAAAGTGTATGATTTCTGCACTACTGGCAGCATGAAACTGATAATGTTTTCAAACAGGTTTCCCAAACATCCCCCAAAATAACGCCATTGGTCGAAACAATGTTGCTATGTTGGGCTGGTTGGGAAGTTCAAACAAACAAAGAAATGTTTTGAAAGTGCCACAGAGACACATTGTTTAATCTTTCCAGGGGATTCAACCTCCAAATGCTTCAGTTGTAATAGCATAGTAAACATAGTAAAAAAAAAAAAATGCCACACATTGCCTTAATATTTTGTTCTTGAGCTTTTTGCTCAATAATGCAGGAGGTTGTTGAAAATAACCTGAAAAAAACACTTTAAAAGACTCCAGACTGTACGATCATCACACATGTGTCCTCAAGTAACCTGTCTTGCTTTGTGGCCTCTGCAATGTAAGGGCCATGTATGCAGTTGGCTGCCGTCCACACCAATCTTACGCACATACGCGGAAAACTCACACGCACTGCATTCCACAGGAGCTGCTCATGAGGGGCCTTCAGCAGGGTGGCGTCCCTCTTCCCCGCACTTCCTCCTTCTCTCTGTCAACACATGCAGTTTAAAGAGAATGCTGGACCACACTGCTACACAAAGGACTGAGATGGAGAGCGAGGCAAAAACTCAGGAATGAGTGAGAAAAAGTAGTACTGTAAATGTCACTTCTCATATTGCATCAAGCTTTACCACCTGTTTGTCTCCCAAAACCCAGCTCAAGTCCTTGGGTGACCCACTTCTGGGCATTTCAATAATCATTTGTTGGATCTTAAGAAATATATATTGGACAACCCATATATTGGATCCAGATAACTCTGTTAGCTGGGTGTTGTCCAAAAGCAGAGAGATCAGGGCACAATGTCAAGATCGTTCTAGTGACGCAGACCAGCTGGAAGCCCGAACCATAATAGAAATCCAACACCCAGACCTGGAGAGAAGTGCAAAGAGAAAAAAGTGCCAGTTAAGCACTTTTTTTCCTGGCGTCCTTTACTATCAAAGCCAGGACAAAGATCCCCACTGCTTTTCACACGATTGCTTTCCACAGGACCATCTGGCTCCAGAAACCCCCAAGCTGATCACATCTCAGTGCTGAGGAGGAGCCAGAAAGAACCCAAAGCCTGAAATGGGGTGACTGAGTTCATTCTGACTAAAAGCAGAGGGCTATTTCAGGGAGAACAGTGAATGCGCTCCACTTTTTACAAATTTTGATTAGAATTTATTAGTGAAAAATCTCCAGCAAGTCAGGTTTTGCATTGTTACAATTTTTACACCTTAACAAATAACTAATTCTTTAGACACAAATTTAGGTTTTTACAAAAGCTTTTTGCTGAAAATTCTGCGTTGCCATCACATAAATTACATTTTACAGTACATTCAACTAGAACACAGTTATTTTAAATTGTAATAATATTTCACAATATTGCTGCTTTTAGTGTATTTCTGATCAAACAAATGCTTCCTTTGTGAACGTAAGAGATTTTTTTTTTTTTTTCAAAACCTCTTTAAAAAAAATATAGTCTCGCCAGTAGTGATAACCTTCCACAAAAGGGTGGTCCCTTTTTTTCATTGTTATTTGTTTTTAATCTTATTTCTTGAACACTTTACAGAATTTTATGATTTGTTAAAAGGTAAAAAAGTATACACACCCACACGCACATATATAGTTGCAATTACAATTATTCAACCAAGGCATTCATAAACAATTACAGAGTGACTCTGAAAACATAATGTTGATGAAAAGTGAAAAAGATCAAATAGGCTCTAAACATTCAGGCTCTAAATTATTCAACCCCCCAAAAGTCAGAAATTGTAGAAACTCTTTATTCTTTATAACCTCCAAAAACACATTGCCTCTTTCCTTGTGTCTCTCAGAGCATTTCTTTCTGGGCATTTCAACAACCATTTGTTGAATCTTAAGAAATATACATTGTATAACACAAAATCTTCCAGATCATTGATAATCTTCAAGAACATTCTATGACCGATCCCTGAACCAAGATAGAAAATATGTGTTTAAAAAAAAGGGAGTTATGTTTGGAACTGGAACTAAAGTACATTTTTAAATGATTTTTTTTCAATTTTTATTCTTGCATTAACACGTAAATTAAAAGTTAAAAGTAAAATTGAGAAAGTATAAAAGCAGAAGTTAAATGTAAATTTATAATGTTCAATTTTTATATGAATTTGGACATTAATAATGAGCATTTCAATGGCTTTGCAATGTAATCATAATACAGAATAGAAATATGTGATGGTTCTACACTCGTGTTATTAAAGTCTAGCCATATAATGCAGTTTGATTCAGTGTTCAAGTACTCATCCTCTGGCTGAGTTATGAAAAACAAAATGAGACTAAAATTATTATTTAAAAGTTCAACTGACCAGCTGACAGATCTGACAGTCGATCGTCTGGAATGACTCTTTTCAGTGCTACTGACTTAGAGGAACATCTTTGAGCATGTGTGTACATTCAATAAATCTGCTAAAATGAGTGGATATCCCTGATAATAGGGATGACATTGTTCATAATCAAAATAATCCAGGTTTGTCACATACCTTTACCGTACTTTTTGGACATTGGTTTTAAGATTTCCCAGAAGCCACCAAAGCTTCCAAAGTGTTTCAAAGTTCCTTGTGATTGAATAAAGAGACAGTCACATTGGATTCTTCTTTATATAACATAATTTATATACACATGGCTTTTTACAGCGGCAGCATGTTTCTTGTACAGGAATACAAGCACAACATCGGCATAAAGAACAAAATCAGAGCGCTATGGCCTCACATTTCACAAACTGTTTGCTCACTGCTGATGAACTTAAAGAATAAAGATATAATATACATATGTCAGTATTGGCATGTCAGCTTAACAATATCATTTCTCTCTTATAGATTATTACTTTCTCAACTACATAAACAAATTGCACCTTTAGTTACATCATTTTTTTGATTGTGAATCAAATCATTTCTGTACATAAGTTAAGAAATGTAACAGTTTGTTTCAAAATAGATAATCTTCACTTTTTTCATCTCTCTAGGAGAACTCATTACATCTATAGACAAAGTGCAGTATTTTAATTAATTAATTGATTTTTTCATTAAAAATTGGTCCAAACTCCACAATCTGAAGAAAAACAGCTAAATTTTCTTCCAAATTTGTTTCAATGATCATTATTAGTTTTTTTTTTCTTTTTCAATTGTTCATGTTTTTTACAAACTGCTGCTAAATACAAGAATAACAGTGTACAATGTACAAAAAGCTGTGCATGTAAATTATCTTCTACTCTCTAAATATACTTCATATTCTTCAGAACTATGAACTAACATCTGTGACATTAACATGACTCCACAGCTCTATCAAACATGAAATATCAAATATCTCGTCATCGTAAAAACATACTGGAGATGACAATAATCTTAATAATCATTAAAGTACATGGATGTGCATAGGTGGGGTCACCTGCTAAATTCACAAAGCAAATGCATGTTCATGATAATTGGGCACAAAGTAATCTGGTCTTCTTCTTGTGCTGAGTGAGGCAGTGTGGGTCAGAGGTTAATAATAATATTTTAATGACGTGAGCTTGTTTAAGTTAACAAACGTCTGACAATCTTCTCACGACTGAACCTCACTGTCCGAAACAGGCATGACAAGAAATTTGTCTGTCCATACTAAAAAGTGAAAATTATGGCACAGCCAATCATATTTTAAGTTACATATAGAGTTATGTAGAGTGGGATTTTGGACCAATGAGATTTTGCAATGGGTGGAGCTACACAGTAGGAGGCCACAGGAACAGAAACCAAAACACCAACAAGTGACTTGTTGCTTGTTGCTCTATCACATTCCGCCTGGTTAGAAAACAGTGTTAACGTTCTTAAAGAACACCTCTAATAACATTAAGCATTTAATATTAACAAATTGGCCAATAGTGAGAACCTAATATATCTTTGTTTTCTACAAAGCTTTAAAATGTCTTCAGCATTTTTGTATTATAACACTACTCAAGAAACCATTTTGAGTATTTTCAAGTCTTCAATGAATTGTCTGAGATATCTGTAATTTTTGCTGGCCAATTTGAAAATTAAGTCTAGTAATATGGGTGTAAGGAACCTAAAATAGTCAATTCCTGGTAAAGGCAATAAGAAACTAAAATTAAATGGAAATGAAAAACAAAAGTTGAGGCACCACAGACTTTGAAAATCACCACAAACTTGAAGAACATATACATCACAGTGCCTGCAGTTTGAGAGAGATGTGAATTCAAATAGAAATATAATACAAGTGTAAATAATACACCATGACATGATACAATCACACCACTTTTCCTTCAGCCAAATAATGTTGTCAATGTCTCTACACTTTCTTAAAGGCAGAGAACTGTAGCTTTACTATAGCAACAGATTCAATACAGTGGCAAAGGCATCGAAATCCCCTAGCGCTGTATCTCTAAACTACATTAACCTCTGTTAAAGGCTTTGGTGGTGTCCCGGCCCCTTGAGAAATTATGAAGAGCAAACACAACAGTTTATTTATTTATTATTATTATTATTTTTAATTTTGAGGTGGTGTCTTACCCTGGGATTTAGCTCTTATATGGGTCACAACAAAGACAGGCCTAATCTTTGTAGGAACGAACAACTGAAAAAAAAAGTTCTGGATTTTAAAGACCCAGAATCTCATTAAAAAAATACAATACTATAAACGGCTTAGAAGAAGTAATGTATCCAAAAATTCTAATTCTGGGATCATTTTTTTGTCTGCATGTCATTCCAAACCTGTGTGACTTACTTTCTTCCATTATACACAAATTAATTTTGTTTAATAATGTCTTGGCTGCTCTTTTCCATACAATGAAAAAAATTAAAGTATTGGGTCAGTCGAAATTTGTCATTTTTCACATAAATCCTCCAAAACAAACATGGCGCTATAAGATGTGCAAAGAACCACACAAAAACCAATGGTGTTTGCCATCAAATGGCAAAGATGAACCATTTTTGTAGACTCCATGCATTTTCATTGCATGGGAAGGAGCAGCCATGATATTGTTCAAAATGTCACTTTTTGTGTTTCACAGAATAAATAAATTGATTTGGAAAAAAAAATAAGTTACTGTATATTTTTAGTAAATTATAAGTTTTTCATTATTGGGTGAGTTATTTCTTTAAATAATAATAATAAAAATGTCAACCTGAAGCCAATAATAAACAGCAATAAGAATAATTGTGAAAAAACCCTTCTATATATAATAGCCTTCTTATTTTTCTACTTTATATGTTTTTGAAATATATTTCATGTATTTACAAGAAATGTGGAAAGATGTATATAATTCAGATGAGAAACACTATTCCATGTAAGCCTACCAAAATTTAAAATGTCAAGTCCAGTTTCTCTCAGATTTACAAAACAACATTAAATCTGTTGCCCTGATTGTTGATATCATTGTGTAAACTCTCTGTACACCAATTAATAGTAACACACTATTTAGAAATGTAGTACATCTTCCCTATGTCAGATGCTGAGACAGAATGAAAAATGTTACAAGACAGAAATGAAAGTGTAATGATGTGCTGTATGTGACGCAGTTCAACTAGTCTGCAGCAATTTCCCTAACATTTTCAAGGTCATGTTTGTGTAGGACTATTTCTAAATAAATCTATTTACAGTCATTCCTGCCTACCGCTGTTCCAGTTCTTCTTCCCAATAAGGCCAATCATGGAGTCTCCATGAAGCACAGCATGAATGTGTTACTCTCAGCAAAAATTGCAGAGTAGGGTTTTGAACTGACAACACAACAATGAATGAGCTATTACCTTGGGAGTCGCTTTTCTGAGGTGTATCGAATGAACTTGAGTTGTGCTGCCTGGTGTTGGATTTGATGGTTATACCTTATCACAGTTTGCCCTTAATGGAAATGTGGCTGTAAAATCATTACTGAAAATTGGTGTGGACATTGGTAAGTTTGTGTTGCAGCAGATGTAAGGGCCTCAGGTTTTCGTTGCCCTGATTTTTGACGACTGATTCTCTACAGCAAGAAGAAGGCAGCAAAATAAAGCTTGTCAATTTGGCTATGGAGCACAGGCACCTGGTTTGGCACTTAGTTTGAACGTGAGTCCCAATGTCTGAGGAAAATGTCCTTGCAATTTAGCTCTGTACTGAGCCAGTGTGCTTGGCAGTGTGAGGTCGTATCTCAGCCGCCTCTGCTGAAGAAAGCAAAAGAATAATGGGGGCTACGTTCCCTGACGAAGGGTTTGGATGCGTGTGGACAGCCGCTCTGTGCTGCTGTTTTCCAGTTGAGAGATTTTTACCTGTAAAAATAAAAATAAAAATGTCAAAGAAGCCACTTCATATATCATCTACACAAGTCAAAGTTTTTACATGTGTGTTTTAAACACTACTCAAAAAGTCCTTTTGAAAAGTTTCCGGACTTCAGATACTGTTAGGTTGTTAAAATATTATAAATTTAACAAAAGTAGCTCCTACCCAGACACCCAGCTGTGGGTGGTGGTCTTTACACTGTGAGGTGGGAACCCCTGTTGGGTGGCCATGGGGTCAAAGTTGAAGTCCAGCGATTCTCCGTCCATGAGCGTATCATGCAAGATGGACTCAACATCGCATTCAAATCGCTCCACAGGCATCCCGTCTAGATCACTGGGCAGCTTCTCCAGGTGTTGCTGTTGCGGGTGGGGCATCATCCCTGGGCTGCGCCCATATCCGTTGCTGTTGACACTGCAGTAAGGAGGAAGCCCACCTCCAAGATGACTGGAGCCTCCATACTGCATCTGCATGGCTGACTTGACGCTTCCCAAGCGTCCACCAGCACTGCTGTGACCAATCCCGGTCAGAGGGTGCAACGATCGCCCATTCAGTGCCAAAGATGTGGCTTGTCCGTGCATATTGTGTGGATGAGAGAGAGCATGGCTGTGGGATGCTCCACCTCCCATAAGTTCATTCCGCCCACTATTGTAGGGAGGCAACATACATCCACTGCCTCCAGCTGACTGGGAGACGACGGTGTCCACTGAGGGCATGAGCTCTCCAGGCTCTCCATCAGATGTAAGAAGCTCCTTCAGCAGCCCTGCTGTGCAATTAAACTGGCCCATAGTTCCTGGGCCAGAAACAAAACTTGGCTTGATTTCTGGCAGAGGCTGCATCGGCATGGAGGACATGCTGCCCATTCCTGCCTGGCCGTAAAGACACTTACGATAGTCTTGTTGGGTCTGCTGGTTGACCGCAGCCAGACCTGGGGAACTGTAGGGGGAGTAACCAGGGCTGGCCTGCATGAGCGAAGAAGGCGAGGACTGGTTGGATCCTGACCCAGGCCCTACTGTGGACCCCACCGGTTGGTTCTTAGGTGAGAGCAAGTTGAGGTTATCCAGAAGGTTCTCCATCACATTCTCAGAGCCACTGTGACCCAGAGAACCAGCCATTTCAGACAAGCTGGGGAGAGTGGAGGTCATTTTGGCACCTGACCCAGGGCCTGGGTAGACCATGTGGACATCAGAGTCGCCAATTTCGTCGTCAATAAAGGGCGAGAGACGGCCACTCAGTGTGCTGGCATTGGAGCTGGTGCGGGGACGGAAAGCCGTCCAGGCGTCAAAGTCATCATTGCTGTGGGAGTTCGGACTGCCTGGCCACTTGCCATATTGAGAGCCTGGGCTATCGGCGCCCCCCTCGGGACCACCCTGAAGAGCCAGCTATAAAGTTAGAGATGAACAAAAAAAACTTGTAAGAAAAGTAACTGTATGTACAAATGTATACTGTGTACTGTTTATGGAAGAGAATGCAGCAGGTCTAGTGTGCAGCTTTTACCTTTTTTTTTGCTGCTCGTCCTCTGCTCTTGGCAAACTTGCTGTTGTTGTCCATGGAGGCAGCCCGGCGTCGAGGTGACTTGCCGCTTTTGCCGCCTTCGGGGTTGAGCATCCACCAAGAGCTCTTACCTGTCCCCTCATTCTGCACTCGGATAAACCTGCTATGTAGGGACAGGTTGTGTCTGATTGAGTTCTGTGGAAGAGAGAGAGACAGCGAGGAGAAAAAAGTGTGAGTGTTATGTTCGTAGTTTGCCTTGTTCCCGTAAATTCCCCTCTGACGGTAAATCAGCAGAGTGCAAATCCTCACAGCAGCTGTTTTCTATTAAAGCCTTTTTTCTCTTCACCTCCACTTTCGTCCACTCACCATTTCCTTCACCTATATGCATCATTTTCTGTCATTCAAAGGAGACTTGAGGACAGTTTTCCTTGAACATTGGCCACTCTTATAAACATATTCTTGCAAATATTTACAAATTTCTCTCAGTGGTCTATTCAAACAGAACAAGAGAGTGCCTTCGATGTTTCGCTGTGAATCATGAAAACATAATTCTACATTTAGTGACAAAGGACATTCCTAATCCTCAAGTTCAGAGCTCTGAACATGTGCGCTCTTAGTTTTAAGTGCAGATGCAACTATGAGTAAGCCATTCGTAAGTTGATTTACCAAAAGTGCATAAACACTGTGACGTTTTCAGAACATTGCTTTGTTTATTTGAGTGGCTTGGCCTGTCAACTTCTGCCTTCAACCAATGACATGTGTTTCTTTATAGGAGCACAAAAATTATGAAAGAAAAATAAATAAAAAATGCACTGCCACATGGTCTGACATAATTAGCAACACATCACTTAAATAGCAACCTTTCTTAATGACCAACCAAAACAGCCATTTCTGTGCTTGTTATTCTATTCTTGCCAATGAATAGTTGTGGCACTAGGGCACATGTAGTGAAGTAAAAAAATATGTACTTTCTTTCACTCTGATGAGCTCACATCCCATAATGTCTGGCAAACACAGGTAAACATTCAGCCTGGCATATACGCATTACCTATGTTGTCATGGTGATCTCAATCATTAGTACCATTTTCCCTAGAGAGGTGGAAAATGGGGGATTTTTGAAATGCTGGCCTAATGCCTCCTGTGTCTAATTTAGAGTTGTTAATGGATAGTTACAGGATGTGATGGCAGCTTAAGATGGTCTTTGCGGTTGTTTGTGAACTAAAAGGCTTCAGGAAGCACATGCAGAGACACATTTATTAATTAATTTATTAATTTATTTATTTTTGGAAAATCTAGCCTATAAATCCTACGTGCTGAAGAGAAACAGATCTTGAAAGATCGAATGCAGTTCATATAAACAATAACCTATGTGTTCTTTCTTATTCTGAAATAAAATGATTTTTAATCAAATCAAATTTATCAGTCGTAATCCTAGTGAGGTTGCATCTGTCTTAGTCCTGTCTTTCTGAGAGGCCTCCTCAGCATTAAACTCTAAAATGAGACAGTCTAGCAAGTCTTCTAGCTATGTCATTAAGGTTTCCACCTCCATGGTCACAGCACAAAAATAAAATTAGCATTTTTTATAATCAGTCAATAAAAAAAGTTGTAAAAATTAAACTTATTTTGTAATAGTCTCAAGTCTCAATGTCTCACTTTAATTTTTAACTAAAATAACTAAAACTAAAACTGAAATAAAAAAGAATAAAAACTATTCACTTTCTATTAATGCAATACAGCCAATGACAACTATCTGTGGTTTTCATCATGAGCAGTTTAGCATTATGTAATTATTTTTCAACAACAAACATAATCCTTATATCTGCAATAGTTTTTTTTTTTTTTGCATTTCATAATGATATTGGACAAGCTCAGTGCTGACTCATTTTCTGCTAATTCCTTTTCATGAACTGGAATGTGTAGTGCAGGATTATGGATGGTTGGAGGACGCGAAGGATACACTTGATGCATCCTTTAAAATATGAATAACAAAGGATGTGAAAAGAAGGCTGAGATGATCTTCATTGGAGCCTGATGAGGTGTCAGCCTAGGTATACAACCTTACTAGGATACAGCCTTTACAGTCAGTGTGGTGTAACCAACATGCAGGAAGCCATTTTATTGTCAAGTGACAAGAAAGGAAATTATATCACAGAAAGAAGCCCCACACACACTTATGACTATGTCAGTCCATTTTTAAAACTAACACATATTTTGATCTTTTTAAGTTCAAATAGTCAAATGGAGTAACCTTGGGAATAAAAAAAAAAAACAGACACACAGTTGATGTTTTTTTTTTTTGTGAAAACATCAAGATAGATCAACTACTTTTTACTTCACATTCAAGTACTTTTTAATGCATGGCTTAACCACTTTACATTTAAAAAATGAAAAATGGTATAAAACATTTTCAAAAATGCATGAAAACATCTAGACTCCCAGAAATTGAAATAAAGCCAGCCAATTGGAAACACCTCTCACCATTCTTGTGGGCAGTATGCATCACATGGCACAAAAAGGGGAAATTATCAGAATAACTTCAAATAACATCCTATGATGACGTACATTATGTGCATAGTATTTACAGAGTGAAGCAAAATCTAAAAATCAAATGAATCACAACAATTCAGAGCAATGAATCCAAAGCCGAACAATACCAACTGAAGTAATTTCGCTCTGCTAACTAAAACTGTCCATCTGGCTCAAATTTTGAACAGAAAACTGCAGAACTGAAAACAGCGTCACTACTTTAAAACACAACTTCGCATGTCATGTGAAATATCTCTTGGCCAGTCCGCAAATTTGTATAGCGTGACAAATTTAACCACAACCACATTAGAAGAGGATTCACTGATGGATATATGGAGAGGTTTGGGAGAATGGGCGCCCTGGGGGTCTGGGGAATACCAGGACATAACACGGCATTCTGAGTGGGAACAGTCTGGCAGATCAGTATGTTTGGATGTGGCTAAAAACTCTTCCACTTCCTGTTGAGTGTTATCAAAGTGTCCGTGCACTAGCGGTGAACTATTGAAACAGCAGTTCCCTCCCTGATGCTACCTTGGAATGATGACAAACTGGAGCTATGAGAGAGTCCATTTATCCTGTTTGACTGCTGCACTGTATGTTTGTGTCCTCTGAAAACCACAAGCCAACTGAGTTTCTCCAAACCGCAGTTGAATCTGTCCCTAAAAGTATGAGAACAAACGGCCAGAAAAACGACAAAGAGAACCCAAATGATATCAAAGCATGTTCATCCTGTGTGCAGGTCTGCAGCTTCCTTCCCGATTGACACATTTTTAGCCTGTTTTGACAATAGTTGATGTATTAGTGGCGGCAGAACACAGGAACTTCGGCATTCCAACTAATCACTGTGTTCAAAGTTCAAACGTAATCACAGCTAGCCCACTAATACCCTATCTCTTCTGGAACTACAGTGTCCCAATCCACATTCCTGTCGGTGGATACTAAACCCCAACCATCACTCTTGTTGTGTGAAGATCCTATAATCTTGGGTTTGCAACAATACTGCCATTCCACAAATACCACAACAGTACACACAATGAGACGGCATTATATAAAACTGAGCAATTTCTAGAATGTTATGATCAAGTAAGAACACAATGTGTCATCCATGCGACTGAATCATGGTATTATATTGACCTACAGTGAAAATGTGGTATAATGTGCTGTGCTAAAAATTGTCCACATTTCAGTCATTTCATATGGTTATAACTGTAGAGTTATAAATTAAAAAAATTAAATTAATTTAGATCAATTATTTTATGGTGTCCACAATACCACAGTTGTTACAGTTATACTATAATAAAGTTATAGTAACTTGGTATTATGCCTTATTCCATTCAAAGTATGTGCATGATTATTAACAAAGAAGGGGAGATTGTTTACTGTGTTTAGCAGTTCAATTGAGTCACATTTCCGCAGATCACTTGCTTACTGAATTTACTCTTCTCATGGCATTGGAAAGAAGTTATTATCCCAATACCAAATCTGCTGTTCTCATGAAACAAAATTGCTTGACGATTGCTGGCTGTCAAAGTTACAATCATGCATTACATTTATATATTATTATTTATTAGGTTATATCACTTTCTAGATGAGCTGAGCATAACAATCTCCACAACTCTCCCTTGGCTTTTTTAAGATTTATTAGTTACAGATTATTAGATTAGGCCTGAAAAATCAAACATTTTAAATTCCCTGATAATTCCAGGTTGTCCATAATCGTGCAAACCCTGACAAATGTGTCAACATTTGTCGCATGTACAGCTGTTGCATACTCAAAGAGTTATTTTCACACACACACGATTTGAAGCCCCTGTTGCAGGAACAATGAAGAAAGTCAACAGCAAAAGCCAAACACCAGGAAGTGACCACATGAAAGAGGACTGTCACAGGAAGCCGGCCTCACTTCCTGTCTTTCAGGAAGCAGTGGTTGTGCCTCTGAGTTTGTGTGTGTGTGTGTGTGTGTGTGGAACGGACTGGAATGCCAGGCCACAGAGCCAAGCTGGGGGTGGAGAGAGAGCTGCCCTACTGCACTCCTCCTCTGGCAGACTTCTGTTTGGCACAAGATCCAGCCGCAGTCATTCTCACTCCAGAGAGAATAAACAAAGCCCTACAGACCACAGATACAAACCCAAGAGCTCAACTACAGCCAAAGCAGTGCCCACTCCACTGCCCCCTTAAATAATGGACATCTAGACATTAAATATGCCTTAAAATATCTCTGTAAAACAGGGTCCCATGTCCTGATAACTATAAATCTTACAGAGAGCATAACGTTTTACAGAAATACAGCAGCTTTAAAGGAATATTCCAGGTTATTTATAACAAAAGTACTCCACATGTAGCATCTGATTGCATACCATGCATGTGATACATAAGGGTGAAAATAACTTAAATATTGGACATGTAAGTATGCATACTCTACCCAAGTATATGAACTCAAATTCTTTGATTTTTATGTGTCATTACGTTTAGAAATATGCTTCATCATGATTTATAATGCAGCGCAAGTACACATGCATTTTCTGTGTTGCCACAAGGGGCAATATTGTGGGCATTAACTTGAAAAACCATCATCTTTTGCTCTTACCTACTAGGCACAGTAACTGGTTCAATGATTTGACATGATTTTTGATCTGACTTTCTTTTTTTTTCTTTGTCCAGAGCAATTAATTTATTCAGAAACATAAAAAATGTAATTCATATACATTCACTTCATATATACACTTCTTCTATGATTAACACAAACCCAGACATTTGTACCTTTATACAAATTGATTTTATTCAATTATTATATATTTTTTTAAATAATTACAAATGTAAGGACAATAAGTGTATCATTTTATTTTTTCTTTATTTTGGACACTCTCACACTGTGTCTGTGTGATGGGGCAAATTTACAGATAAACCATTATAATTAGTGATTATACACGCCAACAGTAAACTGATTGGTTCAATTTTTTTATGTAATCCGTGAGGCTTGCCCTATTTTCAACAACAGTACAAATGGATTTTGAACGTTGCCTTGATGTGTTCAGTGTAGACACGTGTAGACATGGCGTTAATTGTCATTGTAACAACTAAACCAACAATGGAACAGAGAAAATAGTTTCAAATATTTTGATTAAACAGCATGGATCAGCATGGTCAGTTAAACTGTTGACATGTTTATAACTAGCCAACTGAATAATATAGCACAGGTATTTCAAAGTAACTCTATCACCTCCTTGAGTACTGACGTTGGATTCCGCCAAGTACGCATGCTTGGATTAGGTGTGTGGTCGTATATGTCTATTTGAGTATACATTAAAATGTTAGTGATTTTATGCAACACACTAACATACACTAGTGTGTGTATTTGAGTGAGTGTGCGTGTCACTGTAAGCTGCACAGGCAGATGGAGGTCATGTGTTCGGGGCAGTCCACAAGCCAAGGACACAGAGTTCCATTTCTATTTCTCTCCCTCCTTACTTCAATCCCTTCCTCCAAGGAGCCTGAAAGGCCACACTGTTCTGTGACTGCGACCCCTCCTTCCCCCTCTCATTCCATCTCTAAGCATCCAAGATTTACTGAAGGCATCAGCACTGGGAATCAAAATCCAGTTCTTTATCAGAACTACGGATGTGAAAAACAACATTAAAACAATGACATTTCAGAACTGATTAGAAGGTGGGTTTGCTGAACGATTAGTTGATTATTTCAGACTTAACTTCTTAGTCTCTTATGATTGGGCTGGTTTAGGGTATAGATGTTTCAATGCCTGTGGTGGGCCGCTCAAAAGATGCACAAAGATGACCAAATAATGTGTATTGTAGCGGTGCTTTAAGCCATGGTCACACTAGACTTTGAGCATACAAAATTTCTTTGGACAAAGCAACGAACAAGACATGATGTCACAATCTGCGGCAGCGGTTAAAAAAAAAAAAAAACACTTTAAACAATTTAAAAAATACTAAAATGTAAAAACATAGGATCTATTCGATGTCCGTGAGCTTTATTGTTTTTAATTTAGAGGTCATGCCATAATGTGTTGATTTTCTACTGGTCACACGTCTTCACATGATACGAATTTGCAGGTCAGAGTTCACCACACTTGAACTTTGGAACACATATATAAACCATATAAAAACTAAATGATTTTAACTAAAACAAACAAACTAATAAACAAACAAAAACTAAAATTATTGAAATAAAATATCTAAATAAATTCTAATCAAAACACTGGTTCAACCAATTGATTTGATTACACTTTATTTTGATAGTCCACTTTAGACATTCTACTAACTCGAAGTAACTTTGTAACTACATGTCAACTAATTCTCATTAATTTGCAGCTACATGTCTACTAACTCTCAGAGTAGACTGTTAGGTAGGTTTAGGGTTAGTTGACTAAGTTGACATATACTTGCAAAGTTTCTCATAGTCAGTATGTTGTATGTTGAGGACCCATCAAAATAAAGTGTTAGAAGATATTAAGCAGACAGTCTACTAATACTCTAATGACTGCTAGTTGACATGTATTTGCAAAGTTATTTACTGTTAGTAGAATGTCTTAAGTGGACTATCGAAATAAAGTGTTACAACTGAATTACATGAAGGAGCAATGAACTAAAGTTGGCGAATCAGCATAATTTCAAAATAAATTGTGTTTTAGCTGATTTGTGAGTATGCAGTCTGATTTCGATGTGATGACAGAACATGTAGGCCTGCAGAAGCAAGGAACAACTTCCAAAGCAGAACTAAATGCCACTATAATCGTCCTCTATGCTCTATAATGGAAAACTCCCCAGGAAAAGACAGCAAAAAGAAGGCTGTTATGACTCAGATGTAGCCACATGTGAGAGCTTCTGTTTTGGTTAAAATACACAAAAGACCATTTCCAGCCTGCTCTAGATAACTAGATGTCAAAAAGACTAAAAAATAAATAACACAATGTGTGATGACATAACCTCATTCCTACAGGACTTCAAAGCAGTTTTATGCAGTCGTGGGACCGCAAAAGGTTACAAAATATGAAGCTCCTCACAACGGTCAAAAAAGCCCAGCATAAATCGAGGGTCTAATTATGCATTCATTTAGAGCGTTGGTCTCGTGTTGGGTCATGTCTGGTGTAGAGAGCGCTGCTTTCTGCTGACAGACGTCAAGAATGTGTGAGTGTGGTTAGCAGGAGACAGAGAGAGCGCCCAGACCTGTCATTAGCTCATCACTAGCTCAGCAGGTCTCACACATACTAAGTATAACCCAAGCCCCAGAACTGAAGCAGTCAGGTGGAAACAAACTCAAATGCTCCAAAGCGTTAGCCCTGAAGAAAAACTGGAAGTTTAGCATTATGATCAAAATGATAAAATGACAGTATCAAGTATTGTTACATCACAATAAATAAAGGTACTTTTGTGGGGAATTCCATGGAAAAAATGGCTTCTGTATTTATTACTCACTTGCTAATGCATAATTTTGGATAATCCAACATATTAAATACTTTACAAACAGAAGGTAATCCCATTTGACTTAAAAATAATAACAGTGTCATTACAAAAATTAGCTCATGCCTTTCAGGAGATGTCATGTCTACCATGACCACTAATACTGTATGCTAATATGATGTGTTAAGATTTCACAAATACTGTAACTTTGTAACTTTCAACTTTCATGTTCAATTGTTGTTGTTCTACATCCCCAACTAGACATGACACTATTCGATGACTGTTGTCATGTTGTTCAGTTGCTCAGTTCTTGAGTATGCATCACACTGTGCTGATTTGTAATAAAAAATTAAAAAAACATTTACCTTTTAAAAAACATAACCTTTAGTCAAAGTAGATGTAATTTGACAGACACAAATTAAAATGTACTTTTATAGTGTATGTATACATTTAAGTTTTTTTTTTAAAGCAAATACTGAAATATGTGATTAATTGTGATTTATTCGATTAATTACTCACCATATCATGTAAATATGATATGATTAAAATGTTTAATCGATTGACAGTTTTGCTTCTTATGCAACCATTAGGCAGCACATCAGGGAATTCCCTGAGCTGGCAACAAGACTGGAAACTCAAAAACAATGTCCGTGCCAAGTTCTGTCTGTTTTAAAATTATCTTTCAGCTGTTTGGCTTTTTATTCAGCTCTCCCCAGACAAACCTGAGAGGCAGTCGATGCCAGTGGTTCATATTATCGGTTAAAACTGGGCACGGGGCTTGCCTTTGAACAGTGCGAGTATGCAGTCGCACAGAGATTATAAAGAGACAGGAACAGATAAGACACCCAGATGAGTATATCTCTGTACTCAGCAGAGAAGGAGACATTGATTTATTGCCACATAAAAATGAACTCACAAACTCTTTCTTCCTGTCATGCATACATACACGTACAGAAATTCAGAAGAGCAGAAGTTCCAGTCAATTTTTTCCTTTCTCTATCTTTACACACAGACACACAGGTGCAAATATTTTCTAGCGTGCCAAGTCAGGTCAGTATGAGTGTCAGGTGTTCAGCACTAACAAGGAAACAATCTTCTCTTAGATTTGCACTATGCAGACATACTATGCTCGCCACTTCCTGTTGCGCACTTCCTGTAAATTCCGTCAGTGGCATGCTGAAGCTGAATAAATAATTGAAATGAAAATTCACACCTGATAATCAAAATCTTTAGCAATTGGGCTGCATATCACCAGGTTCCACCAGAAAATGAAGATTATCAATGGTAATTTATTAATGCATTATCAAAGGAATTATTCTAAATTCACTTGGCATCAATGCAACAATGTCCATACAGAACATATGTACTAGACTGCAATGTTTTCGTGCAAATCATAATAGTAAAATTGGCTTTGGATCTGTATTTATTGTGCAAAGCATGCTTGAATTATTTATTTTCTTTTTTTAAATACTAATATTTGAATTAATAATAATTTTTTTACATTTTTTTTTAACTTTATTTCCAGTTATTTTAATCATTTCTTTTGGAAACGACAGTGCATTTTGTGATTTTAAAGCCGCAGTCCGTAAGTTTTGCCTCTTTGTCGCCATCTCTGTTTGAAAACCTGGAATTGCAGCTCTGTGCGGAATTATCTTCCGTGCGCGGGGTTGTGATCCGGTGTTCCGGATGAATCTAATGTTTTGAGGTGAATATGTGGCAGTCTGGCAGTCACCGCACCAGTGTGGATACTCAGGAATCACAGATTCTAGCCTACATCTTGCAATATGGGTAGTTCACAAATAGGCAGTAAAAAATGCTTTTTTTGTAAAAGACCTTTTTTGAAAAAGAAATGCATATATTTATGTAGTGTGAAGTCTGATCTTTGAGAAAATATAAAGGGTCACAAACTTCGTCAATTCTTTCACAGCTTTTTTTTTAACATTTAAACTGATCTCTACCATAAATCTGTCCTATGGTGTGACATAGCAAAATAAAGGGGAAAAAACCCTCTTTATAATACATAAATAGCTTGAGAGAGATTTATCTTCATTGTTAGACACTTATTTTCATATAATGCTATTTATTTAATATGAAATTATAATGAACATAATTTTTTCCCCATGACTTGTTGGACAATTTCAAGACAAACTTTGCTGTCATCTGTTCAAAACTGCTGAAAATTATACCATTTTAAGTTGAGTGATATTTGTATCTCCCCTATTGCAATACTCAACTGTTTTTTTAAGATGTTTTGAGATAAAAACAAACCTGTGGTTCTTTTAAGTGTGTCACACCATAGGACATTATGTCACACCATAGGACATCACGTCACACTAAAGGACAGAAATGGTAGTTATTAAATTATTTCTATTTAATTTTGAACATGTCAAAGGAGAAAGAAAGTTTAACTTTGATACAAACAATATCAACGTGTTTTAAACAAAACAAAAAATAACTTATCAACAAAATTCAGTCTCTTAGTCAATCAGTATGTTACTGAAACTCTTCTAGCCCCCCGCTGCATGTGCAGCACAGCTAAAAATGATTAATATTCAAATTATATTAATTAAGATGTGAATTAATTTTTGAATTGTCCTTTATGGGGGTCTTTGGCACCAAAAATCCCTACTCTATGCAACTTCTAAAGTACAGTTTTTTGACATAGTAAAACAGGAAGTTCATTACTTATGGAAACCACCAAAATCCAAAAATGATCTGAAGTATTTTTGCTTAAGCTCTTTTATAACTTATACAATAAAAATGTATATTTGCATAGTAAAAACTGGAACTGTCCTTTTAAGTTAAACTGTAAAAAACCTGGAGTATTCCACTAAAGATTATTGAAAATATTTTTTTCAGAAAGGGGTGAAATGTTCAAAGCCTTTCAGAATAGGACACTAAACCAGCTTGGAGTGATGGTTGCCAAGTCCTTCGTGACTGACTCTGGCCTGAATGTGTGTCTGTGGGGCCGCCTGACTCACTGGATCAGAATGTTTCTCAAATCAGAACCAGCTCCAACCAAGGTCTCGCCAGGCCTCTAGTCTGTCTCTCTGTTTCGGATTCCACTCCAGGGAAATGAAATATTGGACTCCAGCTGAACTCAATACATCCAGTCAATAGCGGAACACAAGACTTCAGAGTGGGCTCATTTTCCTTCCAAATAAAGATCACGCTCTGTAATCCTGGATCATGCTGGTGTAAGAGAACCGATTTAGAGTCTGATTTCCTCCAGGTTGGTCTAATCTTATTTAGTGTGCTTATAAATACAAACTATCCCTGAATCAGTCAGCTGAACTTAAATACATTGACCACACCTGTTACTGCTACACTTTGGCCTAGTGATGCAGTCAATTCCTGGGCTGCTCATAAGGAAAAGCGTGCAAAGAAAATCATAATAACTATTCCAGCGTTAATGTGCACATTAGACAGTGGTGTCTCCTCAAGCCTGTGTTGATTTCCGAGCTTGTGTTTGCACTTTGATAAGCTATCTTAGCCAACAGGGCACAATCACGGTAATACACGCTGGCCTACTTTTGAAAGTCAATAGAGGAGCTCTTAAACAGCCTGAACATGGGAGAGGCGGATGGGGAAATGTGACGCGCCTGGCGTCCTGTTGTATTTACATATCTGCTTTCATTAAAAACCATCCACAGAGGCGGAAATGACAATTGTCATTACAATCCTCACGTACCTGGCAACTGCAATGTGTTGCCAAGGAAAAGCAGCTAAGGAAACGTAACAGTTCAAGAGGAAATCCCTGAACAGAAGGTGGACCTCTGAAGAAAGTGGTGTAAAAATGAACCAGCATGATTTTGTGGTTTGGGCAGTTGGGTGTAATGTTCTTATTGACTTTTAAACTATATTAAAGAATACAAATTTCAGGCATGTGATAAGCTAAGGACATAAATAAAAGGAAAATCTGTTTTCCCCCTATTTAATATGACAAAATAATATTTTACATTTCATTATTATTTAAATTATAATTAAATAAATAACTAAAGAACTAAGAAATATAATATTATTATTATAAATACAACCCGAATTCCCAGAAATGTTGGGACATTTTTTAAATTTGTATAAAATGAAAACAAAAACACTTTCAAATCACATGAGCCAATATTTTATTCACAATAGAACATAGAGAACAAATGTTTAAACTGAGAAATTTTACACTTTTATCCACTAAATGAGCTCATTTCAAATTTGATGCCTGTTACAGGTCTCAAAAAAGTTGGCACGGGGGCAACAAAGGACTGAAAAAGCAAGACATTTTGAAAAGATTCAGAGAAACTGGAGAAATCTCTGTGCGTAAGGGACAAGAGACTTTGTTGGATGCCCGTGGTCTTTGGGCCCTCAGACGACACTGCATCACTCATCAATATGATTCTGTCATTGACATTACTAAACGGGCCCAGGAATACTTTCAGAAACCACTGTCGGTAAACACAATCCGCCGTGCCATCTGCAGATGCCAACTAAAGCTCTATCATGCAAACAGGAAGCCATATGTGAACATGGTCCAGAAGTGCCGTCGTGTCCTGTGGGCCAAGGCTCATTTAAAATGGACTGTTTCAAAGTGGAAAAGTGTTCTATGGTCAGACAAGTCCAAATTTGACATTCTTGTTGGAAATCACAAACACTGTGTCCTCTGGGCTAAAGAGGAGGGAGATCTTCCAGTGTGTCATCAGCGTTCAGTTCAAAAGCCAGCATCTCTGATGGTATGGGGATGCATAAGTGCATACGGTGTGGACAGCTTGCATGTTTTGGAAGACACTATGAATGCTGAAAGGTATATAAAGGTTTTAGAGCAACAAATGCTCCCCTCCAGACGACGTCTATTTCAGAGAAGGCCTTGTGTATTTCAGCAGGACAATGCAAAACCACATACTGCAGCTAATGCAACAGCATGGCTTCGTAGTAGAAGAGTCTGGGTGCTGAATTGGCCTGCCTGCAGTCCAGATCTTTCGCCTATAGAGAACATTTGGCACATCATTAAACGAAAAATGCGTCAAAGATGACAACGAACAGCAGCTGGAAACCTATATCAGGAATGAATGGGACCAAATTCCAACACAAATACTCCAGAAATTCATTACCTCGATGCCCAGACGTCTTCAAACTGTTTTGAAAAGAAGAGGAGATGCTACACCATGGTAAACATGTCCCCGTCCCAACTATTTTGAGATCTGTAGCAGGCATCAAATTTGAAATGTGCTCATTTTGTGCATAAAATTTTACAATTTCTCAGTTTAAACATTTGTTATGTTATTGTGAATAAAATATTGGCTCATGTGATTTGAAATTCTTTTAGTTTTCATTTTATTCAAATTTAAAAAAACGTCCCAACATTTCCAGAATTCGGGTTGTAATATAATATATTACTCTAACAAGTATTTATTAATACTACTACTATTACTACTACTACTAATAATAATAATAAGTTTGCTGACAACACTGCAATAATTTCAATGTAACATGACCCCGGAAAGGCATTTTTTGACAGTTACCATTTAGACATGACTCTTTTTTTCTTTTCTGAGTTCTCTCTTTTGTCCCCTTTTTCTCTCAGTGTCATCTAGAAACACGCCACTCTGACACACCATCGGCTCATAAGCCAGCTGATCACACACTCGTGCTGCCATGGCTGGCCATTACAAAAGAAAACCTGTGTCACGCGATGATGTCAGCTCCTACTAATTGAATTATGGGCAAGGAGAAGCTAGTAGACAGAGCTCCCAGTGTGCAACTCCTCAATCCAATCCTCTTATGTGAGTGGGTTCCTCGCTGCTGTGCTTCATATTTCTTGGAAGAAACCTAGTTTTTGCTGGTATCCATGAAATACCCCTCTTTCTACTAAATTACCAACATTCTGATGCAAAGTTGACGATAACTTTGAACTTTTTGACAACTGAACTATATGACAGTCTGACCCTCAGTTTGAAATGAATGACGTTACTGATTCAAAAGAAAGATAATCTAATTTTTTACCCAATTTGAAAAATTATCATGAGGAGTTTGAGGACACCTATATTTTCCATTTAGAACTCCATCTCTGCTTCCCAAACCACGTACCTCCATATTTTACATAATACGAAAAGCAGAAGAGTAGATCGTCTGAATCCCTTCCCTGAGTGTAGCATTTAGCTTGAAAATGTACTCTCGCATAAGTAATATTTGAGTTAAAGAGTTTTGATGTGTTGTGTGAAAAGACAGAGCGGTCTGTCATGACTGAAGGGTTGCTGGCAATTTTCTTTCCTAACATCTGCAAAAAGATTCTGGGTACACACAACCCAGACAATATCAGTCAGCTAGCTTAGCTGAGCGTTAGCCAAGCACTTTATGCGCTTGCCAAAGGGTCCTTCTTCAGTATTTGAGAGCAAACTCCCACTAGCATACACCACAGTGGTTTCCTAAGGCAGTCCTTTAGTGTTATGCAAACTAGTAACTAATTTGTTTTTGCATAAATCTTCTTCATGCTCCAGGTTTTACAGCTTAACCCATTAGCCTGCAAAGACAAATACCCATAGCAGGCAGAGTCCTAAATATATCTGAATTCTTTATCTGGGTTGGAAGAAGGAAAGATTGTTTCTAAGGATGATTAAAACAACATATTTTCAAAATGGACTAGTCGATAAACAAATATTCAACATTACTACATGATTAGTTATTTTTATACTGTTAGCATAGTATGCTAAAAACCTTCTGAGAGGTTGTCTTTTAATTCATCAATTTCTAACCAGCACAACTAAAAACATTACCTGTGAAAAAGGGCACTTAAATGTACTGAATGTGCATTTGTAGTGCACTTTAAATCAATATATTTTTTGAAAAACTTTACTTGCAGGTAACACAATATGAAATAAAAGACCACTTGTACGTACACTTTCATGGCTGTTTCTTAACATGTTTAAGTACACTTTTAAAAAGTGAATTTTGTAATAATTTCAAAGTTTTACTTCAAAGTACATTTTAAATCATTATGTTTTAATAATCTATTGTCATGCTTTAAAGAAGAACACTTATTTTGATGTGTTGACTAACATACTAAAGGACATATAAAGTATATATTATACTTTTAATATTTTAATATATTTAAACACACAACAAGAACTAACTATAAAATATATTTTAGTTTTGCATACATGCTAATTATAGCTATAAAAACATGTACTCCCACTTACGCGGGTTAAAAAAATCACCCTAATATTCAGGTAAATGCATTTAATATAAATTTAAACTGTAATACATTTTCTAGTACTAACAAGGGTTGAAGCTAACTAACTTATCAGCTACACTAATCAAATAGTTAGTTGTTGGAAGACGTCAACTAGTTGAGCATCCTGGCCAATCCCTAGATCAGCTAAAAGAGTAGCATATCTCCACACATGAGTGTTAAACGGGTGTATGTTATGCCCTCAATGGCCTTGTCATGGCATACAAAATGATGGACGGAAGGTTAACAGGGTTTCAAAGAGCAAAGCAAAGTCGTCGAGTGTAGCACTATTAGTTGACTTCCTCTCCATTGTATTAGAGCAGGAAGTACTGGCTAGCCCTGATACGCATCCAGCTAATATCACCGTTCCATGCAAAAACAACGGAGCCACAGTCCAACTCACAAGGGCAAGTAGCACACGTTGCCCCGAAGAGGACAGGTTCGAGAACGAATGCTTCCTTATCAAAACATACCCGTCCGATAGCAGAAAAGACGGGAGAAAGGGAGGAAAAAACCACAGGGTAATTCTAACAAACGACAATGATTACCAAAGGCATACATTGAGATAAAAACAGCATTGCTAACAATGAACTTCCATGACTGTAGTACACACCATATTTTAAGAACCTCATTCTGAAAGTCATTTCCTTTGAGCATTTGTACAGCTGTTCCGTCAGAAAACATGCTAATGTTATAAATACAGGTCCTGTTTTGGTCTCAAAGGACTCTCCTTAATTTCAATGGAGAAGATTCAATCGCTAATCTAAGTGACCTTTCTTAGGAGCACACAAACAACACAGCCTCTTTATGTAAGGACGAAATTCTATATGAAGAGTTTATTTGCAAAAACAAATAACATGTTTTTTATTGTGTTATCATGTTTTTATTGTGTTTGTTAGCTGTATTTTTTTAGTTATTATTATTTAATCAAAACAACCCAACTGCAGTTTGATTGATTTTAATTGGAATGCAGGATAAAAAAAAACGAAATTTTTGAACATTTTTAAAAACGGAGTTATCAGTTTTTGCAAACAAATTCTACATATATTTATTTATGTTCGCAGTTAACTGGTGGAAAAGCATGCTTTGGCCACAGGGTATCAAGCAAGCTAGGCTACCCGGTGAATCAGGTTGACGTCAGCAAATGCAGGTGATGAATCAAACCAAGAGAGCTGCCAGAGCCAGGGTGGGCGGTCTCAGAAGGAAATAGATATGGCACCTCTCACACTTATTTTCTCACACATTTTGCAGGTTGTGGATGTTTCCTCGTTGGCAGGAAGTGCATCAACGTGACCTTTTAGTTGGCGGTTTGCTGTAGCTATTCTGCAGTGAAAGCCCTGCACCAACTTGCCCTTGTAATTTCTGAGATAAGGTTTGTTGCTAATTTTAAAATGGAAAGACTGAGAATAAAAATATAAAGGTGGAACTGACCCTAAATCTACAACAAGTCACTGTGCTTCATGCTCTACGACTACTTAGTGAAGACTGAGAACCAGACGTGTTCTGCACAGACCTCTATGGCCAGCTTCAACTCCCCTTACATGTTGTACCCCAATCTTCTAGCAGAAGGAACCGAAAGAAATATTATGAATGATATTAATCACCAATTAAACCTCACCATGATCATTTGTCTGGCTAGAGGAGAGCCCTTGGGTTTGTAATGACATGGGGCGAGAATTGTATTTTTTGGGTGAACTATCCCTTCAAAATTGCAGAAACAGCATTACAAATATTATGCTAGTATGCAAAATAATTGATTCATTCAATTTTATTTCTAAGTTTTTCACAATTTCTTGACTATGTAATAACTGTACAGTATCTTACATTTCTCCCACTTGTAACTAAACATTGCTACAAGTAGGGCTGCACAAACTAATCAAATCAAAATCACAATTGAATCATTTGGTTAATTGCGATTATGAAATCGCGAAGGCTGTTATGCGCAGCTTGTCAGTGAAGCACAGCTCTTTGATCAGTAGTAAATGCTGAGTTTGAGTCGCTCATAATGTGCATTTGAAAAAGCAACACACGTCAAGCATCTTTCCAAACATGAGAAGTATTTATGAGCAAAACTTTAAAACTACTTAAGTGACTTCAGATGATGTTTAATTGCATCCTCTGGGCTGCACATATCGTACTAGTATCCATATAGCCAATGGTTGTACAGAATGGCACTGTGCATGGACAAAGCCATGTTTGTGGCGGTCATGAAGGGAGACATTTTAGAGTGTGCTCAGGAGAAAGTGTATTTTTCTGTGCTTGGATAAAGACTCTGTGTGGTCACGACACACTACTTCATGTCTTTGTGGTGAGGAGGGGTTTCATAGGTGGGTCCGAGTGTTTGTACAGTGGACGAGTGTATCCTGACAGATGTCTGCCTCTAGGGTGTTATTGCAGCCAGGCTGCAAGAGAACTTATTCGAGTGCCGTAGATGCTAACAGTCACGCAACCTTGAACCGTGGGTGGTTGGACTGAAAGGTTTTAGTAAGAATTACAGTTTAGAGTGAGCGTGTTAATAACTGTTCAACTAATTCATCAAATATGAAAATTTGGGTTGTTTTGCTTAAATTGCATACTATGATCATGCTGAGGAAAATGCTAATGGTATCAAGAGTGATGATCTCTGACATATGTTCACTTTAAATGCAAGTTAACAATTCTTAAACTTCATTTGAGGTCATGCAAGTTTGAACTGTGAGTGGTTGGCCTGCAGGGTTTTAGATGAAGCACATTTCTAACTGTGAGCTCAATTAGATATTCAACTCATGCAACAAATATGAGGCTAATGCTGCTGCTTCACACTGCATCATCTTTAATTATTTCAGTAAAATCAATTTAAAATGCCAACAATGTAGGTCTCTTTAAAGGTGAGATATAAAGAAAGTCAGCACTATACAATAGACGGACGGTGATAATAGGTAGAATGAATGTGTTGTTGCGCAAATAAATGACTAACGATGAGTTGCTTAAGTCTGTCATGCCACTATATGTGTAAGAGGGGAAAAAAGACTCTACCTAATTACTCAATGCTTGGTTTGCATTGAATAAGCCCGTCTGCTTTGTAAAATCATACCAGATGCCTTGTGTATGAGTGGAATTGTGTGAGTTTACAGGTCACATCCAAATTGAGAGTTATATACTGTATGAATGTCATGATGCACTTTATGGTGAAAGAATTTGAAATATTTAGCAAAGTGGAAATGAGGACACAGAAAGCATACTTGAAAAGAACGCTTAGGCCTAATTTAAGCAACAGTGGTCAAATCAAGGATGCAGGTAAATCTGATTAATATATATATATATATATATATATATATATATATATATATATATATATATATATATATATATATATATATATATATTTTTTTTTTTTTTTTTTTGCAAATTTAGGAAATGCAATTCTTTGTACATTATTAGTTTTTATGGAAAACACAAAGTAAGTGAAATATTCATAGGTGTATTGACGCAAGAAAGCCCTATTACTGTAAATGTCTCAGACTTGTCTGAGTTATATTTTCCCTGAAATCAAACTAATAAATTAAAAACTTATATATTGTTTATTAAGCCTATGAATAAAATGAAGATTCTATTGAACATAAAAGAAGATATTTTGAAGAAAGTGGGTAACCAAACAGTTGCTGGTCGACATTGACTATGGACTATGGACGTGAACAAGGACCAGAAACTGTTTGATCACCCACATTTTGCAGCAAATACTATAATATATATATATATATATATATATAAATATATATACTGTGTATATATATATATATATATATATATATATGTATTTTCCTTTCTTTGTTTAAAGCATTGGCCTCAAACTCAATTCCCGGAGGGCCACAGCTCTGCAGAGTTTAGCTCCAACCAGCTCCAAAGCACACCTGCTTTGGAGGTTTCTAGTAATCCTGAAGACCTTGATTAGCTGGATCAGGTGAGTTTGATTAGGGTTGGAGCTAAACTGTGCAGAGCTGTGGACCTCCAGTAAACATTACAGTACAAAGCGCATAATATTACAATAATAACGCCTTCCGTTCTCTCTTGGTCTACAATAGCAATCAAATTGATTTCTATAGCACTTTATACAACACAGACTGTGTCAAAGCAGCTTCACAGAGATAAACAGGAAATTAGCAGAATCAATTAAGGAAACCCAGCTATGGAGACAATTCAGATTCTGCCATGCAACAACTCTAAAAGACAATAGTGTCATTGTTTAGCTCAAGTCAGTTCAGATCAATAACAGTTTAAGTTTAATCATTTACCAATCATTTATGGATTTATGGAGTCATTTTGTCATGTTGATTCAATTCAGTTAAGTACCAGTGTCGATGCTGGAAGTTTAATTCAGTTCTGCTTAATTCAGTTCAAATTTTGTTAATATCCGATGATGTCAGTCAATGCGTTCATACTCCAAATAAGTAAGCCAGAAGGCGACAGTGGCAAGGAAGCCAGACTATCAAATTTAAGGGAAAAACAACCTTGGGAGAAACAAGACTCAATCGGGGGACCAGTTCTCCTCTGGCCTTAGCAAACGAAAACGGTGTGATGATGATTGAGGTACTTCACACAAGCATTAGGGGAGAAAAGTAAGACTTGTAGTCTGAAACCTGAAGGTAGTTGGTGACTGGCTTATCAGATGAAAGTCCTTCCTGATAAAACTGTTTGGTAATAATTAACTTAAAACCTTTGTGTATAATGCATTATAAAAATAGATTTAGTGCATTAATTATGCCTTGTAACGCACCTTATGATGCATTGTACAACCTCATGAATAATTGTAACCACAGTTGATACATTATAACACTTAGCAATTCATTGTTACACTTCATTGTTGCATTTTAAATTTGACTATAATTATTTACGACAAGATATAATGTATTACATCGCACATTATGAATAAATGTAATGCATTATACCCTTTTAATAATCCTTTAAAATGTATTATACATAAAAGCTTTAAGTAAATTGTTACCAACTGTTTTTCTGAAAAACTGATTGCTGATGTCTATAATGAAAAAATTCCAAATATCGGTCAATATATCAGCGATATTGACGTTATTAGTTGATGTTAAGTTGAAGTAGTAAAAAATTACTAAAACTGAAATAAAATAAAGCTAAGGATATTACTAAAACAAACTAAAATTAAAATTAAAACAAAACAAAAATCTAAAAATAAAAGCTAATTAAAATTATTATTATATACAAGTAGTATCGTTATATACTAATAGTATATAATGATACTAAAATAAACTTTAAAAAAAATGTATTACAGCAGGGAAAATAATTATGAATTATTGATGAGCAGTTATATAAATGAGAATAAAAAGGTTTATTGTCTAAATACAATGATTTGTAGTAACATAAGCAGTTCTGGTTCTGGTTCAGATCAAGACGTGTGCGGATCAGAGGCCAGATCTAATTGCACGCTGAATTCGATCCCTCTTGGCTTCCAAGAGGCATCAGCCAAAAGCCCTATCATGCAGATTCCTCTTCAACTGCTGTAACATTCCGACGGTTCCTTGTGGGAGACAAGGAATGTGGAAGAGGAAAGAGGTTAAGAAAGGGAAGGATGAAAGGAAGGCTTGGGAGGTGATTTAGAGGAAACAGGAGAACAGGAAGAGGCCACTCATGTGGCGTCAGAGTCAGCACTCTCTCCTTCAGTGATGACATCACCAGTGCACTGCCACATAGCCTTGACTTTATTCAAAGTCATGAGTTTGAAAACAGAAGAGAACTTAAACTGATGGTCATATTGTGAGTAATGTGGGTACAGTGTATCATTTTTTTTCTTTAAATTTTTATATAATAATATATAACTATTTTATAATCTATTATATTTTATTATTACATATTATATTTTACATCTGCTATAGTATTTATATATATTATTCTTTAATTTTACAATATACCTTTGGTGATAAATCATTACTATTGACATATTATAAATTACAATATGTGACCATGGACCACAAAACCAGTCTTAAGTGTACATTTTTCAAAATACATATACATATGTATTTTGAATGAATTAATAAGCTTTCCATTGATGTATGGTTTGTTAAGATCAGATTTGGCCGAGATACAACTATTTGAAAATCTGGAATCTGAGGGTGCAAAACAAATCTAAATATTGAGAAAATTGCCTTTAAAGTTGTCCAAATGAATTCTTAGCAATGCATATTACTAATGAAAAACAATGTTTTGATATATTTACAGCAGAAAATTTACAAAATATCTTCATGGAATATGATCTATACTTAATATACTAATGATTTTTGCCATAAAAGAAAAATCTATAATTTTGACCCATACAGTGTATTTTTGGCTATTGCTACAAATATATCCCAGCGACTTAAGGCTGGTTTTGTGGTCCAGGGTCACATATCTAGAATATTAGTTTAATAATTAAAAATAATAGAAAACAATTAATTACTAAGAATTTCTATTAAATTTGTAATAATTAATATTTAATTAATAATGTATTTGACAATAAAACACTTATAATACATATAAATAATATTTATGAATAATAATAATAATAAAATGATTAATATTCATAAAATGTTTACATTATTGCAATGTAATGTTATTTAATATTTAATAAAAAATTAAAAATCCACTAGAGGTCTCAGACTTTTGTGTCTTTGAAGTTCCTTCCTACTCTTTTGATAACAGACTTCATATATATATATATATATATATATATATATATATATATATATATATATATATATATATATATATATATATATATATATATATATATATATATATATATATATATATATATATACACATATTTAGCATATTAGCAAGAAGCAGTTTGAACTTGTTTTTGGATTGTAATTTTGGAACTGCTTTTTGGATTTTATTCGGCATTCAGTGCAAATTACAGTCACTATAATACTAACATCTACACTACAGACACACATTCCACTGAGAAGTCGATCCAGCTTTTCACTCCAAGTTTTGTATGAGTCACAGAAACCCCAGCGCCTTTGACAGGAAGAGACTGACGCATGGAAATATTGGTCACCAAAACATCAACAACATGGAGCGAACAAGCAGAAACAAAACAAAACAGAGCGAAGAGGCTTAAAACTCCCGCCACTTGTTTTTTCACTCTACTGTGTGGTGTTCAGCCTCAGTGAGTCGGCAGGCCAACAACGACATGAATGATTCATTGAAACAAAACGAAGCACACATGTGGGCACACGTTTAATCTGCCCAAATGGCTCTGCCTCAACCCAGGAATTCACTATCACAAAAACAGCCGCCACGTACACCCAGCTCAAAAGAACCAGTGAAAACAGGTTACAGTCACAGGGTAGGGCCTATGAATTTTTTTCCCAAATCTGTTTTATTTTTCCCCAAATCTTTTATTTTTTTCACATTTTTCCTGCTTCCATTTTAATAGTTAAATTAATTTTTATTAAATTTACATGATAAAAATTAAACAATTTAACAACCTTTTTTTAAACTAAAACTTACATTTTTTAGGGACCAATTACTTATTTGTTTATTTATTTTTTATTTTTTCCCATATTTTATTTTCTTCCATTTTAAGTTTTAATATGTCTAGATTTCATTTTAATCAATCAATTCTGCATTGTCGGTTTTAATTTTTCTAGACTCATCATTTATTACAAAATAATTATCAAAACTGGTGATAAACAAATAAAGGCATAAAACATTAACAATTGTTGAAAATGAATGAAAATGTGATAATTCCGTTTATTTTTTGGCAAAGAGCTGAAGATGATGATGATTATTATATTACTAAGTACATTCTACTGTACAATAGTAATATATTTCGGTAACAAAGTGTCCTTGTTACATATGTTACATGTATTTACTATTATAATAACAATTAATTATGCATAATTGCATGCAAGTAACCCTAAACCAAACCCTAATCCTAACCCTAACCATATAGTAAATTCATGTAGTTAATTAATATTACTCAGTACTTAAAGGGTTACTCCACCCCAAAATGAAAATTTTGTCATTAATCACTTACCCCCATTGTCATTCCAAACCCGTAATAGGTTCGTTCGTGGACGCAAAGTGCGTACGCTATTCTCTGTCATCAGTATGGATCAAAGTGTAAATAAACGTACAATACGTATCCATGCGTTACTGATAATAGCATAGACAGATAATAGCGTACGCACTTTGCGTCCATCGGATGCTCTCCAAAATGCCGCTACGCTGACACAGAGAGGCAGAGAGGACACGAATTGTTGAATAAATGTTGTTATTTTTATTTTCTTTGTGTGCAAAAAGTATTCTTGTCTCTTCATAAAATTCAGATTGAACCACTGATGGCAGATGGACTATTTTGACTATGTTTTTTATACTTTTCTGTGCCTAGACAGTGTAATTTACTTGGCAGTCATTGGGAAAGTCCAAAGCCTCATGGTTTTAAATTGTGTTCCGAAGACAAACAAAGCTTTTATGGGTTTGGAACAACATGGGGGTAAGTGATTAATGACAAAATTTTCATTTTGGGGTGGAGTATCCCTTTAAATGTATAATTTCACTGTAACAAGGACACCTTATACACCAAATAAAGTGTAACCTATACTTCTGTCACAATTTCAGAAAACTTTTACTTTGATGGGCAGACTTCACATTTAAATAGCAGTCTTTTTGGTTTTGCACTTTTATATTTACATGCACTTGTCTATATCACAATTTGACTGATTGTACAGACCTCTTTTTTTAGTGAAAGTGACGTGACATACAGCCATTTAACCCATTAAATTTATGCCATGGCGCCCGGGGAGCAGTTGGGGGTTCGGTGCCTTGCTCAAGGGCACCTCAGTCGTGGTATTGAGGGTGGAGAGAGCACTGTACATTCACTCCTCCCACATACAATTCCTGCCAGACCTGAGACTCAAACCCACAACCTTTGGATTACGAGTCAGACTTTCCAACCATTAGGCCACGACTTCCCACAAGCATTTTATTTATTCATCAAAAATTAGCCAAATTTCATGACATTCTGCAATATGAATTCCATTTTATGACTGATTTCTGATTCAGTCCCTGGCTCTACAGAGGTTGTTTTAAAACCAGTTACACAAATTGTCTGTTCTTATATCTATAAAAAAGGCAGGAAAACGCAAATGTAGATATGTCAGTGATGTCAAATGAAATCCCACAGTGTATGCCTGATAAAACTAAAATGTTAACATCTCCATATTCTCTATCAATCTTGATACAAAATCAAGATTAAGTACTTGATATGCTTTTTGGCACGGAAGTGGGTCAACGTTTGAATATTGTGTGGAAAGGCATGTCTATGTGTGTGAGAGTGTGTTTGTGTGAGCATGAGCCAGTCACTCTGTGTCTATGTGTCATAATAGTGGGCCAGTCTGACAGGCACCACGTATAATCGCTTTAGGGCAGGAGTTGCACAACAGTGGAGAGGGTAATGCCTGCGGTTTGGGGCCTCGGCAGCCGGCGGGCTCATAAAAGTGACGGCTACAATATACTTGCACACAAATTCTGGCATGAAGGCGCATATTTCTCTCTCTCTTTCACTTCCATGCACAAGAATGACCCAAAAAGGGGCAAAGTGTAGCTTGCTGAGAGGTGGCCTCTGTGATCAGTTTGGGTGGTCCTGTCCATCGCTCTTATCGGACTGACTCCCTCATTTGTCACTCAGCAGCAGACGAACCTCTTCTTTTTAACAGGAAATGTTACGTGACAGCTCAATCTTCTTACGAAGAAGCGCTGCCTAATAACAAACATCATTTCTGTTGGCAAAGTGCACAAAGTGATTTTCTTTTCATCACGACTCAGCTCTCCACACCTATAGACCAATTATATTTCCATAATATTGTGCTGACCTACATACACATAAAAGTGCCTGTATACAAGGTCAAAAAGAGTGTCAACATTTGTCTCCAGTTTTCAGAAATCATTTGATTTGCTGCTTAAGAAATACTGTATTTGAATGTATAAAAATAAAGTTAATAAAAGAGAAAAGAAATACTGTTTTTTTTATTATTATCAAGGTATTATAATACATTTCTTCAGGATTTTGGAAGACTAGGAAGAAGCGTTTAATTTGGATTTTTATGTAATAGTGTAAAAGCCTTTATTGTCTCTTTCTCAATGAAAGTATTCGGGGTTTTTTTCAACAAAAATATGGCTGCCGATTTAACGCATTAATTTGGTGCGATTAATTATGAAGAAAAAAATGATGCGTTTAATGCAACTTGCTTTCAGCCCAGACCTGTATGTCATCTTAGGCTACTTTAACACTGCAAGCATTAGTGCTCAATTCCGATTTATTGCTCAGGTATGATTTTTTTGTATGGCTGCTTACATTATCATTTTTAAATGTGGCCAATATTAGATTTCAGTGAGAATGAATGACAGTCCTGAACTGACCCACATGTGTGAAAGAACACTGAAGTGCCCGTTCACACATTCAGTTATAAGCTCCTGTGCCACAGAAGCCAGCAAATCCATAAGTAGGCGATAAGGAGGACGAAGATTTTTTAAATATTTGCAGTACAACCCAGTAAGTTTAGCTTGGCTGTCTCTGTAAAACAACACCTCTTGTCGCAACTTTCGGTCATATTCACAGAGTGATCAAAAAAATACTAGTATGTAAAATCTTTAAAGTGAATCCCAACAGTGTGGAATTATGACAAATGTCTTTTATTTATGTAAAATTATATAGTTTAGCAATATTACATGAGCAACAGTGCAAGAGTGCAAATGTTTTTTTTTCTTGAATATCTGCATGATTGCAAATGTGATCTTGTTTGTTTATTGAACTATTGTATAAAATAGTTAATGGTTAAAAAAGTTAATATTGTTTATCATTTTGGACATAATATTGTCAGTATTACCTGTTTTTGCTCAGTGTCACCGACGAAAATAGTTCCAAACAAAGCCAGAACTGCTTTGCCTTTCACAACAACACACAGCATTACTGAATGAATATGGTTTTTGAAAAACATTTTCAATAAATGGTACAGGTGAACTGAGGAGGAAGCTTAACATTGTGAATGTTAGAGGATATCTATGTTGTTTCTAACTCAGGGAAAAATCTTGTTTTCCATCACATGATGGGCCCTTTAATGAGAGTGTTGATTTACAGTGAAGACAGAGTAGATGTGTTTCTTACACTGGTGCCGTGCTCACCTACTGCCATCATACCAAACAACTTTGTGACTCACTCTGACTCACTCCCCATGACTATTTGGTTTTAAATGGTCCAGTATGTCTACCCTCAGCATCAGATGGGCTCTTAAATCTAGCAAAGAGAAGGAAAAACAAACCAGTTGGTGCAAATTCCTTCAGTTGGATTTTGCTGTGCCAAATTTCCAGAATATCTCTGACCTGTAGGTTAATATTACGTGATTGAAGTCACGCAACCATGTTGTAACATTGTAGAAAGAGCTGCAAGTGGAAAACAAAACTTAAAGCCACAAACTTTAAGTCAGTTGCTACCTAAATATTCACCGGGAAACCTAAATTTATTTGTGTGGTAACAGCCAAGTCAGACAATCCTTTTTTTTTAATCCATAGATAATAACATTGGAAATCTGAACTATATGTTGACCAACGGACTAGAAAGGCCCCCGGTCTTCATTTCAGAAATCTGGTCACCTTATAATAGCCCAAGGCTCCAAACGTCTACATCACCGCTGAAACATATAATCAGTGGTGAAACTGTCCGATATGTATGTCCAAATATTTGCCATCTTTCTACTTGTATTTATATGTTATGGGGTTGGGGGAGCATGTTGCAACCCAAACAGCAATCCTGCCAACATGCAGCTCTGTGGCCTGTTACCTCATGCAATCCCCAACCCTGTTAAACTGAATCATGAGGATGTGATGTTCTGTCCCTGGGCTGCGGCCAGCGGTCCGTCGAGATATCAGCATGTTCTGACCACAGCGAGACCGGTTACACCACCCTGTCACCCTGCCCAGACAGGCAGATGGGCACAGGAGGGTGTGGGGAGAGGCATGCTAACCCCCGTTGGCTCTGTCGAGCCCCAAAATAATTCCGCTGTCCACCTCGTCCACAGTTTAAATGCAGCAGATGGTTTTAAAGGTCTGCTGCGGACTTGCCGGAACTGTCCTACTTGGAAGGTTTTACCACAGTGCACTCTTACATCATAGGTGAGGGACCTCAGATCGCTATGTAACACGGCTCAAAATACACTGCCTTGCCTAAGCTCATTGTTGATAAACAAAATAAGAACAACTGTTAGTAAACCCTGAGCTGAGTCCAGGAGAAAAGGTCTCCCTTTGGAAATTGTGTAGCCATTCAGATCAAAATACTGTAATGACAATGAATTGCTTGAGTTTGATTTCTTTGAACACTGTACTGCCAAGCACTTGCGGGAGAGCAGAAATCTGCAGTACATATTTTCAACGCTTGCAAATGTGTCCCTTGGATCCCACGGTACTTGAAGAATATCAAACATTGCTCTTGTTAATTCCTTTTTCTCTGTCAGTGGTATGTTTAGTCTGGAGAAGGGCGCAACATAAATCTCTTCTTCTTGTCTCTGGTTCTGCTGCATTCTCTGAGGTCAAAAAAGGTAAACAGAGTATTGAAAAAATCCAGAGTTAGGATGGTAATCTCGACTTCCATGCAAATAATATGTGCCAAACCAAGTCTTTTTTTTGTGCAGGGGTATCCAATCCACTATCCTTCTATCCACTATCAGTCTTTAGGATTACTAGAAACTTCCAGGCAAGTGTGTTGGGGAACGTAGACCCTAAACTCTACAGGACATCTTCCCTCCAGAAGCAGGATTGGATGTTTTAGTCCTTTTTATTTCTATTTATTCCCTCACATCGTTCTAAGTCATTTAAGTCACTTTTCACTAAAAAAATCTTCCCCTCCAGTGATCTGCTAAGCATTGTGACCAGATCAGTTTGATTCCTGAATCCTAAAGTATTATGACTGTTTTTTGGGGGTTTTGTTTGTTTTTTAAATCTAGATATGAACTGATTAATTGAATACTGAATAAACTTGAAATCCAACTCCAATTAAGTGTTGACCATTCACATGTTGTTTCTTGTCTTATGAACTTTCATGAATGCACCAAGGAGAGCTAGGGAGAACGTTAAGACAATGAGTGAAAAATGTCTTAAATTAACACATACAAAAGTTATCGAATTGGAATATAATGTGTTATTCATGTGGACCATTTTTATGGTGATTTTTACTTTGACAGCACTATGTCATTCACTTTCATTAAATGGAAAAGAGTGACCAGGATGTTCTTCAAAATAAATTATTTTTCTTCAGAGGTCATACTTGACTGTATGTCATTTGGAACGAGTTAAGCTAATTAAATAATGACAGATGTAACATTTTTGGGAGAACTCTTTAAGGCAGGGGTGTCCAAATCCTACTTTTAGAGGGCCACTGTCCTGCAGAGTTTAGCGGCAATCCTAATTAAACGCACCTGAACCGGCTAATCAGGGTCTTCAAGATTACTAGAAACTTTAAGCAAGTGTTGGGGGCAGGGTGGAGTTAAACTTCGCAGAACATTGGCCCTGCAGTAGCAGGATTGGATATCCCTGATTTAAAGAGTCTGAAGTAAACCAAACGAGCCTTTCAAACTAAACGTTTCTTCAAAAAGCACAACCATATGACACTGGTTTTTCATACACGACACCTTCACACACGTATGCACTTGCATGTGCATATGGCTACTACTCGCATGCCAGAAATAGTGATTCAGCATATAAAACATTCACCATAACAGGGTGTAGACTAAAAGAAAGGATAGCAATACCTCAAGCTGACAGGAGGAAGGGAAAGGTTAAAAGAGGTTTATTGCAAGACTAAAGGCCTGGGATGGAATGTGCTCCGAAATTACATGTCCACCGGCCCTTTTATGTCAGTTTGTTGGGTCTACATTTGGAAATGCAGGTCACATTAGTGCACAAGAGAGGCAGAGCCACCCCGTCTCGCTCACTCTCCGCTGAAGGAGTTCCACTGACTAACAAGTGGCACCAGACTTTGGCCTGAAGCTCTCGGATTCCAGTAAACGTTTCATTATGCAACTTTTAATGAGTGTCGCCTTATCTGAACTCGAGCGAAAGCGCGCGTCAGGCAGCAAGAGCCTGAGGGGATGACTGAGGAGCGCTCTATCCGTCGCTTTGGCCTAGCCTAGCTTTTACAGTTATAAAATAACAGCCAAAGACCCAGGTTATGCACAGTTATATTTGATTAAGTGTAGCGACCCATGCGTAAGCACAAGCTACAGCCAGAAGAGAGGCTGTTGCCAGGATGCGAGACGAGGGAAGGGGTGAGAACAGAGGGGAGGTCAGGGCTTTTGGATGAATGCAAGTATCCTTCATACTCAAGTACAAGGGCTGACTGCACTGTCCCAGCAGGAGCTTCACAAGCAAGACACAGATTTCCTTCGGCCAAAATATGTGATTCTTGGAATGATGTTTCATCTAATGTTCTCAGCTCTTCAAGGAATTAACTGCTCTTTCTCGCAGTAATAGAGCAGAAGGCAATGTGAGCATCGCAAGGAGCAGATGTGATCAGATTTTCAGAACCCAACTACCGTCCTCAAAGAAAAAATGGCATTAAATAAATAAATATTCAATATTTATGTGATTGCCTAATGTGCCATGTAAGACTCATTTGTGTGTTTATTATTAAATAAATTATATTCATTAATTGATTAAACTTTGTTTTTGGTTTTGGTTTTTCACTAACTGAAATCTTTAAATTTAGTTTAGGTGAAAAATGCATTTCGCTGCATCAATTATATAAACAATATGCAGAGTCAGGTGGAATCTGCACATTTTCTTTCAGATTATCTCCACTGGGCAAACATCTGCACAACACATAACTTAGTAGTTACACACTGATATCAACCCAATGTTTGACCATTATAGATCTTACTAAATTTATTTAAGATAATAATAATAATCATTCAAATTTAATAAAAATAAATATACCAGTCAAACTTAATACTAAATAGGCTAGCTTAATATACAATGCATATATTTGTTTACAAATATTTTTTAACTTTCAGTATTATAATTCTATAATCTATCTATTATCTAAGCACAATAATAATAATAATAATTATTATTATTATGGTTAATTTTACTGTATATCATAACTGCATTACATTGATATTCCAATCTTATCATGACATGACATCCACAAAAAATCTTTTACAACATTTCTAAGCTAAACTGTTTTCTTAGATGGCCAGACCAAATGTACCTGAACTGGGGTCTATGTTTTGAAAACAGTTTTCAAAAAGTGTCAGTTGATTGGAGGATGGGTTATCACAGGAGCAAAGTGTGACGTACCACAGGACAGGAAAATCGATTGCGGACATCAAAGAGCGCTCAAGTGATTGGCGACAGAGACCTGCATCAAATATTTACACTGCAAGAGTGACGTATGTTTCATAGATATAGCAAAAGCAGACGGAGGAACAACACAGGACAGATCAAACTGAACCGTCTAGGCATGTTTGTTTAGAAACACTCAGAGACCTCATATCACGTGTAACCTTTCAAAACACATGCAAGAGCAACTAGAGTTTACCGCTCTACAGACAGATATACACTACAGGAGCTTCACAGCACAACACAAGAGCCTCTCTAGAGAAAGCATCAGACTCGATATGCACTGTCATAGCTTGTGCCTTTGCAAATTCTGAATTGAAAACTCAAACTAAGACTGAACTTGTGAATTAGTGGTTATGCGTATGGTTATTCATAATAGAGGTGTAAAAATGATGAAATAAATAAATAAAACAGCAATAATCTGGTATAAAATCTGTTCAAATCTATTCAACTGCACAGATACTATTTAAACTAAACTGAGCTAGACAATGACATCTCTGAATTCAATAATGAAATGCCTTTAACTGAAAATTGAGTGTTTAATCTTATCATTATACATTACTGACACTCTATCCTCCAATTTGATACTGTTAAGCGCTTTGACACAATCTGTATTGTTAAAAGCACTATATAAATAAAGGTGACTTCAACAAATGCCCCTTGATGGTAAATGATGTGCTATGGACGTTCTCTGCAGGGAAGAGACGAGCTATCATGTCAAGTTGCTCAGAGATGGCTGACTCACTAGTTTCCATTTCCTATTAATAGAGGTAATTTGTCAATTACTAAAATCAGGAAGGAAAATGCTCTAAACAATACATGTCTAAATGTGACAGTTTTCTATAGATATCACAACAGTTATTACAATCAGAATTCTAAAAAGAACGTATGATGACAAATATTTTATTTAATTATATTTATTATTATTTAACGAATTGTATGTTTTCATACATATTCATATGACAAATATATTATTTAATTATGTTTACTATTATTTAATAAATTGTATGTAATCTTTTTGTTGTAAATTATTTAGATTTTATTTATTCAGATTAGATATATATTAAATGATATATTAAATGAAAAATAGAGATCATATTATAACACACACACACACACACAAACACACACATTAATATTTGTCTGAATAAATATGTTTTTTTATTATTATTATATATTATTATATAAGTATGAAGCAGGTATCCAACCTGAACAAAAGTTACAAAACATTGATTTAACTGAAGCTAAAGAGTCAGTAAATGTAAGATTTATCTCAGCTGGCCACTGAGGAATGTGTATTTAATGTCTGGTATTCACTTTTCCTTTGAACTGTTTTCTGTTTCCCTTCACTAAACAACCAACATCACCATTTAACTAATGCACAGTTAGACTTTAAGCACATCTGTTACCATGTAAATTTCACATGCCAAAGTTCGTGAACATCTTGTTACAAAAATACATCAGTGCGCTAGCGTAACTGACACTGATTTTTAGTAGATTGCGGGAACAGGATAAAGGGTGACCTGTGCATGGTAACCTTGCTTCAAGAATTCACCCATTGGAGGTGTGACATTAAACTGTTACTTTGTCAAAAACAGTTACTTTATCCCCTGGACTGAAGCCCAGACTGCAGCAATACAGAGCTCTTCTCTGCTTCACGAACCGACAATTTAGCCAGATGATTCAGCACTGAGGGTTGATTGGGGGGTGTTAGGGGGCTGTCAAAGATTCAATTCTCTTGTCACGATCAGAGCGTGCAAGGAGCAGCGCTGATAGATTTCTCCCCCTCTCACCCTTGCTTTTTTCTTGTGTGACTACCATCTCTCTGGAGAAAGCAAAGCTGGCAAAAAGTAAAGTGCCTGCGTCTCTGTGTCTTCCCCAAGAGAACTGACTGCCTGGAGAAAGATGCCTGCCAACATGTTACAGCTTATAGTTTAAGTTACAAGTTACATTCTTCATCAAGATTTTGGATTAAAATTCATATGGACGTAAAAGAGAAAGTTTTCCACAAATTTTAATCAATGTTTTTGATTTCACTAGTTAATACGACAAATGCACGCAATATGACAAATATATTTTAAAAGTACAAATAAACCATGCAGTCTCTTATTTAATTAAAAAATAAATAAATCTTATTCTCAATGTATTATTACTATATGTAAAAGAAAATAATAATTTAATAAAATATATTTAATAATGCAATAATTTAATAAGTATAAAATGACTTGTTTTTAAGATACTATTATTACAATTGATAACAATAACAATAATAGTAATAATAATAATAATATCTTAAATATATAATAGCCATTCGCCAACAAAACGGCCTCAGATGAAATTTTGAATTTCTCTGGTTGTTAAAACAATTCAAAACCGACGATTTTCAAACTAAGCCTCTCCTTCCTTTCAAGCATATTGGTTTGTATAGTGACAGAAGCTGTGCCCCCGAGGGACCCTTTAACTGATCATTACCAGTGCCACATTGTTTATGAGATCAGAATAAAATTGAACAGTTCCTGCGGGAAATTTCCTGTGGTTCTCAAAAACATTGCCCCATTATGAGTCACATGTACTGAGCATCCAATCACAGCACAGATCATATCAGTTTTACTACCACAAAACAAACACACACATGATTTGACATTGGGTTTATCAGATGTGCTTCCGATAAGAGTGGGAAAGGCGTTGAGTGCTGCCCTTGCTACTAAGAATTTTGTGTCATCAGAGGTAAGAGAGGTTAAACGCATCCGTTTCCAAATGCATTCAGTCATCAATTCATATACGCCTCTGCAACGGATGCACAAAAGCATGACAATTGAGGAATGCTGGCACACAGACACACAATAAATCAGAGGGTGGAGCGGATCTTTCCTTGCATGCATAGACTGCCATGCTTGCATACTTGGCAAACATCAGTGGGGTATTGACAGTTAATCCCGCGGATATTAATAGTGTGCGGTGTGATGATGCACTACACCTAACAACACAACTTTGGACCCACTTAAAGAAGAGGTTTCCATGGATATAAAAAGCACTGTTTTCCTGTTTCTCTGGTTGCCAGGGTGGTTCAGGCATACCGGTGGTACAACAATGTAAGACTAATAAATCAGTCAAACTGATTTATTAGGATCTACCTTATCACGTATCATGTGATTTGACGTCTTGATCTTCATGACACATAAACATGGTCAAAGCTCAGTCTTATGGATCTGTGCTACACTTACGTTGAACTCTGCTTTGAATGTACGAAAAACCTCAACCTCTAGTCTGTGTGGTGTCTTTTCATGACCTCAAAAACTTTATTTAACCCATTTAAACTTTTTTTTTCAATTTTATTTGCAATGCTTATTTAGTTAATTAAATCAGTTAATATAGCATTTATTTCCTATAATGGAATTTCTCTTTTTGGAAAAATGAAAATAAGGTGAAAACCTGATTCTCTTGATTAAGGAACGCTGCAATAAATTCATCCTGATCTGATGAGAAAACAACTATTTTAGTTACAAGGTGATGATTTCGTATGAATTTGTACAATGTGATTTGTACGAAAATGCACAGTTTTTAGAAAGAAATATGGAGGTCCACGCATAAATCTAACCGTCAGTGGGCAGACTGTATGAAAAAGTACAACTGAGATTCATAGAAAATAATAATAGCCACCAATTTGGCAAAAATAGTGTAAAAGTTATGAATTTTCATGAGTGTGTTGGATAAATGCAGCATTTTCTCAGTGCTAGTCTAAGTCTGTATCTGGGCCTTGATGGTTCGTGTATTGGTTTAACGTTAGGGTTTCTTGTATCAGACCTGAATTCAAGCTGTGGTCACATTTACCATTGTTATGCACATTTTGCAGGTGAAATACAGTGTCATATGCTAGTCATATGAATTCACTGTATGCTTGGTTTAAAAGTGATATCTGTCTGAGCTGTGCTTCAGACTTCACTACATTATTGACAATAGACAAATCGCCTTTTATCCCACAAAATTTTTCTAATGTGACTAGACCTTACCTAGACTACTGTTTTGTAGTGGTCTGGCACTTAGGGGTCTGGTATTTGAACTGGGTCCAAGTTTTTTCTTGTCCTAACTTCAACTCCAACGAGTTCCACCTGGAAATGTGGAAAGATCCTAGAAGTCTTTAAAACACTTGTTACTCGGGACCTGTCATGTGACATGGGTCAGCACTTGAACTACTGACTGCAGTGCACCACCTCGCCATGTCCTGCATGTAACGAGAGGCAGTCCTACACGACAATGAATGCAGGCTATTGACAATCCCATGACAATACTAAAACAATAAGTGAAGGATGCATAATAATCAGCCCCTAAACTAAGTAATTAGGTTACACGGGACAGCAAGAATCAATACCAACTGAGCAAAACACAAAAGTTAGCATGACGAGGGGGCGTTCACACAAGACGCGTATTTGTTTTCATAACAGCTGGATGGGAGCGCATCTGAATAGGAACCATGGTAACCAAGACGCGTTTATAGAAGTTGAACTGTTTGGCGTGAAAACACAAGGTAAAACCGACTGACGCATGAGTGTAAAGACCAAAACTGAAAACATAAATACCTTCCAACCAGCGGAGCTGTTACTATCCCCCTTGTCCTTAAAATAAGGGACGTTTTTCACCATCCAGTCGTAGATCTGAGACAAGGTGAGCCGTTTTTCGGGGGAGCTCTCGATGGCTTTGGTTATCAGGTCCGCGTATGACATATTTCCCCAGGCGTTGCGTCTGGACGAGCTGCTCTTGCGCTGAGCGGCTGCCGCGGCTGCAGCGGCGGCGGCCACCGGAGAGGAGAGCACAGGCACCTGTTGCTGGTGACTCGGGATTTGCTGCTGGTGAATGCAGTTCTCCTGGCATTGGAAATCGCCGCATAGCATGAGGGGCTTCTGATCAGGGTAGTCCTCATTCTCTTCCAGCAAACTGAGATTGTTAATAAAGTCCGTGTTGCTGGAGGGCTCTTGCTTGACGGACGGAGCCGGGGACGATGTGTTGGAGTCGGCGGCGGCGGGGTTGGGGAACTCCGGACGCGGCAGCGGCCAAGTACAGGAGCGGGGTCTGGAGAGCGGCTCGAAGTCCGGGTCGATCTCGACCATCTGGTTTTGGGCTGCGTCAGCCATGGTACCAGCAATAATGTTTGTCTCTTAAAATGTCACATATGACAGTCACAAGAAAATATGACGTGAAACGCGAAAGAACAAACAGAAAGAAAATGCAGTTACTTTCAACTGACTTGGTTACATTGGAAACGACTGAAAAGTCACAACGTGGCTAGAACGGCATCAGATTGGTGTTGTTATAAAGTTTTGTAATCCAGTCCAGTCCAGTATTATGTGATAGTCCTGTTGCTGTCGCTTGTTGAATGTCTGTGTACCAAAACTCTAAGTGCGCTTACTGGAACTCACTATCATATGTCACCTGACACCGCCCACGTACTTGATTGACAAGTGTCGACAGCCAATCACAGGCGCGCTTTTGAAAGTGAAACAAGCAGGGTTTTCGTCCTTTAAAAACTAGTAAACAAACTTTCACGGAGTTTGGATGTTATGAAAACACTCGCGATTTCGACCACATGGCTTCTAGCTTCATTATATTGCTTGTACATACACAGACGCGTATATTTTTGTTTGTTTAATTATGTTGTAACAAAATGTAGCTAACTAATCGAAATCAAAGAGAGAAAAGAAACAGAAACAGCCTCGACGCTTAACTTTCCAACAAAGGTGTTTTCGCTGACCACAGCGGTTATTTCGAATAAAGATCTTTTTAATGCTATAATGTAACTGGAAATCGCCGATATATAGGCTGTATATATAGGCTATATCTGTTTATTTTGGTGTATTTATTATAAATACAAAAATAGTTATTTGCAATATATGACTTATTTTATTCTAAATAATTTATTATTATGTAATAGGCTATCAATACATGCTTGAATAATTCTGATTTGAATTTTTTTAATCTTTATTTTTTATTTTTTACTTTAAAGAAACTAAACTATGTGTGCAAGGGGAATTTTATTTTTAAATATACTTAATATCAATAGACCATACTGTACCTGCATAAAATATTTTTAAGAATTCATGACCGCATCTTATCTGTACATAGTTTGGATGCTTAGATAACTGTTACTATACTCAAGGCTTATTCTGCCATCTAGTGTTTGAAATACATAAATGTCTCTGGTATTTGTTCTGCTCATATATCGCGTTTGATGAAGTGACCTTGTGTCACAATCCTTATGTTGAGTCAACAACTTCTGCAGGATATGACAGCAACACGACCGCCTTCTCTTATTTCCAGAGCACATGTTTCCAGGAAGCCCCCATACGACGAGCCCTACACACCCCTGCCCTGCGTGTGTGGCATGTACACACCTGTGGGGCTGATCAAGGAAGTGTGAGTGTTAGTACTGGCTTCAGGTGTGTTTTGCGTCAGTAGTAAGAATACTTCTTTCACAGGAAGGTTTGTTCCGAGGCTCTTCAACCAAGCACATTATTGGATATAGTCTGAAGTGTCCTCTGCCAGACAGTCAGCTATCCAGGAAAGGGGCGGTGAGTGTGAGAATACCTGCTCTGTGCGATCATGCGGAGCATATGTGAGATTGCAGTAGCTGAGTTTAAAGTTACTAAGACATTCTGATCTTGGCATGTGAATGTTGGCACATGAGGAGGTTAGGATGGTAAGTGTTGGGCTCAAAGGGACTCTTGGCCCCTCAGGGGGATTCCCTCTAAATCTGGTTTAAAGATTTATGGCTATAAATAGAGTGCTAAGATATAAATAATTCCCTGTTCTTACTTAAGCGCTGAATTTATGTTCTGTGAGGACATTTTTTATTTTTATTTTTAATTTCTCTTTACATTTTTGTGATACTGTATGCCACTATGCATTTTGGATGTGTGGGACCAGGCGAATACTTTTTCTTCATCGTCTATATGTGCCATGGTGTTTGCACTAGTCTTATATTAGGAGTATGTCTAGCCTTTAACCAATACGCTGTAAAAATGATTTTCTGAAATTGTGAATAAAACACATTATTGGTAACAAGAAAATGCTTTAAAATAGTAATTCTACTTAAAACTTACATTTAGTTCAACAATTTATTTGCCATTTAATTGTGAAATTTACTAGTAATGTCTAGTCTAGTAAAGTGTTTTTTTTTTTTTTTTTTGTGTGTATTGGGCACAGGTTGATACTTGTCTTTTTAATATGGTATTGATATATTATGGATATAAACATACCACAAGGTCTAGAGCAGGATTCCTCAAATCTTGCCCTGGAGGGCCAATATGCTGATCAAAAACTCACCTAACTGTGATTTTCTAAGGCTTCATCCAAAAACTCAGGCAGCTAACTTGCTGCCTTATCAGGCAATGACTTTGCAGGCAGCGTTTTTGCACAAAGGCACCTCAACTGATTTTGGACTGGCTTCTGGGGCAGGATAACGGTTCAATGATCTACAACAAAATACAACAAGTTTTTGTGATAACTAAATGAATATTTAATTATTATTATAATACTGGTTTCTCGCTAGAAATAACATCAAAATTGCAAAAAGTTAGTCATGTACACACAAACTGACCACCAAAGGCAACTTTCAGATGTCATCTTTTTTTAGTTCAACCATCACAGATGGAATGCACAGGATTGTGGGATATCAAAGGCAGCAAAGGATACATACATGCTGCCTTCAAAAATCGATCAGATGAAGGTATGCAGCTAACATTGGATTCAGATGTGCCTTGATGCCTTACCTTAGAAAGCATCCTCCGAATTTTTCAGTTTTCGGATACAGCCTAATTATCCTGAAGACATTGATTAGCATGCCCAGGTGTGTTTGATTAGGGTTAGTGCTAAACTCTGCAGGAAAGTGGATATCGTGGGTCAGATTTGAGGATCCCTAGAGACACTTCTAGACCTGTTTTATGTGCGGTTATAAAAAACGCAATCTAAAGACGTCAATCTGTCACATGTTTACATAGAAAAACAATGGCAATGCTTTCTCTGTGAATGTTCTGTGTTTTAATCTGTTGTTGTTCTTCTTGTTTGCTGCCTTGTGAAGTATTCTGTTGATCCTGTCAATGTGTATACTATGGTAAATCTGAATTAATCCGGGTGAATCTGAGTAAAATCTTTTGTCCTGCATTTTACAGGAAGTGATGAAATATTGAAATTAACTATGGCTCCACATCCTGTCACTCAAGCCATCATTGATCTGTCAGCTGGAGCATGTGGTAACAGACTTGTATTATTCATTTCCTGTGTCTACATTAACAACTGTAATATATGGGGGGCTTTATATGCACATCAGTCCAGAACTGTTTATATTTAAAATCCCAATTTTTAATCAGAGTAATTTTGACTGTGCTAATAATACGAGGCTGCTTTAATACGATGTACTGTATTTTCCACCTGCCTGATTTGCACACATTTTGCATTATGATGAGAATTTTGTTACAGTAAGAAACAAGAAAGATCAGTTAAAACATAAAACATAAAGGCATGTTCTGCACTGTTTCCTCTCTTCTGTCTTTTTAAGGTGGGATTGCATGTGTGTTAAGCGGGCAGCCCTTTGATACAGCCAAGGTGAAGATGCAGACTTTCCCCGGCTTGTACAGAGGCTTTGTCCACTGTTTCGTCTCAGTCTATAAACAGGTTGGACTGCGAGGGCTCTATCAGGGCACCACGCCTGCCCTCATAGCCAACATTGCTGAAAATGCTGTGCTCTTCATGAGCTACGGTTTCTGCCAGAATGTTGTCCGCTTTGTTTCAGGGCTGGACCAAGGCACAGAACTCAGGTGAGGTACTATTACAGTAAACTGTCACAAATAAGAATAAGACATACCACTGTACCACTAAACATTAAACTCTAGCACTAAACCTATGAAAAGCTATCATAAAAATGAATTATTAGTTGTTATAATCATCATATGACAACTAATGAATTATAGCAAGTATGAACATCTAAACAAATAAACATAACCTATTTCTATGTATGTATGTATTTTTGTTTGTTTTTTGCATGAAAAGGATTCATTTAATATTTTTTGTGACCATTTTGTGGTATAAATTCCACCACACCAAACTTTTGCCCCAGTAAAGTATATATATATATATATATATATATATATATATATATATATATATATATATATATATATATATATATATATATATATATATATATATATATATATATATATATATATATATATATATATATATATTATTTTATTTTATTTTTTCAATAATCTAAGCCTTTGGGACTCAAAGGCCCCCAAAATTAAATTAAAATATAAATATTAAAAATTTTATGTTGCCTTATCAAATAATAATAAAATAACAGTGATATATATATATATATATATATATATATATATATATATATATATATATATATACTCAGTATACTGTATATACACTATATGGACAAAATAATTGGGATACCTCTTAATTATTAAATTAAAGTGTTTCAGTCAGACCCATTACCACAGGTGTATAAAATCAAGCACCTACAGTCTGCATTTACAAACTTTTGTGAAAAGAAAAAAAAATTCTGAAGAGTTTTACAGATTATCTATAAAGACACTGAGTGGGTTTTGCCGAGTGCTGAGGCGCATGGTGCATAAAGGTCAGCAATGCTCTTCTGATTCCATAGCTGAAGAGTTAAAAAACCCACTGGCATTACTATCAGCACAAAAACTGTGCAGCGGGAGCTTCTTCATGGAATGGGTCTCTATGGACAAACAGCTGGATGCAAGCTTCACATCACCAAGTACAATGGCAAGCATCAGCTGGAGTTGTAAAGCACACCACCACTGGACTCTGCAGCAGTGGAAACATGTTCTGTGACAATCACACTTCTCTGTTTGGTGGATGCCAGGAGAATGTCACCTGCCTGACTGCATTGTGCCAGCTGTAAAGTTTGATGGAGGAAGGACAGTGGTATGGGCTTGTTTTGTTTTTTTTATCTTAATGCCTCACTCGACATTTTGGAGAATGCCATGCTTCCAAATTTGTGGGAATAGCTGGGGGAAGACCCTTTTCTATTACAGTATGATTGTGCCCCAGTTCGCAAAATAAGGCCCATTAAGTCATGGTTGGAAGAGCTCACCCCTAACCTCAACCCCATCGAATATATTTGGGATGAACTGGAACAGAGATTGCAAGACGGCCTTCTCATCCAACATCAATGTGTGACCTCACGAATGATCTACTGGATGAATGGGCAAAACTGACCACAGAAATACTCCAAAATCTTAAATAAAGGTATTGGTTTGAAGAAAGGATTTTTTTTTCTCCAAAAATTTTAAGAAACACATATATTATTGAATGACATATTTATATACCATTGTATTTACATGGGATACGATTGTACATTAACATTAATGGAAAACAAAATGATATCACCATAATACCATGTCCTAAAAAACCTTTTTGGTCCTTATTTGTTAGTGCTTGTCCATGCTGGAGTAACTGTAAAGATACAGTCAAAAACATGGGCTGTTAATGTTATATACTGTGTATGGTGCGTAATTCTGATGTGCTTATGTTTCACTAGTCCACTCAATATGCATGATGCAATTCAATCCTCTAGGACAGACGCTATGTCATGTGACCCACGGTGTGCATGTTCAGAGCACCTTTCTTTATTGGATAAACATTAGATGTTTATGGTTAATACAAGGGTTACAGTTTATTGCATGTCGCTTCTTAAAATACTGTGTAAAACATCATAATATTAATGGATCCCAATAGTGAGATCAAATGGCAATACTATGGTACTTCAAAAAAAAAAAGGCTAGCATGGTACTCACCATGGGATATTTATGAACCATGATATTTTATTCTCTATAATAGATATTTAAAAAAAAAAAAAAAAAAATGCTATAAACTTTTTGTTTGTCATGTCTGTTTATGGTTACTGTTCAGGGAACGTTATTCTGAAGTTTATTTCGTTCCTATGGTTTGTGATTATCTTCACATGTCCTTGTGAGTTATCCTGTTTATTTATAACCCTTTGTTCCCTCTGTTGATTGTGAGTCATTGTCTTTGTGTTATTGCAAATCTGTTTCATTGATGTGTAGCTTTTGGATGATTCCTCATCCTGAATTGCCTTCTTGTTTAAATAAAGAGCTGCGCTTAAATCTTTGTCTCAACAGTTAAGCGAATCCCCATTCGCTGTAGGCGAGATGTATGAGGATCACAATCACCCTGTGGCTCCCCCAGACCCTGGATATTCTCCCTGAGCCCTCCTAGCCATTCATCGCACCTGCCATGGACCCCAGGCGAATATCATGCTCGCCACACACTCTAACCTGCGACCACAGCCACCATGGACCCTCAGCCTAGACCTGCTGCCACCCAGGAGCCAGAGCTTATTGACCTACTGGATTTAAGTCCCATACCTAAAGTACGTCCTCCTCTGCTGGTCCCATCCAGCACTAGTGACTCACCGGTTCTGTCCAGTTTTTTGTTTTTTTTGACCCTTCCTCTTCTCTGCCCTGCATCATAGCCTTGATGGTTGTCAAGGGCCACTGGTCATCCTTCTTTGACTCTGCCATGGTCCTCTTGCTCCTCCGGTTCTTCTTAGCCCACTGGCTCCAACAGTACAATCACAGTCTCCTGATCTACCATGGTTTTTGGGGTTGTAGAATGGAATCCGAAAAGACCCAACCCTCAGGCCCAGGCATCTCTGCCTCGGCTTCCAATTCTCTGGCTCTTTCATGGTCAGCAACTCCTCAGTCTCCACTGTGGATTTCCATTCCTCCGGCTCTTCCAGGCTTTTGGTGAGGGGGATACTGTCATGTCCAGTTTGGTTTCTGTTGAAGAACTGTATTTCATTCCTGTATTTCTATTGTGAACAAAAATGTGTAAAAAAAAAAAAAAGTGTGACCAAAATGTCTTTACAATTTGTCCACTAATTTATAATGGTCATAATTAAGTTTTTAATCTTCTTCGATTAACAATGCAGTGTTAAATTTAATTTACTCCAGAAAATGTAAAAATGTAGTTTGTTTTTTGTTTGGTGTTACTGTTGACTCAGAAATGGTGTTATGATTCATATGCAGACATTCATATTACATTTGATTCAGCATGAAACGATACATGAACTATAATAACAGTGTCAGCGTGACCTCTCCTGAAGTTCAGCAGTGTGTGTGATTAGTAGATGTATTTTGTGTTTCAGTGATGTTCAGAAGGCCTGCTCAGGCTCTGTCGCTTCCGTCTTCTCATCTCTGGCTTTATGCCCCACTGAACTGGTTAAATGTCGGCTGCAGGCCATGCATGAAATGGAGGCATCCGGCAAGATCGCCAGTGGACAGAAAAGGTCTGGTTATGGTTTTTAAAAATGTGTATTTTTTATTCAAGTCAAATAAGACAGTACAGTACAGTAATATACAGTGCCATGAAAAGGTTTTTGCCCCCTTCCTGTTTTTTGGGGGTTTTTTTTGCATATTTGTCACACTTAAAAGATTCAGATCATCAAACATATTTGAATATTACACAAAGATAATGCAAGTAAATACAAAATGCAGTTTTTAAATGATGATTTCATTTCTTAAGGGAAAAAAGCTGTCCAAACCTGGTCTACACTGTTAAAAAAAAAAAAAAAGTTGAGCGAACTTAAAAAAACTTTTTTTACCAGCTTCAGCAGATTTTTGAGTTTGCTCAACTTATTTTTGTAGGAGATTCTCAAATTTTTGTTGTATAAACTTAAAAAGACAAGCTGAGAAAACTCTGCTGAAGCTGGTTGCCTTAAAATTTTAAGTTGGCTCAACTTTTTTTACGTGAAAAATTAATTGCCCCCTCTTGTTAAATCATGAAAGAACTGTGATTAAACACATTTTAGAAAGCTGAGTGAAGTTTCACTAGCCAAACCCAGGCCTGATTACTGCCAGACCTGTTGAATCAAGAAATCCCTGAAATAGAACCTGTCTGACAAAGTGAAGCATGCTTAAAGAGCAACACATCAAAATCTATAGAAATGCAAGAACAGATGAGAAACAAAATAGTTGACATATCAGTCTGGAAAGGGTTATAAAGCCATTTCTAAGGCTTTGGGACACAGTCAGAGCCATTATCCACAAATGGAGAAAACTTGTAACAGTGGTGAACCTTCCCAGGAGTGGATGGCCTACCAAAATTACTCCAAGAGCACAAAGACGACTCATCCAGGAGGTCATAAAAGAACCCAGAACAACATCTAAAGAACTGCAGGCCTCACTTGCCTCAATTAAGGTCAGTGTTCATGATTCAACAATAAGAAAGAGACTGGGCAAAAACGGACCTGGACAACTTGATGGAACCATGAATTCTGCACTACATCAGAAAATCTTGAAGGAGAATGTCCGGCCGTCAGTTTGTGACCGCAAGCTCAAGCGCACTTGGGTTATGCAGCAGGACAATGATCTGAAACACACCAGCAAGTCCACCTCTGAATGGCTCAAAAAAAAACTAAATTAAGGTTTTCGGGTAGCCAAGTCAAAGTCCAGACTTAAATCCAATTGAGATGCTGTAGTATGACCTTAACCCTCTGGGGTCGACAAACGCGGATACGCGTTTTGTGACAGATTTTTCTGATAAGGCCGAAAAGAGCTTGAATTACTCTAATAAAGAGTACTTAAAATAAAGAAAACAAACAGGGTGCGTTCTCAGTCTTCACTCTCTCCGCTAACTGCTTTTTGAAACGAGTCACTAAAATAAACTGAATCTCAGCAAATAATTTACACAGAGACATGATAAATATATCTATAGAAAGTTTGACATGTCTACTCTTAAATGAAGTAAGTCTTACCGAAAACAAATATCCTGTGATAAACAGTCCATTCATGCCGGAAAACCCTCCAATGTGGCTGAATTAAAACAATTCTGCAAAGAAGAGTGGGCCAAAATTCCTCCACAGCGATGTTGCCAGTTATTGCAAACGCTTGATTGTGGTTGTTGCTGCAAAGGGTGGGACAACCAGTTATTAGATTTAGGGGGCAATACTTTCACATAGTGCCAGGCACTATCTTTGTGTAATATTAAAATTTGTTTGATGATCCGAATCATTCAAGTGTGAGAAATATGCAAAAAAATGAAAAGGGGAAAAAAAAAAAAAACGTAAGGGGGCAAAAACTTTTCACACCAATGTATACAGTATGTATAGTAAAGTATATATATATATATATATATATATATTTAAATAAATTGTTTGGACACAGATTTTTTTATTAATATCTGCATAAATTAAAGCAATAACAAGTACTACCATGATCTAAAACACTTTCAATTTAAACAACATAACAGCTTTTTATGAATCACACCAATGAAAATAATTTTGTTTTATGTTACATCAACAAGACAATGAAAAAAATGGCATAATTAAAAAAAAAAGATCTAATTGCTTTTTAAAGTAGACTCTTTGCAAGTAGCATTTTCTATGTACGTGTTTTTGACAGGCCTTGCGAATTCCCTGAATACATGTTTTTACCTGTCATAATTTACTTACTCTCATGTGGTTACCAAACTTGTTTGCACTTTTTCCTGTGGTATTCAGAAGACAAAATAGCCCACTGAAACATTTCTCAAACTTTTTATGTATTTATTTGTTTGTTGTCCCACATACAGGTTAGGAATGATATGAGTGTGCATAAATGATGACAGAATGTTAATTTTTGGGCAAATTAACCTCTTAAGGGGCTAATTTTGGTTGAAGCCATACACTGTTCCTAAGTTCAGAGTGCCTATAACGCCATTGAACTTGGACAAATATGACGTCAAAATCATAGTTGTCCAGTAGTTTGTATCTTGCTGAAATTCCTTTCTCTCTTTCAGCACGGTGTGGTCTGTTGTGAAAAATGTGTTACGGACAAACGGACCTCTGGGTTTCTATCAGGGTCTCACCACCACTATAGTCCGTGAGATACCTGGATACTTCTGTTTCTTTGGAGGATATGAACTCAGCCGCTCAATGTTTGCCCAACACATGGGCAGAGACAAAGAACACATAGGTCAGTCCATGGGAAGACCACTTAAAAATTTAAATTCTGGCACAATATACTCATGTCATTGCAAGAAATGTTTTGAAGAATGTCCAAGCTGCTTTTTCCTTAATTTCATTTTTGTGTTGAAAAGAACAGCTTGGACAGTTCTTCTCTATAAACAGGAACTTCTGCTCTGTATCCTATCCATGTGTTTCTGACAGGTGTTGTGCCCTTGATGTTCAGTGGTGGTTTTGGCGGTGCCTGTCTGTGGTTGGTTGTGTACCCCATAGACTGTGTGAAGTCTCGTATCCAGGTTCTGTCTTTAGCAGGGAAACAGGAAGGCTTCCTCAAGACTCTTAAGGGGATTTTACGAAATGAGGGTGAGATTTCAGTATTTATCTTTGTTTCAAAACCTAGTGACACATACTGTATGTAACATCCTGTCCGTCATGGAACCTCGTAAGTGATTGATAAATTCTCGACACAGGAAACTCAACTTATTGTTTAAATACAGTTTACTGTTACCTAGGCTAATAGCATGATACTCTGATAAGCCCAAAACTGCACATTACACAAATATTGAGTAAAATCACTTTTTGCTAATATCTTTTAAGTATTGAATGAAATATACATTATGAAATGCATTTTTAATCTGAGGCATAATACCCATTCAAACCGAGGGGCATGTGCCTCCTCGGGTTTCTGAGGATTTTGAATGCAACTTTCAAAAAACAAACAATAAATATTTTTACATTTGACAGTTATGTTCCTTGATCATTGCAGATTTAAAATGAATACAGGAGAAGTGTATGGGTCATTCTCAGGAGACAGTGTCACTTGTGCCAGAAAATGTATCTTTCTATGATGTCTGACATATGACATAATAGTCGGAAAATAATATATTTTTTAATGAAACAGTTTATTGATCTTAATTTATTTTTAAAAATAGAAATAAATCTAAATAATAAAGTGTGCATATGATTTTCAAATTAGGTGCTGATATTTAGCCAGGAAGTAAGATTGAATTTCGATACCTTGTAATGTAATTCACAGCAAAAAAGACATGTATACCACAGAGGTATGTTTTTATTATGCTAAGATACCTTTACTTGCTAAAAAAAAGAACTCTGCAAAAAATAAACAAATAAAAAAATCTGCCAAACAAAAACCATAAAATTAAAGTATCCTAATTATAAAATATCCTAAGTGCAAATCAATTTTACGGAAATTTTAATTGAATGTTTTACAGAAAAATACTGTTTTGTTTTTTACAGTTGTTTCCTGAAATATTATGATCAAATACCTTCACTTTAAAATAAAATGATAAAAAATTGTTGAATGACTGGCAGCCAAACAAAAACCATATAATTAAGGTAAAATATCCTAATTTAAATAAAGTGCAAAAATTTGTACTGCGATTTTCATTAAACACTTTAACAGGAAAACACTGTTAAATGTTTTGAGAAAGCAACGTTTATGCGTGGTTAGTGAAAAACTACAATTTAGAAGTCACTGAAATAAGGCCATAAAAAACATATCGAACATTTGTTCACAAGACTTTTGAGAACTGGATCTTGTAGTCAAAAACTCTAATTTAATTGCTCACAGAAAACAATATATTGATTTAAATTTTAAATAGAGGTTTAGATATTAAAGTTTCATTGAAAATAATAAAGTTTGATGTTACCATGATGGAGATCTATGTCTGCTTTAGATGGGCTCTGGACCGTTATCTTTCTAACATGTTTTTCTATTAAACATTTCATGCATATTTCTGTAAAAGTTTTTGCAATTTATGTGATTTAGTATATTTTACTTTAATTTTGCATTCTTTGTTTGGCAGCCAGTAATTAGACCTATTTGTAATAATTCAGAAAGCCTTGTAAGATAAGTTTTTATTTTATATATATATATATATATATATATATATATATATATATATATTTATTTAATAAATAATTTCTGTAAAGGTTTTTGCATTTTAAATTATTTTGCTTTAATTTTATGTTTTTTGTTTGTTTGTTTGGCAGCCATTGCTGCCGTAATTTGATCGTTTTTATTTTATTTATTTATTTTTTTTTAAAGCTGTGAGCAATGGTGAAAGCAATCCTGTTCGTTTGCACCATCTGGTGGTGATTTCACAAATTACTTTCGCCATTATTTTTGTAATTTTACATAAATTTCTATGTAATTTAAGAAAACATAAAAATACACTATATATAATACAGTATTTCTCTGTAAAAAAACCCCCCCAAAAAAAACAACAACAACAAAAAAAACAATTACTGTAGTTTATGGTTAATGATATACTTAAAATAACAGCCACATTGTTAATCTTACAGATATTGTTAGTAATTTACAGAGTTGCATACAATTTAGAGTGAAGCAAAACGACTATATATAAAAAAAAAAAAAAATTTTTTTTTTTTTTTTTTACATTGCACTGCAATACAAAATAAATAATTTTGTTTTATCATAAAAATCTGATGCAGTTTCATAAAATGAAACTCCTTTCTCAGAGAACAGTGGTGATGCCCATTATTGTCCTATATTGGTGTCCTCACTATACTGATACAGTTGATATCCGAATATTAAAATGAAATGTTAACTTAAATGTTTGTTTTTCTTTGGAATATCAGCCCATGCATGTTAAATAATTAGGTAAAATGTAAATTTTTTAATTGTCAGTTGTTGGTTTTTTTTTTTAAATATTGAAGAAATTTTCTTAGTTATTACCGTACTGTTATTCAACCTTGTTGTGTTGTTACATGTCCCCCTTTAAAAACCATTTAAACAGTTGTTTGTCTTTCTGATTTAACTCTACAGTAGGGTTAAATCAGAAAGACAAACAACTGTTTAAATGTTTTTTAAAGGGGGACATGTAACAACACAATAAGACAACACAACACACAATGTTCAGCTTTGTCTGTATCGGGTACAGTACCCGATACAGACAAAGCTGATCATTTAAGGCCTTTTAAATTATCAACATGATCAACACTTTGCTGAAAAACCTGTTGTACAAAATCTGACGCATTGTCTGTCTGATAGTTTATATTCTGCCATCTTGTTTGCAGGAGTGGCACCACTGTATTCCGGTTTGACCCCAACTATGATCCGAACATTTCCTGCCAATGGAGCTCTCTTTTTAGCCTATGAAGTCAGTCGCAAGATAATGATGCAACAGTTTGAACACTGAGTCCAGTCTGTATAATGCCATCTAGTGCATTTGGTTGCTTTTAAAACATGCCTTTGGAAGTTTTTTGTTCCTTTTATGTTGGAGAGAGACAATGGAACTCTCAACAATGTGACTCTCGAGACCCAAAGCTCTCCATAGCTGCCTTAATGCGGTCTTGGTATACACATATCTGAACAACTTTAAAGTCTGAAAAGGCCTATGTTTGACAAATGTGTGAACAAACAATACTGTATTTTACTGTATTTTAATGTTTTTGATATTTTATAAAATGCACTCCTTATGTTGCAACCTCTTGGACATTTATCTACACAAATACATGTCATTCAGCCACTTTACAAACACAAGCTGCACTGTCATTTTCATTTAAATATGATTAAATATTTAGTAAATATTAGTTAAAGATTAAAAATTGTTTATTTAAAAATTAAATATTGAATTATTTTTTTAAATCTTTTATTAATGAAAAAAACTACTACAACTATTAACATGTTTATTTAAGGATTATTTAAAGATAGTTATTTAAGTATAATCAAATGAAGTCAAAAAAAAAAAAAAAAAATACAGTTTCTCTTTATGACCAAGTATCTAATTTACAAAAGGTATACATACAAACTTTATGAAAGAAAATGTAATTGTGATTTTACAAGAACATCAAACAATGGTTTTGGCAAACTTAAATTGTTTTTAATATACTGTATACATATAAAACACATAAGACAACCTGCCCTAACATGCCATTTTATGGAAAATACCCTTGTCTTTAAAACTAAAAAATGTAAAAAAAAAAAAAAAAAATTTAAATAATAATAATCCATCTTCCAATCCATGTCTGTACCTAAATAGACTTTGATAACCTGTAATAATGAAACAATTTTGTAGGAAATTGCATACTTTATTTGCAACACTGAGGAGCAGAGCTTCACCGAAAGGGGCCAAAACTACAGAAATAATATGATATTGGAATGTCAATTTAGAGAATACAACACACAGGTTATATCTGGTCGTATATCAGCATTTGTCATGTGATTTAACAGCTCATATTTCCACTGCCATGTGATGGTGCAGATATCTATGAATTATAAATGTCCCACAATATGTGTTAAAAAACAAACAAACAAACAACAGGAATGGAAAACTCTGAACAAATAAAATATTATTGGATTTATTTTGCACCACGTAATATTCAGGTTCGTGGTATTCACATCTGATATCAAATGAGTCCGAATATTCCTCACCTCCAGTGTTGGTTTACATGCAGCTGGTCTAGTGGGAAGCAGGACACACCCTCATGGGAAGGTGAGCACACCTTACCAGCTTCTGTAACCTGCTGTTTACAGCAACACATCTCAAGTTTGTGTCGCTCTTCAAAATGACCACCGTGATCAGGGTTCAAGACCGGGAGACTGAGAGTAGCAGACATATAATACAAGGTACACCTTTGTTCATTTCTCAAACAAAATCTTAAAAATATTTGAAATATTACACTTTTCAACTGTAACTGTAATGATTAAACAAAGGATATATATACAGCATATACAGGCCACGTTCACACAGCAGCATAATACGGTTGTCAGTCCTGTATTTGAGTCCTTAATACGGTTACGTTCACACACAGTTCAGTGTTTTACACTACAGTCACACCATCTACGCCGAAAATCTTGTTGCGCGTGTACATGACGTTGTGTGGTAGTGATAGCCATGAAGCTTCGAAACCTTTGCAAATTAAAGATCGCGTATCAAACTGAAACCACAGTCAATTAATGATAATAATAGGCTAATTAAAAAACACATTATACAGGCACTTATTATTTAATGTTATTTTATTGTTTAATTGTATTCAGTGTATTAAACTTTCAATAAAACACTTGCAATGGGTTTGTAAAATGTTTTTGTAAAATGTTTTATGTATGTTTTGGCCTGAGACACTTGATGTTGGTATACATATTTTACAAAATTCATAAAAAAAATAAATAAATAAAAAAAAATTGTTTTCTGCAAATTCTTGTTCTGCATCTCCCCAAGTACCACTGTGGTGATTTTCATGTTGCTTTACTGTGTCATTTTTTAATAATTGCATACCAAAGTCAAGACAAATGCTATTTATTACCTCACTGTATCACATATTTTAAAAATTCATAAACATATAAAATCAAATTGCTTTCTGCAATCTCTACCAGATTCTCGTTCTACATCTCCCCAAGTACCACTGTGATGATTTTCATGTTGTTTTACTGTATCGTTTTTTAATAATTGCATACCAAATTCATAACAAATGCTATTTATATTGCTATACAGACATATTTTAAAAATTCATAAAAAGATCAAATCAAATTGTTTTCTGCAAACTCCACCAGATTCTTGTTCTTCATCTCCCCAAGTACCACTGTGGTGATTTTCATGCTACTTTACTGTATAATTTTTTAAATAATTGCATACCAAAGTCATGACAAATGCTATTTACATTGCTAATATGAGCACTTTTTAAAAGTTCATAAAAAATATAAAATCTAATTGTTTTCTGACAACTCCGCCAGATTCTTGTTCTACATCTCCCCAGGTAGTAATAGTTCTTAGAAAAAAAGAATATGAGATGTGTGCCTTTTGCTTGTAAAAACAGTCATGGTGCAACAAAATGTACCATAGGCCTACTCATGGATTGTCCCTGTTAATTCCCTGTCTTTCAGATGATAAACCTCCCTCAATGGGATGCATTGGCTGGTTTATTATTTTTATCGCCATCATTATCACTATAGGATTGCTTCCTGTTACCATATTTATGTGCATTAAGGTAAGATTTGTAGATTTTCCATAGACAATTTAATGTATTTTTCAACACAGAAATGATCATCTAGGATGACTAACTGTATTTACAATGTACTTCACTGACTCACTCTAGATTGTGAAGGAGTATGAAAGAGCCGTGATCTTTCGATTAGGTCGTATTGTGGACAAGAAACCAAAAGGACCTGGTATGACAAAGGTTTACATTGAAATAGTAGCCTACATATTTGTATAATTGTATGTTATTAATAAAGAACATCCCTGATAATAATTACTGTACTTTAAATACATAATCATCTATATTTGTATATTATTTCTACGTTATATAGGAATTTTCTTTGTACTGCCATGTACTGATACATTCAGGAAGGTGGACTTGAGAACGGTGACATTTGATATTCCTGCTCAAGAGGTACGAATAATATCATATTACTAATCATATAATTGTTATTATAGTATTTTTTGTGCTTTTGTATTTTTTATTAGTTTTTATATTTAACTTTCATTTATATTTAAGTTTATATATATATATATATATATATATATGTGTGTGTGTGTGTGTGTGTGTGTGTGTGTGCTTGTTTATGCTACACTGTGGGGACCAAATGTCCCCACAAGGATAGTAAAACCTGAAATTCTTCACATTGTGGGAACCGGCCTACGGTCCCCACGAGGGAAAAAAATGATTAAAAATTAGTAAATGATGTTTATCTGAAAGTGTAACAATGCAAACAGGTTTTCTGTGAGGGGTAGGTTTAGGGTTAGGGGATAGAAAATATAGTTTGGTCAGTATAAAAGTAATAGAAATCTATGGAAAGTCCCCACAATTCACAGAAACGTGTGTGTGTGTGTTTAAATATATTAAATATTTTGAATTTTCAGTAAGGTTTCTTAAGCTTTTCATCTACTAATTGTATTTTATTTTATTTCAGCTTTATTTTAAGAACAAAAAAAGTTTTAGTTTTTTTTAGTTTTCATAGTTAACTTTACTTATTACTACACCTTATTACTGAGATAACCCTTGACCAAGTACAAGTGTCCAAATAAAAGTGTCATACCAATAGAATGTTAAATAAACTAGATCTGATAACCTAATTTAAAGATTCAGTTCATTATATGAAAAGATGAGCATCTATTTGTGTTTATGTGAGAACAGTTCTTGACGAAGGACTCTGTGACTGTGAGTGTGGACGGTGTGGTGTACTTTCGTGTCTTTGACCCGATCTGTTCCGTGGCCAACGTGTTCAACGCAGGCCACGCAACACAGCTGCTGGCACAGACCACCCTGCGAAATGTCCTGGGCACAAAGAGTCTGTCAGAGCTGCTGTCTGACAGAGAGGGCATCTCATACAACATGCAGGTACATGAACTCTCAGAGCAGCAGTATAACGATTCCAAGGGCCCCCAATGGGAAAATAAATGAAAGGATGAATACATAAATATAGAGTATTGTGACAGTATGACAACATCTAAAGGAAATAAAGTTAAAGCAAAAATATTTTTCATTAAATTTAGTCCTTTAATTTACTACATACTTGTTTTTGTTTATTTATTATTTTATATATGTATTCTTTTTATCTTTTTTTTTTTTCATTTTTAAAATTTGTTTATTAATATATTTATTCATTTATATTTATTACAGTTATTTATACAATGACAGTTCACACGGACCATACTGATTAACTTTCAAAGGGACAAAAAGATGTTAAACATATCACAAAGTAGTCAATTGAATTTGTGCATAATATTACAAACATTTAAAAAGTTATGGAATTGGCTTTAATATAAACTTTCATTATGTTCTTCACAACATAATCACTCACTGTGAGTTTACAAGCTGCTGCAAATGGATCGCTGAATCAGTGAGGTGAATTAGAGGACCTAATCATTTAAATTTGGTAATTTTGGTATGGTCAAAATTTTAGTATGTCCCTTATCCAGTTATTTTATAGTATCAGAATATGCTACTCACATTGTGCTTTTATATTATACTTATATTGTGACAACGGGGAAGTTGTGGCCTAATGGTTAGAGAGTAAAGGTTGCGAGTTCGAGTCTCAGGTCCAGCAGGAATTGTAGGTGGAGGGAGTGAATGTACAGCACTCTCTCCACCTTTAATACCACGACTGAGATGCCCTCGAGCAAGGCACCGAACCCCCAACTGCTCCCCGGGCGCCGCAGCATAAATGGCTGCCCACTGCTGTGTGCGTGTGTGTGCTTTGGATGGGTTAAATGCAGAGCACAAATTCCGAGTATGGGTAACCATACTTGGCCACATGTCATGTCACTTTTCACTTTCACTGTGTGTAAAAGAATGAAAACAAGTGTGCAAAAGTTCCGCTGTTTTTTAGTTTGTGCTTGCTGTTTAATACATAAAATTCCTTTGTGTCAAGCACAGTGCTTACTTGCACAAGCATTTACTGCTAAATTTGTCCTAGATGTGGAAATTAATTTGGTGTGATCCCTTGCAGTTTTCAGTTTCAGACATAACTACAAATGGCTGTCCCCCTAAAACTGTCTCCTCTATACCCTTTATAGGGAGCAATTTCAGACACAGTCCAGAATTATTTATTTGCTATTAAACTGATGCATCAGCTATAAAGCTAAACCCAGGGATCTGCCCACAAGAAGGCTATATCATATTTCCAGATCCTGACAGCTTTGTATCATCATGATGACAGACTGCCTTGGATGAGGCCACAAGCGTGTGGGGCATTAAAGTGGAGCGAGTGGAGATAAAGGATGTTAAACTGCCCCTCCAGCTCCAGAGGGCCATGGCTGCAGAAGCTGAAGCAACTCGAGAAGCCCGTGCAAAGGTGAGACCATCGCAACAAAATCGAATGCAGTCATTCATGTACTAGTATTTGATTATGAAAGTCAGTACTGCCTGAATAATGGACCCAACATTGAACTTAGACATGACAAAATAGTGCACTCATATTGAATATTTAGTTTCAACATCACATGGCATCAGTGCTGATGTATTCTGAAGAAGACTTGAGCAGTGCATTGTCTAAGCAAATACATATAATCCAAACCAAACACAATGGCAACAGCTCCTTAAAGATAATGTATCTGATTTTAAATGTAATTGTAAATGTAATTTTAAAAAAAGAAAGACAAATTCCAAATAGATTTTCTAAAAACTCTCACACCCAACTAACTGGAAATATATATATTTTTCTGAATTCATATAAACCAAAATTTGGTGCCATACTAGCTAACTTCTACTGAGTGATACATTAAGCAAATTTGCAACCCTGTTACCCATTATGGCATACGTTTTAATAATTGTATTATTATTATAATTATTAGATAGATTATTCGATTCTTAATTATTATTAGATTTTCATTATAAAAAACTAAATCATTTTGTTTTAATTTTTAACCCCCTTATAAATGGCAATATTTTTAATATGGGTTTTTTTTTAATTAAAAATGTCACACTTCCCACAAGTAAATGTTTTATTTGGATTGAGACTCCCAAAAGCAATGCTCTACAGGCCTTCTAGGGTCATTTGGAGAAAATCAGTGATTACAGCCCTACAGTTTAATATTATAGCTGAGCCAAATATGGAGGAATACATTATGTTGAGGAAAATCCACATCAGGCACAACATACAACACAAGCGACTCAAGTGTATTATTATGTCTCTGTGTAGGTGATTGCAGCTGAGGGTGAGATGAACGCCTCACGGGCACTGAAGGAAGCATCTCTGGTGATCGCTGAGTCACCATCAGCTCTGCAGCTGCGATACCTCCAGACTCTAAGCACCATCGCTGCAGAAAGAAACTCCACCATTATCTTCCCCTTGCCTATTGATATCATTCAGCATTTCACATCCAAAAAAGAATGAATGATTCACAATTCAGAGAAATAATGCAGCCTTTGCAAGGAATAGTTCACCCAAAAATGAAAATATGCTGAAAATTGACACCCTCAGGCCATCCAAGATGCTGATGGGTTTCTTTCTTCATCAGAACAGATTTGGAGAAATTTAGCATCACATCACTTGCTCACCAATGGATCCTCTGCAGTGAATGGGTGCCGTCAGAATGAGAGTCCAAACAGCTGATCAAAACATCACAATAATCCACAAGTAATCCACACAACTCCAGTCCATCAATTAACATATTGTGATGTGATGTTGTTTGTAAGAAACAAATCCTTATCCTTATATATACTGATTTCACCAAATCTGTTCTAATGAAGAAACAAACTCTGAGGCAGAGCCAAAGCTGGTGTATGTGGGGAGTAAATTTCAGCAAATTTTCATTTGTGGGTAACCTATTTTTTAATAACCAGATTGTGAAACAGTTTCTGAAGTATTAATTACTGTAGTATAATAGCAATATTATAAATATATATAATATCTTAGCAATAATAATTTATAATTTATTAATTTATCATATTTTATTTTGACAGACTCTTGGAAACTGAAAATAATAATTAAAAAATATATATCTTCTCTCAAAAGTTATACCTCTTTTTAAATGAGTTGAAAGTCAGCTCTAAGAAACAGGATGTTTTTACATTTTCTTTTAATATTTAAACCCAAAGGGCAATAAAGTGCAACATAATCATCAAAAGAGTTTTTGAATGCATTACAACAGTGAGTAGATACACTAACGAGGTTTGAACGAAACAAATTATATCACAGCTTTAAGACATGCTTTTCCATTAACGTGTTGTAACATAGATCACGCATAAAGCTCATACAAGCTATACAACACAAATTAGGAGAAGAGAAAAAAAAAAATCAATAGGACATTTCATTAACACAATCCATGTTACAGCCCTCTCTTAAATATCCAATGACAGACAGTTGTGTTTGTATTCCAGTTGTACTCCAGTTCATCAAAAAAATTAACATGCAGTCATTATTTACTCATTCTCTTTTAATTCTCAAACGTATACGCTTTTCTACTCAATGCAACACTAGTTCACAGTATGGATACATTTGGAACATAGTGCACAAGTTGTAAAGACTGATTATAAACTATGATGTTTATGGTGCTTTTTAAATCCAATATTTGGTGATAATATAGCTAATAAGATATTTACAAGCAATTTTTAAGTGTCTGGAATACCAAATTAGGTAAATAATTTTTAGCACGGCACAATTGTTAAAATTTGAAGTACGCTACATGGACAAAAATAACAACACACAAGTTTGGAGCGATATGAGAATGAGTAAATAGTGACAAAATTTTCATTTTTTGGCTGAACTGTTCCTTTATGAATGAAAGAAGCATTCAGAAACTCCATAATTATGTCCATGGGACACACACAGGAAAGGAAGAAAAAAAAAAGACAAACGAAAAAAACAAAAAATCTGTGCATTTCACAACCTGATTGATTGAAGATTTCCTTTCATTTATAGTTCAAAAGCAGAGATGAGCATAATCCAAGCAGACACCCAAAGAACTGTAATAGCAGACAGGTAGTTGATTTTTATATTTCATTATTTCATTCAGAGCTTTCAATTTAATTGCTATATGAGTGAAATACATTTAAATAGAAGTCTGGTATTACATTCCGTTCAGTAGATTCAACATGAAGATGTTTTAGAATGCATTGAGTCAAACTGTGAATGACATTGTAATGCACCTTCCTAACCTGAGCTGGATCACTGACTGAGATGGGAGGTGGTACTCTCAGAACGAGCAGGAATAAATAAATAAAATTCTCTAGTACAATGGTCTAAAATCAGCCATCATCTTAGTTCAAGTGTTTGTAAATGGCAGCAGCCATTTGCACTCTCTGTGTTAGTACAGTACAAATGTTAAGGCTGAAGAATGTTAATGATTTTATGTTCCTATAAAAAAATCAATCATGGTCATTTATGCTAATCATAAAAAATGTAATCACTAATAGCTGCAATACTAAGTACACTTAGACATAAAATAAAACATGTATACTGTCCCCTCAGGACATTAAAACATTCATGAACAAGATGACTTCCTAACTCCTTTCTAAAGTTCCCAAAGATTGAGTCCAGATTTTTACCACAACGTCAGCAAGAATACAAGTGCATATACACATACAAATGATCCAATTAATATACAGGAAAGTTGTTTTAGGCCATTCAGGGAAGATAAATGCAGGTATAGTTTAAATACTTTCTGGTTATTATTCACGACTAAAGACTTTCCTGTATTAAGACCATGGCTTTGACACTGTAGACCCTGAATGCATTACAATAAACAATACGTCTCTGTAGAAGCCTGCATTTTTTAGAACTGAGGTACTCATGATCACTTAAAATGCTAACGTAATGCTCTGTAGTACTTTTGCAAACAACTTTCAGCTAAATATTATGCAAGAAAGTCTCTATGAAGTAGGACAAAAGCCCTCATAGTGTCCACATGAATGCAGTTTAAGCATATTGTCTGAGTCAGAGCAACCGGAAGACTTATGATACATACTGTACAGAGAAGAGGGACATAAACAGCCATGACTGATAACTGTGACATCAGTTCATAGGCAGTTCTTACAGCTTAATGCATTCCCGAAGATTTCTGTAAACATGGACAGTTGAGATGAAGGCATGAGGCTTGTTTACCCTCACAAACATGAGATGAAGGTAAAGACAGCAGGTTGAAGTTTTGCATGTTGTTTACACTACTGCATTGTCAGCCCATGCTAATATTAGCATCCATGTATAGTGGTCACAAAATGCGAATGAACCACCTTAAAAAGTGTAAGTACATCTTAAACTCATTTGTATCACCATTTAAGCCCCTAGACTACATAATTATTAGTTGACATCCTGTTTTGACAAAGTATTTACCTCATTTGAATGACAGCTGTCCGTCCTAAACTTGCCTATAAAGATGTCTTCCTGTGCTTTCCTGTTTGGTGTATTGAGTACAGTAATGCCTGGGCTTGCACAGAAGGTTGCTGGTGGGTGGTTTTCCTTTGAAAAAGGCAAATTCCTAGTAAAACTGTATAAGCTATCATGTTGTCCTGATCAATCTTTGGAAAAGCTTGATACAATAGGCAAAGGTTAGGGAACAAGCACCATGATGTCCTGTTCAAACGGAAAACCTCAGCACAAGCCCAAGACCCAAATCCATTAGAGTGGAAGGTACAAAAAGATATATTTCCAAAATTGCCTGTGAAACATAATGCACAACATTGTGACTCACATTATATAGTCTTACAGTAAAAAAGGGAGAATCATTTTCCTTTTTTTGTTCTCTCTAGTGTAGGCTCATTTGTTAATTTAACAATTTTGAAGCTCAAAATTCTCTCATTTCTCATTGTCGTGTTGTTCCAAACTTGTACGACTGACTATTTTGTGGAACGCAAAAGGAGAACTTTTGAAGAATGTGCTGGTCATTCTTTTCCATGCCATTACGGGACTGATGCTTTCAAGCTGTCAAACCACTATAAAAGTGTAGTAAAAGTGATCTATACAACTTGTGTGCTATATTGCAAGTCTGCTAGTCAACTGACTGTGAGAACTGACCAAAATCATATTGGTCGTTGACTGAATAAATGAGATTTTATTAATTAAACAGTTAATTCAATTCATGGAGTTGTCTGCATTTCCCAATGTAATTTGCTGCTTAACTACCTCATCACTAGTGAAATCAACTAGCTAGTCATGACTGTTACCTGAATCCGTAGTAACTTTGTCGTTAGTGGCATCATGCAGGTGGTGCAGTAATAACTTCTGCTAATTATGTAAGATTATTGCTTTATATAATGAACATGTGACCTGAGGACTACTTTGCTTCTTTTGTCCTCTGTTGTTTGGCTTCATTTCCAGATGTTTGATTCCTTTTGACATCAAACTCTTTCATTTCCATGAAAAACTAAAATATGTAGAATTAAATTTTCTTCAAGAAGAAAAAGAAAATAACTTCACTTCTAATCACAAGTTAAAGGCAGTAGTTCCCACCAAACAACTTTGTGAAGCTGTTTGAGAGTTTTTTGGAACTGTTTTTTCATGAAAACATTCAACATTAAACTGGTAACAATGGAAAAAGTATTGGTAACAATGGAACTTTCAACTTTTGCTTGAAATGCTTTAATAAAACGCACCCCCAATTGATTCTCCATGAATCCGACTAATTCTCGAGATCAACTCGGAGTAGTCGGAGTATATCGGTGAATTTAAATTTGACTTCCATGCATCTTTTTAAAGCTTACAAGCTTCAGTCCCTAATCATTGTAATTGTTCGAAAAAGAACAAAAATTTTTTTTTTTACAAACTTCTCCATTTATGCTCCACATAAGTAAATCAGTCATGTAGGTTCAGAACGAGTAAATTACGACAGAATGTTACATTTTTGGGCGGACTATCCATTTACATGTACACACCTTCAACTATTTTGTTCAGTCACACTCAAAAAAGTCCACTCAAACCCTGATCACTGTACCAACTAATATAGTAACTGACACTGGCATGATGAAACTGAAAGCGCTATGACCACCACCTATGGTGAAAGAGGTGTGAGAGCATCCTCTGTTCCATCCAGTCAGAATACAAAATGAGAAACATGAGTTACAGAAAAAAAAGAGTGCGAGAGACAGAGTAAGAAAGGCAGATAATTGGACACTCATCTAGGGAAGGGCTGTTGTCGGGAGGGTGAAGTTGGACTAGAGGCTGGTCGATGAAGGGGCGACTGGGTGGGAGACATTCGAGGGCTCAACTCGCCCGTTTGAAGACGCCACAGAAGCTCTTCATTGGTGCGACTCAGTCGTTTCTTCTCGTTGCTCTCTTTCTCAACGTACACCTGCAGGTTGGCATTTTCCTCTGAAAGTTGCCTGGTAAAATAGAGGAAACAACTACTGAGCTTGTACTATCTGTAGCTTGAAAGGGGTCATGCACTATTACAAATTAAGGTTTTCTGCCTTTTCACAGTGGTGCCAAAGGACCTTTCAGTAAACAGTTCTTCAAAGAATATCTATTGTGAAGAACATTTAAAAAAAAAAATCTAAAACTTTTTCCACTCTGAAGAACCTTTTGTGCAATGGAAAGCTTCCATGAATGTTAAAGGTTCTTCATGGAACCATCAATACCATAATACACTTTTTTAAATAGTGTATTGTGGAAATCCTCTCAAACTAAGGTGCCTTTAATGGTGTAAATTTGAAATGTTTTATAAAAACCTGGACATAGCAAGGTTGCGGTCAATCCTGTCCTTTAGGTCTTCATTTTGCTGCTGTAACACCTGAATACGCTCCTCCAACAGAACATTCTTTTGGGCCTGTGTAAAAACATGACAAATACACTAAATCACTGATTTCTGATTTCAGAAGAGCACTTTAGCTTTATTCTTCATTATATACATTAAAATAATTAATTAAATAAATACAATTAATTAATTAATTAATTAATTAATATTTAAAGCTATCTTTAACATTGTTCTGTAATGTTTGTTATTGTAATTCACCATTTTTTCCAGCTCTGAAATTTTGAGCTCTTGTTGATGAATCTGCTGGTTCTTCATCTCCAGGACCTCTTTAAGGCTCTTCAGGTCTTCCTCAATATGCTGATAAGGAGCAAGGGCATCCTGTACACACACAAACAGAAAACAGATGCAAACTACTGCGTTTCTAAATCCCAGAACCATAACTGTTTTTTTTTTATTTTATATATTTGATTATAATTACATTATAAAAAATAAATTAAAGGATTAGTTCACTTCCAGAATAAAACCTTCCTAATTATTTACTCACCCCCCCCGCATGTCATTCAAGATGTTCATGTCTTTCTGCAGCTGCATTCTTTGTTTCGAAAAGAAATTAAGGTTTTTGAGGAAAACATTCCAGGATATTTTTCCATATAGTAGACTTCAATGGCAGCCAACGGGTTGAAGGTCCAACTTGCAGTTTCAGTGCAGGGTTTTACACAATCCTAGCCGAGGAATTAAGGGTCTTATCTAGCTAAATGATTGGTCATTTTCTAAAAAATAAAAAAAAAATACTAAATTATATAGTTTTTTAACTACAAATGCTTGTCTTGCACTAGCACAACCTCACACATTATGTAGTCGCATTGGAAAGGTCAAGCGTGACGTAGGCAGAAGTACTGCCCCAGTGTTTACAAAGTTAATTTGAAAAGAAAGTCAAACGCCCTTTACCAAAAAGGTAAAACAACGATATTGGATGAGTTTGAAGTTGGAGGAGAAAATTAGATGAGTTTTTCACTCTACCCTACCTTTCTGAACCGAAGTACACCTTTCCAACTTGATTAGTTAATGTGTGAAGTTCCGCATGCGCATTGCAGAGCTAGTGCAAGATAAGCATTTGTGGTTAAAAAGTACGGGTATATAAACTTTCATTTATTTTTAGAAAATGACAGATCGTTTTGTTAGATGAGACCCATATTCTTCAGTCGGGATCGTGTAGAGCCCTTTGAAGCTGCACTGAAACTGCAATTTGGACCTTCAACCGTTGGCCACAATTGAAGTACACTGTATGGAAAAAAATCCTGAAATGTTTACCTCAAAAAACGTAATTTCTTTGCGACTGAAGAAAGAAAGATATGAACATCTTGGATGACATGGGGGTAAATAAATGATCAAGAATTAGTTATCTGGAAGTGAACAAATCCTTTAATTACAAAGCAGTAAAAAAGTGTCCAGCATATTTCATTACTGTTTAAAAAGCATCCCAGAATGTCCATAATTTGCAGAGCTATTCTAGACAAAAAATGGTGACCCAAAAATTAAAATTCTCCAGACATTCACTTGCCCTAATTCCAGATATGTATGAATATCTTTCTTTTCTGGGGATGGGAGAAACATCTGGGGATGAACTGCTGTTTTAATACCACTGGCCACCCACCCACACATACACACAAATATGAAGAACAGTACCACTATCTGCTCATCTGTGCTTCTGCGCAGTGCTTCTTCAAAGCGCTTGGCCCGGTCTCGCAGAGAGCGGTTCTGAAATGTCAAGGTGTCCACCTGATCCTAAACACAACACAGAAACACATGCTATTATTAAGAAAAGGGTACAATGCATGTTGGCATTTAAAGTGAGGACATACAGTACCTGCAGTGAGAGTCTGAGCTTCTCAAATTCCTCTTCCATTGACTTCTTTTGCTGCTCATGTGCCATCTTTAAGTCTAAAAACAAACAACCAGTTCATGTTAGTAATATACAGATGAAAAGAAATTAACAGACAGTTTTGATTCAGTCATCTGTAGTAATGGTGTTAAGCAGGGACTTCGACCAGAAGCTCTCATAGTGGACCAAACCTGTTATATAGCTTTATATAGCTATTACAGTCATGTGTTGTTCATTGCATTGGAACAACACAAAAAAAAAAAACAGAGAAGAAAAGTCAAATCTGATACAATTCCACACAGAACCCAAAAAATGCACTGGACAAAATTATTGGCACCCTTAACTTAATATTTGGTAGCACCCCCTTTTATATAATAATAACTGAAATCAATTGCTTCCCGTAACCATGAATGAGTTTCTTACACCTCTCTACTGGAATTTTGGACCACTCTTCTTTTGCAAACTGCTCCAGGTCATTCAGATTTGAAGGATGCCTTCCCCCAACTGCTGTTTTGAGATCTCTCCACAGGTGTTCTATGGGATTCAGATCTGGACTCATTGCTGGCCATTTCAGAACTCTCCAGCGCTTTGTTTGTAACCATTTCTGAGTGCTTTTTGAAGTGTGTTTCGGGTCATTGTCCTGCTGGAAGACCCATGACCTCTGGTGGAGACGCAGCTTTCTGAAACTGGCCACTACGTTGCCCCCAAAATTCTTTGGTAATCATCAGATTTCATGATACCGTTCACACAGTGCCAGAAGCAGCAAAGCAACCCCAAAGCATCATTGAACCTCCACCATGTTTGACTGTGGGGACTGTGTTTTTTTCTTTGAAGGCCTCATTTCTTTTTCTGTAAACAGTGCCATGATGTCCTTTACCAAATAGCTCTACTTTTGTCTCATCTGTCCACAGTACATTCTCCCAGAAGGATTGTGGTTTTGTCACATATGTTTTGGCAAACTCCAGTCTTGCTTTTTTTATGCCTTTGTGTCAGCAGTGGTGTCCTCCTGGGTCTCCTACCATAGCGTCCCTTTTCATTCAGATGGCGACGGATAGTGAGAGCTGACACTGTTGTACCCTGTATCTGCAGATCAGCTTGAATTTGTTTGGAAGTTAATCAGGGTTATACTACGGGACCGTTGAAAGCTTGAATCTAATTGGCTGACGAACGTTCTAAGGTGTGCAATTATTTTCAGGGAAACGCACGGCGAACATAGTTCCAGGCAGCTCTTGACCACATTACATGACCATATCACTTCGCCAAATTATTTCTGTTATTTCAAAGGTCTTACAACAGCAAAATAACCAAAAACCCACAACGACACTGGCCAAACAAATAAATATAGTAAACAAAAGGATAAAAACGACAGATCATGTCCATGTTTTTGCCACAAAATTACGCTTTATTATGTATGGAAAGCACATACTCTATCTCTCCTGCTCTCTCTCCCTCATGGACCGCACATACAGAACAGTTACAGTTTGCACACACACTAACATAGATCGCGCTAATGTTGTTAGTGCTACTCTGATGATTTTATCAGTAGTTTAACAACTTAAAAACTACATGACTTCTCACAAGCGAGGTAACAACAACGGCTCTGTTCGTGAACAAAAGGAACTAAGTTTCACTATAACTAGAGACATTGCTGCCGAACACTATTGAGAGACGCACAGAGGTAATTCTCTCTCTGGCCGTTTCTCAAACGGAAGGCTGCATCCTCCAGAGGTCGCATTTGTAGGCTGCATACGTCACAAAGAAGATCTTATTTTAGTATATTAATGGTTATAAATTTGACCATTATTCTTAGTTAAGTGTAAATTGTTGTAATATGCTTTTGACTCGCAAATCTAATGCTCAGTTAACTGATATAAACCAGGCTTGATGACGTATGCAGCCTACAAATGCGACCTCAGGAGGATGCAGCCTTCCGTTTGAGAAACTGCCTGCCTACCTCTCTCTCTCTCTCTCTCTCTCTCTCTCATAACTTACTGCATTAGTCTGTTATCAACGGCTCAAGCCTCCGTTACTAGGTTTAAAATGACGTTTTGGAATTAGCAACGGAGGCGTTGGATGAGATGCGGAAGAAATAATCCTACTCAGAATAGCGATTTAAATAGAAAAAACGGACGAATGCCTTGAAATATATCATCTGATCGATGTCTTGAGGTGTGGCAACCGTAGTATAAGCGGAATATTTGACTTCGGTCCGTTGAATTATTAGAAAAATAAATGCACAGCCGAGGTGTAACGGCCACGACACGAACCACCTCGGGTGTGCATTATTTTTCTAATAATTCAACGGCCCGTCGTCAATTATTCCTTACTTCTTTATCCACCATTAGAACAATCCTTCGTTGTAATTTTTAATTAATTTTGCTCTTCCGTCCACGTCCAGGGAGGTTAGCTACAGTGCCATGGTCTGTAAACCTCTTGATGATATGACACAGTGGACACAGCAACATTAAGATCTCTGGAGATGGACTTGTAGCCTTGAGATTGTTCATGTTTTTCCACATTTATGTCTCTCAAATCCACAGAAAACTCTTTACACTTCTTTCTTTTCTCCATGCTCAGTGTGACACACAACACAAAGGTTGAGTCAACTTTTCCCCATTTTAACTGGTTGCAAGTGTGATCACTACATTGTCCACACCTGTTACTTGCCACAGGTGTGTCTAAATACAAATTACAGGAGCATCACATGCTTGAAAAGCAATTATTTCTTACAATTTTGACAAGGTGCCAATAATTTTGTCCAGTCCATTTTTGAGTTCTGTGTGAAATTTGATCAAGTTTGATTTTTCTTCTCTGTTTTTTTTTTGTGTTCTTGCAGTGCAAACAAAAACAATAAGCACGTGAATACCAAAACATTTGCAATTGGAACAATTTTCTGAGAGAAGTGTTGCATTTTCTGACAGAATTGCAACAATTGGCCATGACTGTATATGTTGTATTATTTAGCTTCTAGGATGTGATAATAATAATTCTGTCTAAGTAGGCCACTAACTAGGTTTTTAGACAAAGTTGCTTGGATTTCTAAGAGTGTAATGGATGTGTCTGTCAGCAGGACTCACTCTTGATGGTTCTGTTGTGTTCTTCCTGTAAAGTGGCCAACGTGGCACCATGGGTCGCTTCCATCTCTGTCATTGCCCTCTCATGGTTTTCACTCATTTCCTCAATCTAAAATGAAAACAAAAATAGTTGTCAGTTTTAACAAGGCGCACTGGAATATTGGATTCCGATTGGTCAATTGGTCAACAGAAATTCCAATGGTTTCCATTAAAATACCATTATAAATTAGCTTTTTCCAGTAAAACCATTACAAAATTCCTTTTTGTAGTGTGTTTTGGGCATTTTTCCAATAGGATTTAACATCCCACCAATAGAATCCATCACATGCCAGTAGACACCATTATAGTTTCCATTAAAACCATTACATTTTCTATTGTGTTTTGGGCAGGATTCTATTGTTTTTTTCAGCAGGGATACTGTCTCATGCTGCTTTCATTTTGTCTTACTCTGTTGTCTTTCTCTTTTTCATACCAACACAATTTTGGTAAGCTCTATGTGCCATTTTGAGACTTGTGGACAGTATGAACTTTTAGCAGAAAAGTAAACTGAGAAAAAAAACAACAACTGAATTATATTTTGGCCTTAAGGGAAGATGATTAGTGCATCATCAGACTACATAGTCATGTAACTTTCCGGGCTTTCTTAACCCTCATGTGCGCTCACACCCGGCACTCCTTAGTGTACAATGCTAAAATAAAAGCCTCTTCAAGGTGTGTCAATGATAATTTCAGTCTTTACACCCTGTTACTTCCTCATCTCACCTGTTCCTGGTGCTGGGAACGCAGATGCTCCAGGTGGCTGTTCTGCTGTTGCTGGAGTCGCTGTCTCTCAGAGGTGTGCTCCTCTACCAGTCTCTCCTGTAGGGCCTTGAGCTCCTGCTGTTGCTCCTCTTGTAGTCCTTTCAGCTCCCGCTCAAAACTCTGCTCCAGCTGGGCCTTCTCACCCTGCAGACGCTCCCACCGCTGAACGCTGACCACTAGAGAGACAGAAAATAGTTTGTTATAGTCATTCTTAACCTTCAGAAAATGTTAATGTTGATAAATTTACAATCCTGTTACTTTTAACCTGGGTACCTATTCTGCTGAACAAATTAAATAATATATGAGCTATCATTTTCAATTCATTAAATATGGGGTTTGCAATTTTTGTGACCCTTTTAGATCAAAGGCATAGAGAATAGAAATCATGCTGTAACATGGTTGCATGCAAAATAACACAGACAAATACATTGTTTATGGTCATTAAAGTTAGTACAAATTATTTTTTTTACTGTAATCAGTATGAATCAAAATCATGATGTATGATTTTATATGAGATATTTAATGCATATTTGAAAATCATGGGGCATCATGTATTTTAGACGCAAATCATAAAATATTGCTTTATGTCTGCATGATGTGAGATGAGTCACATGCCAAATTAAATATGAGGGGGATGGAAAGAGAAAAATGCAGTTTACAAATCTGTAATCGGAGAAGGTCTAATATAGTTTCTTTCTTATTTTATGGTTGAAGTCATCTGCAGCACGTGTCAGCATGAGCTCACTGTGAAGTATGATGTTTTTTGTTTTGTTTTAATCTCTGAGGCTGAAGAGACCTACCCACTTCATCCCTGATCCTGGCTAACTGCAGGGACAACTCCCTCTCCTTCACGGCCGCATTCTCACTCTGCAAAACACACACACAAGCTCACATGAGTGTAAGGGACAATTATGCAGAGGAATGGATTTAAAAATGGTAAAATGTGCTCAAAGCATTATTGAATTAGTTTGTAATAAATTAACATGAGGGATGCATGTGCAGAAATTTGTGCATGCCTGGTTATGGATAAAATTTTCATTAAAAACAATTTAACATACCAACCAAAATACCACTTTAAATAAGATCTCTGAATACCAGTGTCAAGCAGTGACTTCTTTGCTATCTAATTTATTAATTTATCAGAACTGACCAATAATAAACACCATGGTAGGTAAATTTAAAAGTAGGGCTGTTGCTAAGAACAACCATTAGGTTGTAGTGCCTTTCTAAGAGACATACAAATGCTTAGATAAACATATATTGTGAGGAGTCGGTTGCCCTCCCCCTTATTGTCATCACCACCCCGTCCCTTATTCGCCTTATTCCCTTATTCTATCTATCTATCTATCTATCTATCTATCTATCTATCTATCTATCTATCTATCTATCTATATATATATATATATATATATATATATACACACGTCACAAATGCAAGATTTGACAAGCATGGGGGAAACAAATGGAACAATATATAATGTGATTTTCAGTTATCTGTAAACATTTTGCAGACTGAGCATTGAGCAAGCAACTCGTGGACAGACTTTCTTGTGCATGAATTAAGGCACTAAAGCTGTTGTGGATCCACTCCCCGAAACCATCCTTAACTGGCACAGATTTGCAGAAAATTACCGTCTTTTGGCAAATAATAATTTACAGACAGTTACTTACATATTTCCCCCATTTTATTATGTATCCCTTATGTTACATTTCAAATAACAGGGGAATTTGATAGTAATCATAGTATTTAGCCAGTCCCAAACTCCTTCCCTCAAATGGCTTGGTTGTGCAGAGCCTTCACAGCTTAAAATGACTACACGCTCCTGATGTATACAGTACCTGCAGCACACATAATTAAATACAAAACAGCAAGTTCCTCTAGCTTTAAAATAAACTACCATGCTCCAGATAACCATGCCACAGAGCTTAATCTGTACTAATTACACTTGCAGTAGTTGTATCTGTTAATAACACACATTTGCTCCACAGTGACATAACCAACCACATCTATACTTGGCATGATTGGTTATGCCACAATACAATGAAATGCTTATGATCTATACTTGTTTATAAGAATCAATGTCAGCAAATGATACAGCATGAGTCAGCATTTTAACATAGCAGTCCTGAATCTTACACTCATTCAGTTCCAAATCCCAGCTGAGATCCCACCGCACCATCTGCTGGTTTAAAACACCTACATGGACAGTGACTGCCATTGTGAAAAGTACTATGGTAGTACCATAGTAGTTCCATGGTACAGAAATCCATGCACCATGGTATTAACAAGGTACTTCCCAGGAACACCATGCCACCAACATTGTGAAAGTCCAAAATGGTAGCATCGTACTTTAAAAAAACTAAACAAAAACATACAGTACATTTGTATGTCAGGCTATTAAAGTTGACAAAAGGTTAACAAACTCTTATTAAATATAGTTTCTGCACCAAATGGAACTACTAAAATAACGACTGTTGTAAAGCAATGTCTCTCTCTTTTTTTCTTTTCTTTTTTTTCATTTTTTAAATAAAATTGATTAAATAAGTTAACAAAAAGATACAAAAGACACACAATTTGTAATGTATCATGCCTTAAATAGATGCTGCTAGCCTTTTTAATTTATAACCCTCTCATACAGTTTGTAAACTAACAGCAGGGTCTAGACCCCACAGATGCCCTGACCTGTCATCATTGTCTCCCTTCTTCAGATCTCACCCAATCAGATTTTCTTCCAGTACACAACATGTCACGCAGATCCCTGGAGAGTCTTTCCATGAATACAAATCTGACTGCCTTGTCTTCACCGTGGTTACCTCACCTACTTTCGTTTCCTGCTGTGAAAGGTCTAGAATAGTGAGAGCAAGGCAGTCTCAAAGACTCAGTCCCCACCTATAAAACAAAAGATAAATCTGCAGGGCGTGACACTGTTACACCCCAACACACCTACAACACTGAACGTGCTTAAAAACATATATGGTCTTTCTTATTAGTGTTTTGTACTAAGCATTGTGATTACTACTGCTCATCTTGAGGATTAGTTTTAAAAAAAACAATAACCCTAAGTATTACATTTACAATAAATAAACCAGCCTTGGCCCAGTAGGTATTGCAATCACCCTAGAGGCTGCATAGCAACATGCTAAATTTCACTAACAACAAACAAGCACTCACAACACCTTAGGAACCACATGGAAAAATTCTGGCAACCACCATGAACAGTTCAGTGACTACACAATAACATGCAAACAACCACTCGCAATACCTTAACAACCACATAGCAACACCCTAGCAGCCATTCAGAACACCTCATCAACTGCATAGCAACACATAAATAACCAATCATAACATCTTAGAAAACATATAGCAACACCCTATCAACCACACAGAACACTTTAGCGTAGTAACATCCACAAGATCTTAGAAACCACATAGCAACACCCTAACAACCACCCAGAACACTTAAGCAATCAGGTAGTAACCTGCAAAAAACAGTCCACAACACCTTAGAAACCACATAGCAACACCCTAACAACCACCCAGAACACTTTAGCACAGTAACCCACAAAAAACAACCCACAACACCTTAGAAACGACATAGCAACACCCTAACAACCACCCAGAACACTTAAGCAATCAGGTAGTAACCTGCAAAAAACAGTCCATAACACCTTAGAAACCACATAGCAACACCCTAACAACCACCCAGAACACTTTAGCACAGTAACCCACAAAAAACAACCCACAACACCTTAGAAACCACATAGCAACACACTAACAACCACTCAGAACACTTTAGCACAGTAACCCACAAAAACAACCCACAACACCTTAGAAACCACATAGCAACACACTAACAACCACTCAGAACACTTTAGCACAGTAACCCACAAAAAACAACCCACAACACCTTAGAAACCACACAGTAACACCTTAACAACCACCCAGAACACTTTAGTTTAGTAACCCACAAAAAAACAACCCACAACACCTTAGAAACCACTTAGCAACATACTAACAACTACTCAGAACACCTTACCGTGGTAACCCACAAAAAACAACCCACAACACCTTAGAAACCACATAGCAACACACTAACAACCACTCAGAACACTTTAGCACAGTAACCCACAAAAAACAACCCACAACACCTTAGAAACCACATAGCAACACACTAACAACCACTCAGAACACTTTAGCACAGTAACCCACAACACCTTAGAAACCACTTAGCAACATCCTAACAACTACTCAGAACACCTTACCGTAGTAACTTGCAAAATACTACCCACAACACCTTAGAAACCACATAGCAACATCCTAACAACCACCCAAAACACCTTAGCGTAGTAACTTGCAAACAACTCTTAACACCTCAGAAACCACATAGCAACACTTAAGCAACCACCCAGTACACTTTAGTTTAGTAAACCGCAAAAAACAACCCACAACACCTTAGAAACCACATAGCAACACCCTAACAACCACCCAGAACACTTTAGCATAGTAACCCACAAAAAACAACCCACAACACCTTAGAAACCATATAGCAACACCATAACAACCACCCAGAACACTTTAGCATAGTAAACCATAAAAAAACAACCCACAACACCTTAGAAACCACTTAGCAACATCCTAACAACTACTCAGAACACCTTACCGTAGTAACTTGCAAAATACTACCCACAACACCTTAGAAACCACATAGCAACATCCTAACAACCACCCAAAACACCTTAGCGTAGTAACTTGCAAACAACTCTTAACACCTCAGAAACCACATAGCAACACTAACAACCACCCAGTACACTTTGGTTTAGTAAACCGCAAAAACAACCCACAACACCTTAGAAACCACATAGCAACACCCTAACAACCACCCAGAACACTTTAGCATAGTAACCCACAAAAAAACAACCCACAACACCTTAGAAACCACTTAGCAACATCCTAACAACTACTCAGAACACCTTACCGTAGTAACTTGCAAACAACAACCCATAACACCTTAGAAACTACACAGAATCCCACTCGAACCTTGTCATGGCAAGTTTTGCAAGGGCAACATGACACCTTCTTCAGAACATTTTAATATCCAATTAGCAATGTTATTAACACTGTCTCATATCAAATACAATAATATATTTTTATTTAATAGGTCAATAAAAAACAAAAGTGCAATGAAATATAATAATATCAGGCCTCCCACATCAAGTGTCAGCAGTCAGGGTGGGGTGCTTCCCTCACTATACGAGCACATGTTTGTTCTCACTGACAGCACACACACACACACTACCATCATCACAAACTACAGTATATAAAAGATGATAGTAGAATGAAATGAACAAGGTCTTATGCAAAAAGCATCACTGATTCTACTTTAGCAAACAAGTCACAGAGCATGAAAGCAGCATCACACACACTATTCTTGCTATTCTTTTACCGTAGTATCCAAACAGCATGTAGGATGGAGACACAGAGAGAGATTACAGCAACACTGGCTCATGCTACGGCAGAATGTAGCTTCATAAAAACCTGTCGGGGGAATACCATACACACGCCACACGAGAGCGAGAGAAATGAAGAGAGAGAGAGGGAGTGGAGGAAAGACGAACAAGCAGAGTGAGGGAGAATGCAGAGAAAAAGACCAAAATCGCCCAAAAACCAGCCTTACCTCATCCTGTGTTTAGCGTCATAGCCTGACTACTGCAACAATGAGTACCGTGAGTCTGCGATTCCACACATGTTCTTCAGACAACCCCCAGCTTCTCACCCTCTCTCTCTCACAAACACACACTCAAGGATGTTGGGAGGAGGAGGGGAGAGATGATGGAGATAGAGGAATAGGAGGATGGGATCAATAAAGAACAAAATAACACGTGTGCATTGTCTGATACTAAAGTCTACTGGGAACGAAGACACATTTTCATCCAATCCGATGAAAGAAAGCATTCCAGATGACATATGATAAAGAATTTGTTATATAGTACAGTGCCAACACTTAACCTATGATGATTTGGGCTTCTACACCATAAATTATGCTCTAAAAACAATCCTAATCAAAAAAGAAAATAAAATTCAGTCATTTTAAGCTTTATAATGATGCAACAGACCTAAAAAGAAACAAAAAACCAAAAGAAACACACTGAAAGAATAATTCACATAGCAATAATATAGCAATGCCTGTGAAACCATTCAGAATATCTTATGCTGCCTTTACATGCTATCGAATTTCAAACTTCCCACCTCTGAAGTTGTAATTATGAGTTTGTATAAAGTGTTCTGTTGTCATAAAGAACAAGAATCATGGAGGACGGCCCATTCATGAGTTCATTCTTGCCTATTTCTCAGGGAAATCTTATTAAAGTCAAAACATATTTAGTCAATGTCCAACAGGTTTTGATTAAGGTCCTAGTTCGTTGGTAACCATATAAACAATCACTACGCTATAGATATTCATCTTGCTGACGATGATCCAAAAAGGTCATAAATACACCATAGTAGTTTGTAAAACTTGTGCACAACCACTTAAAACACCTTAGCAACTACATAAAGCCCAAGCAACCATCCAGAACACCCTAGAGACAACAAAGCATCATGCAAACAATCACTCATGACAGCATAGCAACAACATAATACCCTAGCATAATGCCAATCCAGAAAACCCTAGCAACTGCACAATAACATGCAAATAAACAGTCACAACACCTTAGCAATGCCAGAGCAACCACCCAAAACACCCTAGTGACTGCATAGCAACATGGTAAGCACCACTTTAGCACAAAGTAGTAACACCCTAACAACCACCCATAACACCCCAGCAACTGCACAGCAACATGATTTTTTTTTTTTTTTGGTAAGTAGAGTCATTGCATTGACATCACTCTCCCGCCAGGACACGACCCCCTAATGTGGACTCAGTGGCAAAATATCCTGAGAAACGGGAGTAAAATGATTATCTGCTTAAATTAAATGCAGTTGGATTCAACAGATCCTTACACCTTACTAAAGAACCAGTGGCCCATGGACATTGACATTTGGCCAGGATCATGCTTGTTAACTATCTATCTATCTATCTATAGATTGACTTTGATGCAGCCTAGAAATAAACTGCAGGTTTTGTCTGGCCAGAGGAGAACGGAATACTATTTCTACACACTATTTCCCTGTTTAATACTGTAAAGCTGCTATGACACAATCTGCATTGTAAAAAGCACTATATAAATACTGGTGACTTGACTTGACTCTATCAACTTGCTTTGTACAAAAAACTGGGTTTTTCTAACATTTACCTTGTAGAACACAAAGCTCCTCATTATGCATGTTTTTAAATAAATGCAGACAAAAACTTTACAGCTATGCAGAATACACAGTTGAAGTGTTAAATATTTTTCCAAAATAAGAGGGATCAGACAAAATGCATGTTATTGTTTATTTAGTACTGACCTGAAAATCTTTTATGTGAAATATCTTATTCAGGTCAGTATTAAATAAGCAATAACATGCATTTTGTATGATCCCTCTTATTTTGGTAAAATAATTAACATTTTACAGATTCTACAAGGTGTATGTAACTCTTGACTTCAACTGTAAGTAAATATTAAATTGATGAGTTGTCAGTACAATGTTTAACCTAGGGTACAATTTTACCAGAAAATTCAGCATGTCTGGCACAAAATGCAAATCCATGTTTCACTGCCTGGGTTTCAGTGCTTTCTGCGAATCGCACTGCTGCTCTTTCATTTGGGTGAGTTTGTGGTTAAGAAATTGCCCTTTGACAAGTTAGCGTTCTTCAAATTGTAGATAAGATGTTTAAGCTTAAATTACAATGAATTTTTGTCTTGTCCCTAATGTGACATGAAGCAGGGGCTGAGTTACCCTCCAACAAGCATCACATGATCTGATGATTAGGATCAGAAGCTGTGCTTTTGTAGTAGTGATAGGCTCATTTCCACAAATGTTTCGAAACAATTATTCAGCAGTTTTTTAATACCTTTTACAAACTTAACTTTGAATTCTGGGTCATCCCTATTTAGGATTGAACCTGCAACCATTGTGGGTCTTTGGGTCTTAACTATTAAGTTAGCAGCACTCCAGAATTTACAGCTTTGACAGTGTGTTACCTTCTGGCAGAAGTGTTGTGTGGTTAAGGTGAACACATCCAGGCATCGTGAAGACCTCGTGAGCTCGTCCTGCAGGATGATCAGTTTCCGAGCCTGATCTTCACATCTCTCTTTCAGTCTCTGTATCATCAACCGCTCCCGCTCGGCATCCACGCCCTCCGCACGCCCACCCAGACGGGCCACACACGACTTCTGACGGACTGCGGGATGAACAAAGATACGAAAAAAGTGCATAAAGAAAATGAATTTTGAGTTTGACAGGCTTTGTAAGTGTCACGAATCCGGTCTATGAACCATTCACTCACCACCAGAGGTCACTCGCTCACCACTCATCACACTGGACTCAATTTCCCATCATCCATTGCACTGATTGCACACACAGCTGATTGCACTGATCACACACCCTACTTAAGCCATGGACTTTCTTTCCCTCACTGCCGAGTATTGTATGCACTTATCCCTCTCCTAGCGATAGCTACTACGGAGCCCACTTAGTTATCTTAGTCTTGCCTGTTCTCCCGTGTTTGTTTCTAGCCCGTGTTCCCTGGATTAAGTCTTGCCTTGCCGTTTGGACACCTGTTTGCACCCCTATTGGATTCTAGCCCGTGTTCCCTGGATTATCTCTCTGCCTTGCCCATTGGATACTGTTCGCAGATCGTCGACCCACGCTTGTCCTAGGATTACTCTTTGTCTTGTCCCTGCCATACCCGTTTGCCATTGTTTCGACCCTGCCTGTATTTATGACCATGCCTTTAAATAAAAGCTTGCACATGGATCCGCACGTCTCGTCAGCCCCGTGACAGAAAGATTCTCTCCGTTTATTTTTAAACTATAAGTACGCTTGAAATATGACTGCAATTTATGTAATTTTTGGTTTCATACATGTCATTTAAATCAGTTACTGTAAATTATTGTTTAATTAAATGTTTAATATTTACAGCTGTATAAGGACAAAAGGTTAATGTGAGCATAAAGACTATAATCAGGTCAAACATGCAGCAGTAACTGCTGACTTCCATGAACACACATAATGCTCCCTGATGAGTCAGCTCAACACTAGAGAGGATGGCGTCAGGATGACGTAATCCATAAATATATGTAACATATTGTACATATGGTAATACAGTGAAGCCCAAGAGTGAAAATACTTCGATTTAAAACATTATTTTATTTTTTTAGAATTATATGTTAATTTTAAAATGTACATACATATATACACAATACTGTTCAAAAGTTTAGTCTTTTTTTTTTTTTTTCTGTTTTAAAGAAATTAAAACTTTTACGGATAATCAAAAGTAACAAAGTAAATGATAATGTTACAAGAGATTTTTATTTCAAATAAATGCTGTTCTTTTGAATTTTCTATTCAAATAAATTTCTATTTAAGTTCATTAAAGAATCCTGAAGAAAATGTATCATGGTTTCCACAAAAATATTAAGCAGCAAAAACTGTTATTCTTCTAAATTGTACAAATATTTCACAATATTACTGTTTTACTGTGTTTTTGATCAAATAAATTAAGCCTTGGTGACCATGAGAGACTTCTTTCAAGAACATTAAAAAATATATTTTTCAGTAAAATTGGATCATCCAACAAGCCTTTAGAAGAACTTTTTATAAATATGCATATATCTCATTTGTAAATATATATATTGGTATTTCAATTCATTGTGTATTTCAACTGAATTATTGAGGAAACAAAAAAGGAGCAAAATATCAGATTTAATTAAATTATTGTTCTTATTTTAGGAGCTATATAGGGTGTCAATTTAGCTTCCACTAGTTGAGAAGCATTAGCGAGGGAATCACTCACTGGTTTCCTAATGGAAGTCTCACAGTGTTGCTATGACAACCACTAGTAGCCGGTTAATGAGGGATGGAAAATGACAATGGGAGGAGCGTCAGCAGCGGAGCAGAATAAAAAAGACATCACACACTCACCAGGCGACTGAGGCTTGGGAGAGACCACTGCAAACCTCTTTGGGGACGACACAATGGGTCGGGTGATTTCTCCATCCCTTTGAAACTCCTTTCTAGAGGCTGAATGACAAACGGATATTTATATGTGTCACTGTTTTAAATGAGAACTAGTTACAGTTCCAAAAGTATGTACATATGATGCATTTATGGAAAAATACCATCAAAGTACCATCAAATCAAATGGTTATTCTAATCCAAAAACTCACAGATAAATTCTGCAATCAAAACCAGCTTTATATAAAGATGAAGTAAATGTCTAATGTGTCCACTAGCTGGAGCCATTGGCCCATTAATGTTTTCTTTCTTACACTGTGACTGCAGTGTCAAGTCATCATGAACAGCTATGATAAGATATCTAGACCTAAGATATCTATATATTTATATATATATTTTTTTTTTTTTCTCCCCGAAATCAACACTGAAGAGCATGTATTTATACTGAACTTTCTATTCAACAAAGAGTACGAAAAAAATCACAATTTCACTGTATTGCAGTCTCCACAAAAATATTAAGACAAATGTTTCTTGAGCAGCAAATTAGCATATTAGAATAATTTTTTGAAAGATCATGTGACATTGAAGACTGGAGTAATTGCTTGAAAATTCAGCTTTGCCATCACAGAAATAAATTACATTTTAAAATATATCCAAATAGATAATAGTTATTTTAAATTATAATAGTATTTCACAATGTTATTGTTTTTCCTGCATTTTGATTTATCAAATGAAATTCAGCTTAACATTCAGCTTAATTATGAAGCTCATTGTTTTTATTGTTTTCTAAGATTGTTCTCTATTAGAGGAAATAAAAAATGAATTGATTTTGTCCATAATTACTAGGTTTTGCTTAATCTTCTAAAATAGTTGACAGAGTGAGAATATTATTCTATTATTATTCTAATGATGTCTTTAGTTATCAACAGGCTACTTTAATGACACATACAGACAATAAAAATATAGTTGATGTACAATTATTGTACATGACAGAGGTATTTTTGCACATTACAGTGGTGTAAATGCGTGTTAATTTCATATTCAATATTCATATTCATTGGTATGAATGCTGTTGTCATGGTGACAGCAGCATGCTCTGTCACCGACACACCTCTGCACACAGAGTCATGTGACTTCACCGAGACACAACACTGGTCACATAATAAACGAGCTGGCGGTGGCGTCACTTACCCACGGGTGAGGCACGAGGGGGCGGGTGCAGAGATCGGCGGGCTGGGGGCGGGGGGCTGCTGCGGTTCTGACTCCTGCCACCGCTGCTCTCAGCAGGAGGGAGAGGAGAGCGTGAGAGGAGAGTTTCATCACTGCTGCTGTGTGGACCTGTGGAGAGCGAAATAAGAAGGCTTTGAAGAAAATAATCATTTCTCTACTGTCCTATATACGATTATACTTTTGTTATACAATTAAATACAATATATTATACATTTAAACTTATATACAATTAAACATTTCTATTGCATAGAAAACTTGCAACAGAGATGGAAATACAATTTTTAAATACATGAATTATGTTTCCATCTTTGTTGCCACAGTTTTGGAAGTGCCTTTTTCTGTTCTAAAGAAGGGGGTGTCCCAATACGTTTGTCCATATAGTGTATGTACAAGTCATTGGTGTTTGGTGATGAGTTTTTGGCTCAAGGTCTGCATTTAAAGTCAGCTTGGATTAGGACTTGGCTTTCTGCAGACCAGTCAAGTTCTTCCACACTGACTAAATCAATCATTACTTTTTGAACCTTGCCTTATACACAGAGGCATTGTCATGTTAGAATAGAAAAGGGCCCTATCCAAACTGTTGCACAGAATATAAATATATGCTTTAAACTAAGTTTTGTGCTCATGGAAATTACTAAAGTAGTCAAACCTGTTCATTAGAAAGGGGTGTCCCAATACTTTAGGTAAAATAGTGCACGTGTGTGTGCATATATATATATATATATATATATATAAGTTGTTAACTCTCTTACCAGCATCCATAATTCATACAAGAATAAAGATTGCTTTCATTTACTCACCCTCACATCGTTACCTGCCCGTATGACTTTCTTTTAGCCATACAATGAAGTCATATAAGTTTGGAACAACATGAAGTTGAGTAAAACATGGCAGAATTGTAATTTTTTTTTTTGGGGTGAACTACTGAATTAATTATTTTTTATTTTTTTTAGACGTTCCTGAGCTGAATTATGTGCTGCAAACTAATGGTGGTGTACAGAGTTATATGCAATGTTCTGCTGACACCGCAGACGTGTTGTCTCCATCTACCCATATAGTCTGTTCATCTCAGATTTATAATGGATTTCTAGCCAGGTTTCCTGATTCAACAAAGGTCTTGAAAATGCTGACGCATCCTCCTTCAAGCTCACACATCCTACTACAGCCCAAAAAAGTAATTTGCGAAGCGGATGCAAGGTGAGATAAATGTGACTCAAATCATGATTAATGGGACACTGACTGAGATCAATAAGTCAAGTGTAAAGTTGTCAAGGATTAAACTATACATAATACAGGGTTGTTGTTGTTGTTGCGTGTGCTACAGGTTATGACCAAAGCCGAATACCTTATTCGGAAAAAGCAAAGATAATGGCTTCAAAACAAATAATGAATTCCAAAAAAATATTTGGCTCCTTGTGTTTGCTGGGTAAAAGGTGAGCTGGGGACAGAGCGATATTATACATTAATCTCTAAAATTACTACGCAATAATGAGTGTGTGAAGTTAGAGTAAGTGAGTGTAAACTTTATGAATGAAATGAGCACAGCATGATTGCACATAAAACAGTCCTGTGTTGTCCCTGAGCGTCTCTAACAAATTAGAGCCAAGGGTAATATCAACTAAGGTATTGAATCATACACATTTTCTGCTATTTGATATGTCTACTTAAATATTTGAAACCTTGTAAGATTCATAATATCATTACCCTTAAACACAGTGTTTATGGCACATGTGATGCACTGGCCAAAGACTTAAAGTCTTTTAAGGATTCTGTAGTAAAAAAAAATGTAAATAAATGCATGAGTAATGTAATCTGAGTAACTTGCAATAATTATATGAGTAAAAACATCACATGATGTTAAAATGCAGAGGAAAAAAAAGGCTCCAAATGTTGTCAGAAGAATGACTGTGTCCATCTCAGCAGGAGGTGGACTGATACACTACAGCAGGACATGTGCATTATTTATGATGCATTAAAGATTTTACTGTCTTATATGAAGGAACAGTATGTTTCTTTCTATACATTCTTATTAATATATTAAAATAACTCTAATCTAAATGTAAACAATAAAACCACATTAAATAAACATGTAATCTGAAATAATATTTCAAATTTTCCTCTCCTCAATAATTATTGCTTTTATGAAAGAACAAACAATTCTTGAAACTTCTGGAAACACAAAAATGGTTAATTAATTTAATATACGTACCAATACCAATTTGTCATAATTACAGCTTAGGGTTTACAGTTTTTATATATACATATATATATATATATATATATATATATATATATATACATACACACACACATATACATACATACATACATACACACATATATATATATATATATATATGTGTGTGTGTGTGTGTGTGTGTGTGTGTGTGTGTGTGTGTGTATGTATGTATGTATGTATATATATATATATATATATATATATATATATATATATATATATATATATATATATATATGTATATATAAAATATATATAAACAGAGAAAAGGGGCTGTGGCATTTCCTTTTAATGCACTTTTGATTTTGGCACCACCCACTCTCTGTGAGCAGGAATATAATATATCTAAATGAACAAGTAGATCTTGGTGCAGGTAACATGGAGAAACAGTAGGCTACACATTGTTCATTTACATATACTTCCGACAACAATCTGGATGAAAATCAGCAGACTTGTCCTTAAACTGCAAATATAACTTTTTTTTTTTTACACACACCTAGAAAATCATGGAAATTAAAATTTATTATAGAAGTTAAAAAAAAATTCTATAGTGAGCTAAACATGACATGGAACAACCTTAAATATCGACATTTTTAAATATATTTCAAAATAAACTAAAAATAATGAAAACATTAATAAAAGCTTTTAATAATCACTGACAATGTGGCTGATTTCATTCCAGTCAGTCAAATGGCCCACGACTAAGTCAGATGGCCCTCTTTAAAAATGTATGTGACATTAATAAATCACAGACAACACTTACATGGGTGCAGGTCTTGCTTTTCAATATCCCTTTTTAAAACGAAAGTGAAAAGTGGTACAAAATACCCCAGTAATGAAAACATTTGTGCTGCTAATTCGTCCGTTAGTAGAGGAAACACATCCAGGATCCAGACTTGAGATGACAATAAACATAATCTGCTTTCATAAAGTCAATCTGATATTAAAACTCCATGAAGCTGCCAAAGAGCTCCAAACCAACAATGAGGCTTGAAGATTAATTATACTGCATTATGAGATGACTAAACCCCTTGCAAAATAGTAGAAGCCTAACTCCTCTTTAACTCCTCCACTTTCCCAGAGAGGAAATAAGAGTGAAAGTGGTGACTCAGGCCTAGTTGTGGACACTCTAACTTGGGTAGGGTCGACAGCTGTCCTTTATGTTTTATCTACCAAGCACGGCATCGAACAAAAATGCCACATGCATGTACAAGTCTCTGGATTTAAATAACAAGCCAGGAGTCTTTGGGTTTTTAAGAGGGGACATAAAGTTAGGACGCGAAGGCGCCACTGTTGACCCCTCAGCTGTCCGAGCTGAGAGACAAATGTGTCCCCACTATAGCATCAGACATGTCGGGACGTCTGCTGATGTCATAATGGGATGCTAAACAAGGGTGTGGTTTATTAACACACTGTACTTACAGTACAAGAAAAATATAAACTATAAACCTGAGTGAGAGAGAGAGAGAGAGAGTGAGAGAGAGAATCACAGTCTCTTGTAACACATACATTACACTCAGCAGTTTAGTGACACTGTTTGCTAGGCTCAGCATTTATCTGCAGTCTTGAGGGAATGACTGCAGTGAAATAGTCTATAAATGAATAAGAGGACACTCAAGCCTTGAATGTAAGGACAAGCCCTTCGAAATGTCATGCCTCGAATTCCTGTTTAAATAGAAATATTAAGGAGGCTTATAATTCCTGTATAAACTTATTGTACAGAGTCAATTGTGTGCCTCATATTTTCGATCAAATGCTTACAATGTCCAATTCATGAAAAGTAGGGGCTGACTGGACCATGTTAACCAGCCAAACTTTGAAATAAATTTTAAGTTTGTCATTTTCAGTTGGTGTCTACCCTAATTTGAATGTAAAGTAAGCTACTTCCTGTGAATATGTGAGATTTCTAACTTATTAGCTGCTATAGGCACATAACTGGAAGAAGTGCAGTAAAAAGGTCTCTACTTGAGCTACAAACCAGGATTTTTATGCTTTTGATAATAAATTGAAATGATATGATAACAAATATCAGTTTGCAATATCAGTCAGCATGACAGATACTGGAAGCAGAAGACACCAGAAGCATGTCTGATGTTAAGTTAAAAATAAGGTGTGTTCTTTTACTCTGCAAAACCTGAAAATATATTGGTAATTTCTTTTCAATTATATGACATGAATAACCGAAGCAAAAGATGGTAAAATGAAACATTCCATTCTTCACGTTTTTGATTTCGCATGCTAATCAATTATCCTACTAAGCTAATGTGTTCAGTGCAAGTTACCTACATAAAACAAACACTTGTGATCTATGTTAAAATTGATATTATGATATTCAAATATATTAGACTACAATATCCACACTGAGGTATAATTTTATTTTGATTGTATTTTTGTAGTCAGCTACTACAAGAAGATGACAGGATCACTCATTAAAAGCAGCTAACCCTTGGGGTCCAAACTGGACATTCTGCAGGGAGAACTGAATCTTTGAGTAAGAAATTACAAATTTCCCCATGTTGAGAGCATTATTTTTATATCACAGAAAATCGTGTTTAGCCTTTAAAAATAATTTATGGTGCACAGCAAGTATTTTTAACCAACTGTACCGAGGTAGTCACTCAAAACCTTGTTTGTGAGGGGAAAAACAAGAGGTTTTGGAAAGTATGTAGTTCCCTGAAAAATGTGAAACTGAGTAATGACAGCTTGTGTGGTAATTAAGGAGGCAGCCCAAGATGCTTTGAAGTTTGCAAGCTCATGCTCGAGGCATGAAACAGCCTTCATACAGCAAGAAAAAAACAAAAAAACAAAATTTCAGTATTAATGCAGATTTCTCAAGCAGCAATCAGTTACTTGGAAGAAGGAAAGAGATGTAGATATGTGACCCTGGACCACAAAACCAGTCTTAAAGGGATACACCACCACAAAATGAAAATTGTGTCATTAATCACTTACCCCCATGTCGTTCCAAACACATAAAAGCTTTGTTTGTCTTCGGAACATAATTTAAGATATTTTGGATGAAAACCAGGAGGCTTGTGACTGTCCCATTGACTGTGTGACACAGAGTGTACGCATTTTGCGTCCAGGGGATATTCTCCAAAATGGCGCTACGGTGACGCAGAAGAGACGTAACGGTGCCTAATAGTTGAATAAAGTCGTTTTTGTTTTACTTCCATACAAAAAGTATTCTCGTCGCTTCATAACGTTACGGTTGAACCACTGATGGCAGATGGAGTATTCTGACGATGTCTTTCATATTTTTCTGGGCCTTGACAGTGTAATTTACTTGGCAGTCAATGGGACAGTCACAAACCTCCTGGTTTTCATCCAAAATATCTTAATTTGTGTTCCGAAGACGAACAAAGCTTTTACGGGTTTGGAACGACATGGGGGTAAGTGATTAATGACAAAATTTTCATTTTGGGGTGGAGTAGTAGCACAGGTATATTTGTAGCAATAGCCAAAAATACACTGAAGGGGTCAAAATGATCGATTTTTCTGTTATGCCAAAAATCATTAGGATATTAAGTAAAGATCATGCTCCATGAAGATATTTTGTAAATTTTCTACCGTAAATATATTAAAACTTAAAAATCACTCTGGCATTGTGTCTTTACAAATGAAAAAAATAAATAAATCTGACCTAATTTATTTTATTCGTGTACAGAATCTGCTCTAAATGAATGACTACAAAGCAATCATATGCTGCAGTAGTCAGTTTGCCAGATAATGTAGATAATGTCTGGTTATAACAATCAGATCTGTTCATTTAGTAATTTAGTGAAATCAAAACAGAAAAAAGACAGGAGAATCATAACACAACTTTTGTTTTCTAGAAAAATCTGTAGATTAGTGCTTCCTGCCTATGAATATAATAGGTGCATAGGCACCAGACAGAGGCAGATTTCTGCAGTAATGCTCTTTTTATGTTTCACAACAACACTGTTCTCTCAGCACACCACAGCACAGGCAAATACAATTATAAAACAACACGCGCAGTCTCTATATTTTTCCAACTTCATAAAAAACACTTAAAATCCATTGAACTCAATGCAATTCTGCAATAAGTAATATAACATGTCTTATGACAGGTGGCCTGAACTTTAAAATGACTATTATGATTTAATCTGCTTTAATCATGGATGATATTTCAGATTTACTGGGATTTCGATACTAAGTAAATTCCATTTTAAAAGACTGGAATACACTGCTCTATTTGTCTTATGTTTTGAGATGCCTCGTCTTGCACAGACACAGAGCAACCAGCAGGGTGTTACAGACATTGATTGCACTTTGTATCTACCAGGCAGAAGGTTTATGACAGGAAGAGTTGGATAATCCAAAAGGCCTAAACTAATCCTGACACAATACGAGTACTGGAGCATGTGGTCTGAGAATGGGTCGTTTTGGTAATTCCTACACTTTTGAGAATTTAGACTCACACGCAAAACATTCATTCGCAACAGGAAAATCATTCTTACAAGAGCTTAAAGGTATAAACAGTACAATAAACATCACAACTAGCAGAAGCCTACAAATCTGTTGAACCCAGAACTGTTAAAATCAGGTGTCCCAGTCTGTAACATCTGTGTACCCCAGCAAGTGTGTTTTGCATGTGGCTGACAATAGTTTTATGAAAAATAGAGTTGTAACACTCACGGCTGGATCTGCAGGGGTCACTGTGTATGCTGTCATTCGATTGGTTGCTGGACACAGAAGACACGCTAGCACTGCGGACAAAGCTAAAGGTGGCCAGTCGAGCAGGAGGCAGATGAGAGAAGCCGGGAGGACGCAGTCCAGATTGACCCGGTTTGGGGAGCATAAATTTGGGGGCCACACCCAATGCTAGTCTCTTCTGATCCACTGTAATGCAGAAGACAAATCATAATATTCCCTCAAACAAATCTCATGAGTTCATTTATAGATATCATGGCTTGGAATTACTTTCTACAAACCATTAGAAAAATCAATCAATCAGTCAATCAATCATGATAATACAAAGTTCTGTCATGAAACTCTATATAGCGCATGTTCTAACTCATTCTGATATAATTACATCATTATTCACAAGGTACAGCCGATTGGTTTTAGTAGATTGGTTTCATCAGCCGATGAGCTTGTTGCTCAACATTCAAATACTCAGCTGCTGTTTGCTGTGGCAGTTTGCAGAGTGCTTCAGAAACCCTCCACCCTCCCCAGATCCACCTGTATAGATCTGCTACGGGGTACTTTCATGTATGCTATATATGCGTGAGTAATTTTATCTTTGTTGTATGTAGTAAAGCATCATTTGTCTAAAAGAGCACTTTTTTTTAAATAACTGTCATTATGCATAGATAAATATGTAGTTTGTATACAGATCATCAATAAAATAATAAATAAAAAGTGAAAGGGTGTAGATATTTTCATTTTACATTTCTGACAATTTGAGTGATGTAATCTGTAATCTGTAATCAACAAGTAATCTGAATGGCTGATTTATTCATTTCTGCATTTTCCAGGACATGGTGATATTTAATACAACTGACTGGCAAAAGAAGAATAAGATCATAACTTAAACTTAAACTTAAGATCACATTTAAAAGAGATATATCTAAAGATGACTAAGTTCCAACAGGCTTTGGGGTCTCCGAAGAGATTTGAAAATATTACAAAGCTGTAAGTATGTGACAAGGTATATCCGCAGTCTCCTTGCCATCATGGATTTTACAATTCAAAGAGAAATGGTAAAGCCTGTAAGAATCAATACAATTCTAGAACCAAAATGACTGCAGTTCATAACCTCAGCTGATGGAATGTCTGTGTGTGGCCATTACGCTAAGAAATGAGTCTGATTCTGGGTACTGGCAGTATAGAGCTGTGCAGATAATCATTTAGATTCCTGTCTAGCTATATTTTAAGAAAATGTCTAATACAAATCAATACTGCTTAATTAAACATTGCACATTCTGAAGAAAGTCAACTGACATCTGGGGACTTGACTTTGATGGTTTTAGTGCCTACTGACCTGCAGGTTCCTGGTGACAACTTGGGGCCTGAACAGCTGGAGCTGTATAACTGAGGGGTGACGCTGACCTTTGACCTGGCAATACTGTCCTGTTCTTAGAAGCAGGCTGTCTGGTGACAGCTCCAAGGCCAAGCTGAGGCCTTAAGGCTCTCGGAAAGCGGAAAACGGCAGCAGCAGCATCATGGGTATTTAGCTGAACCACTCTACCACCCTAAAACCGTAAGAAACATCTCTTTGTTACCACAAATTTAATAAAGCAGTTGAGAGTATTAATAAATTATGCTTACTGCTCATGCATTCACTAGCACAACACATTTATCTAGAGTTCAGTAGTGCTGTGTTAGCAGCTGAGAATCTCTAATAGTCCTACCTGTAAATATTGATCTGGCAGTTCCCCGTGGAAACTCTCAGATTTGCCCACCAGTTTATGGGGGACAGTGTGGCTAGGTGGCTTGATCCCAGACGCCATCAGTCCTGGAGGGGAGTAGTACCCTGACCTCTGTACTTCCTGACGATACTTGTCATAAAGGATATTAGAGGAGCTCAGCACAGGTGAACCTCTGGACCCCTCGGCCTTAGACTCTTTTGAGGTTGGTGAGCTACTGTAAGGTGTAAGTCTTGGTGGTAGTGTCGATACTTCATAGGGACCTTCAGACATTGGTTTTGTTTGAGGGCTTTTGCGGACATATGTTATGATTTTTGGTCTAACATTTTTGGGCTTTTGAGGTGGAGAAGACTTCTTAGATTCACACTCTGCCCGAGTGGGTTGTTGAAGAATGGCAGGTTTTGGGAGACTGCTACTATTACTGAGAAAACTTTTACTTGGTTGTCTCAAACCAGTTGTTCCCCTCTGTAAGGTTTCATTTCGTTCCTGACTTGCTTCTCTTGTGCTAATAGGTTTGGCTGGTGATGAAGGTGGCTGTTTCCGAGGTGAACAGGTTATCTTAGGGGATGGAGGGGTCTCATGGCGAGACGGGCTGCCCCAAGGTCTTCGCCTTTCCAAACTCGATGCACTAGAGCTGCGGGTCTTTTCAAAAGAAGCTTGCTTCTTGTATGATTGGGGTTCAGAACCACCAGAATGCACAGGTGAATCCTTTGAGGATAGTTTTGAGGTTTTAAGAGCAATTTTATGAGATTCCTCATCCTGGGATTTAAGTTTATTTATATCACCAGCGGAATCATGGGAGAACCTTCTGTTGTGTAAAGAAGACTGTGTGTTGTCTGAGACAAGAGGTTGGCAAGATTTCTTCTCAGATGATATTGTTTTTAAATTTGGAGCCCTGTCTTCTGTTCCTTGGTACTCCTTTACATGAACTCCAGATTCTCCTAGATTGTCCTGACTGGTACTTCCTGATTCATTAGGGACCTTCTTGATCCTTGCAATGCTACATTCACTCATGCCATTTGTCAGTTGACCTGAGCTCTCATATATTACAAAGTCTGTAGCTGGTTTGTTTTCTTGTGCTTCTAAAATTGGTTCCTCAGGCAATGTGGTAGAGTTAAGATTGAGATCAACACTGCCGACGTGCATTGTACTTTTTCCTGCTTGATGATGCATGCCATCAGTATGTACGGAGCTCCGGCATTTATCTGAAATAGTTAAACACGACTGTGAGGCAAGGGTAAGGTCCTCAGAGAGAGTTCGGTATGGCCCTGAGGGAGCATGCCATGAATCAGAGCTTTGGGTTCGACCCGCATGGTCCAGGGCACTAGCAAGACTTCCTCCAAGACTAGACATTGTGGAGAGGCAAGAGACAAAAACATCATTTTCAGAGCTAAACTCAGTCCTTGCTATGCTGGTCACCATTTCTTTGCTAGTGGACTGAGGACAAATAATAGACTCTTGCTCCCTTGAAATGAACTGGGAGAACCTTTTGCCATCCTTCAGAGACATTGCTTCGGTCTGCATCATATTGGTGGATAGAGCACCCTTGACATCTCCTTTAGGAATACTGCTCTCTTCGTCATCCTCTAGTTCCTGACTTTCCAGCATCTCAAACTCAGCTAACTCTGGGTCATCACATGGGGAATCTGTGCCCTGGATAATCATCTTCACATGTTCCTCGGTGTGAGACACCACAGAGGACAGGGTTTCAGTTGCCTCCAAAGTTGTTCCTCCATCTCCTCTTTGGATTTCATTAGCATTGGCATCACCATCTAGGGAATCTTCAGCATGTCTGTTGTTGTTCCTGATTTCCTTACAGCCATCTTCAATGCTGGTCCCGAAGGGTCTGGTGTGTTCATCACTAACACTCATGTTTCCTGAAGGTTCATGTGTTCTCAAGCTTTCATGTAGAGTCTTGTTGATCCTCCCTTGAGGTCTGGAGCTCTCACCACTTTCAAACTTAAAGCTAAAGTAAGTATTGGCATCTTTCACACTGTTATGTGAGATACTGATTTTGAGAAGATGACATAAGGAGTTGTCTTCAACATGTCAATGTGGGTAAACAACAACAGATTTAGAAATGTCTTGACATAAAACCTGTAACAGAAATACAAATAAGAAATAATGTAGACATAAACAGACACGTTAATGTACAATATTCTAATTTTATACCCATAAAAAGATTTGATGGTATATGTTTTGAGATCCACAAATCCTCTCTTTGTGCAGAATCTCTTTGTTTACCTTAAAGAGAAATAGTACTATAATTAGGGGCAATTTGGTATCTGATAGTCAATGAATAGAATGTAATAATTGGGTTGATTAGTCTAATTGACTGATAATTAAGCAATTTCATTTTTCAGGTTAAACATTGCATTAGATAATCCTTAATGTATGGTGCAAATTTTGTTCTTGAAAAACCTTTTTTATTATTAGCACATTTGAAAATGGTTGTGGTACTAAATGAAGTTTGAAAATTGAACAGTTTTTTGTTTTCAATTCATTTGTTGTTACTGTACACTTTTCTTCTTTCGCATTTCTTTTGCACAATTCTGTGATCTGTGAAAATGACATCTCCCTTTGCATTGCTACTTTGTTAATTCCTTGGTAAACACAAACACTGGCATTTTCTCCATGAAAATGACAACACAATTTCTTAAACTGATTTTCCAGGTAAAAAATAAAATAAAAAATCCATGGCATAATACATATTCTAATGCTTCAGTCAAATGGGATTTGGAGTAATATTGTATTCAATTATGAAATTCTTTCATACAGAATTATAAACACTGATAATTCTCAACGCAGTGTAAAAGCACACTCATGCTCAGTTCTCCCTAGCAACAACAACAGCTCCTACACTCCAGAACTTCAACCGTAGGAGGTCATTCCCTGAGGTAATGGCAGACAAATGTTCTCAACAGAAACATATTTTCCAGGAAAACAGGTGCATTAACTGATTTTGTAATAGATAAATAATAGATGAACTTCTAAAGTATCTAAAATAGCAAACGATGTATCTTAATAGATACCATGCTGAAGAAAGACTATTGTTCAACAAGAAGGCAAATTACCTTTATACTATTATATAGTGTACATTTTGCCCTATTGCAAATTACATATTTTACCAAAATTCAAACCCCACTAAATGCTGTTTTCATAAACAGATAACAAAAAACCTAAATCACCTAAATCTATAAGACATTCTGCTAGGCTGACTAAACAAAATATATTTTGTGCATTTATACTTCTTGGCATGGTCCATTTCCTTGACCTACTTTGTGCATCTGATGGTTTTGTGCATCTACAGTCAATCATTACAGTTCACTTACTATCATAATGATGTCTCATCATCTTTCTATTCTTTAAAAATGTCTGTAATCATTTTTTACAAATGAAATACTTGCTTTTCGCATATGTCAAATTCAATAAAAAACATACCTTGCTTTTGAAGAAATTGTCACTAATCTAACTGTTTTATTGTGTAAATTAAATTTATTCAGTAAATATGAAAGTTACATAAAAAAAAAAAAAACTGACCTCCATTCCCCAATGACATGCTCATGCTAAATGTTATGGAATAATTTAAACAGTCTCTGTTGAGCTGTCAGAGACGATGACTAACTGTCACAGACTGATTGTTAATATGACCGTTTGTCAGTCACATGTGACGAGTCACATCATAGTCAGGTCTGCAGGTCACAGTAACGCAGCGCTGTATGACAGCATGAAGAGATTTAGAATACGTCTCAAGAGATACCCTGCAACAGATCATCACGACCATTTAGAGTCAGGAGCTCAATTATTTACAAGAGGAAGGTAGACAGAAATAGAGAATGAAAACAACCAGTGTCAGGTAAGCTACTTTGAAAATGCAGCTTGTCAAGCAACAAGCTACTCAAAATTTAAAGGAGCACAAAACAGTTTTTATCACGCACACAGGAAAAAAAAAATCCACCATTTATGCTGACATTTTTTTAAATATACTATTTTTAATCAAAAACGTTTCTCAATTTAATCACAATTTTAAAAACAAAGGTTCTTCAGTGGAAAAGGGTTATTCTGATTATAATTTCCTTCACAATAAGAAAAATATGGTTCTTTAAAAGACTGTTGTCCCAAAATGGTTCTTCTATGGCATTGCAAAACCCCTATTTGGAACCTTTTTAAAACAGTTATGCACAACAGGATTTAAATAAATATTCAATTATTCTGTAAAATTATTATAATAAATATTATTTTGTTTTGTAAATACAACATAAATGCTTCACAGAATCATTTAATAATTTACACAAACCAAACCAATTAAATGAATCTGACATCCCAAAGCTCAAATCCACACATCCACATAAACACTCTATCATACCAAACACACACTCACCAAACCTTCTACTTGACCTACTTTCACAGAAAAGGCTCAGAAGTCCTCAAGTTAAAATGTTCAAAGACTTCACAGCCCAACACCAGGGAGGGTTTGAGCTTACAGATAGATTTGAATACTAATTATTATACAGTTTACAGAGTGTGGAGTTTTGATGCAAAATGTATTTAACTTGTTGGGACGTTTTTTTAAATTTGAATAAAATGAAAACTAAAAGACAAATGAGCCTATTTATTCACAATAGAACACAGAGAACATAACAAATGTTTAAACTGAGAAATTTTACACTTTTATCCACTAAATGACAAAAGTTGGCACGGGGGCAACAAAGGGCTGAAAAAGCAAGAATTTTTGAAAAGATTCAGCTGGGAGAACATCTAGCAACTAATTAAGTTAGTTGACATCAGGTCTGTAACATGATTAGCTATAAAAGAGATGTCTTAGAGAGGCAGAGTTTCTCAGAAGTAAAGATGGGCATAGGCTCTCCGATCTGTGAAAGAGTGCGTAAAAAGATTGTGGAATACTTTAAAAACAACTTTCCTCAACGTCAAATTGCAAAGGCTTTGCAAATCTCATCATCTACAGTGCATAACATCATCAAAAGATTCAGAGAAACTGGAGAAATCTCTGTGCAAAAGGGACAAGGCCGAAGACCTAGCTCTATCATGCAAAAAGGAAGCCATATGTGAACATGGTCCAGAAGCTCTGTCGTGTCCTGTGTGCCAAGGCTCATTTAAAATGGACTGTTTCAAAGTGGAAAAGTGTTCTATGGTCAGACGAGTCCAAATCTAACATTCTTGTTGGAAATCACGGACACCATGTCCTCCGGGCTAAAGAGGAGGGAGACCTTCCAGCGTGTCATCAGCATTCAGTTCAAAAGCCAGCATCTCTGATGGTATGGGGGTGCATAAGTGCATACGGTATGGGTAGCTTGCATGTTTTGGAAGGCACTATGAATGCTGAAAAATATATAAAGTTTTTAGAGCAACATATGCTCCCCTCCAGATGACGTGTATTTCAGCAGGACAATGCAAAACCACATACTGCAGCTATTAAAATTGCATGGCTTCATAGTAGAAGAGTCTGGGTGCTGAATTGGCCTGCCTGCAGTGCAGATCTTTCACCTATAGAGAACATTTGGTGCATCATTAAATGAAAAATATGTCAAAGACGACCACAAACTCTTCAGCAGCTGGAAACCTAGTCCAACACCAAAACTCCAGAAACCCATAACCTCAATGCCCAGACGTCTTCAAACTGCTTTGAAAAGAAGAGGAGATGCTACACCATAGTAAACATGTCCCCGTCCCAACTATTTTGAGACCTGTAGCAGGCATCAAATTTGAAACGAGCTCATTTTGTGCATACAACTGTAAAATTTCTTAGTTTAAACATTTGCTATGTTATCTATGTTCTATTGTGAATAAAATGTTGGCTCATGTGATTTGAAATTCTTTTAATTTTAATTTTATTCAAATTTAAATAACGTCCCAACATTTCCGGAATTCGGGTTGTAGTATAATATAGGCGAATTGGCACGCAGCACAACTCAAGTCCCACAAGTTGTTCTAAACCTGTATGCTTTCTTCTCTTGAACATAAGACAAGATATTTTGAAGAATATGGGGACCAAACAGTTGATGGTCCCCACTGACTTCCATTAAAAAAAAAAAAAAACACACACAAAAAAGGTCAATGGGGAGCAGAAAAAAGAAATTCACATAGGTTTGGAACAATTTGAGGGTGAGTAAATAATGACAGTGCCTAAATAAATGGTGAACTACCTAAACTTTAAGCCTTTTGTACAGAGTAATGCTTAAGTCTTGAACTTTATACTGACACTTACTGGCATATTACTTACTTTAGGTCAGCAGTTCCATAGACAGACCCCATTCACAAGCTTATTCATTACATTTGAAATATTGTGCAACTGAAAGTGTCAGAAAATACGAAAACCACTATAATAAATTTGACTTTTTATGTGAGATGGAACTGCCTGGGTATTTAGCCATTTTTATTTAATTTTCATTTTTTTGTATTTTATTTAATTTCATTTCATTTTTTCATTTGCACAAAAAAAAAAAAAAAGGTTTAGATCTATAATAAAATGCATCAGGCAATTTAGTTTTAGTTACATTATTCCACAAAGGTTGCATGTTCTTCAAACTATACTGCAATCTCAGACATTTAAGATTTCTTGGGATTATAAAAAACAAGACATTATTTTTAAAAATTATTATTATCATTTTTTTTTTTTTTTTATAAAGGTTGCAAAAGAAAACACAGACAGGATTACAAACTATGTCTATGAACCAAAACTACCTGACTTCCTCATCCTCATTGGGCTAGTGACAAATTTATACATAAGACATGCCTCATATGTTTATATGCTAAATGAAGGCTATAGGACACAATTCTAAGCAGCTATGAAGTTTAAGTATATTACCAGCCATTAACAGCATCTGGAGCCTTGCAATTCAATGATTCTCAACTAAAGATGATCAAACTAAAGTTCTGTGGTTTCTATCTCATATATTAGTGTGTTTAGAGGGAACAAGGCACCAGTCAGATGAACTGAAAAAAGCCCAATTTAAAATCAGACTCTTATAATGACTGGCGGAATCTCTACACGGCTCAATCAGCTGGGATGAGGTTTCCTCCTGGCTGATGGATGTTGAGCTGACAGTGAACAGATGAGAGCACAGCAATGGCTTTGTTTCCACTTTGTTCAAGTGAAATGCATGATAAATTCCTGCTCTGCACTTCTCTGCAGTGAATTGTGACTTATTACTGCAAACCAAGCTTACTAGATCAACACAGTATATAAAACTGGCCACACAAGATGTGGTTTTGCCAATGGTTTTTAACTCTAATTTTAGCCAGACAGAAGACTTTGACCATGACATTGTGTTTTGCAGCATAAGCACTAAATCTGGGAGGGGTATAAACATACTTTACAACAGATTTTTAATTGAATTCATAATTAAAGTGCTTTAACAAAATGCAAGTTTCACATTCTTTCACTCTTCAAGGAAGACACAAACTGTTCAGTGTTTCTGAACAGTTTTTGGTTGAATAAATGATACAATGACTATTATCAGATTATTTCAGATTGAGCGGCAGTTAATACGCCTTCGATTATGAGCGTGGTTTAGCCTAGCTTGTCAGTGAACTACGGCTCTGTGTATTAACTGCCGCTCAATCTGAAAGCAGGTGATGCCGATTTACTGCTAATCACAAAACCGGCTTTACTGACGAGATGCGCATGATAATCGAATACGATTAATTGCACAGCCCTACAAGAGAAGGCTGCCAGTTTGTAATACTTGTTTTGAAAACGTGCCACATTGCATTGACTCTTGTATCAGGGCACAGGAAATCAATTCACGGTGCAAATATTCTAATATCCGGGTACGCTTAATAGGAGAATTTAGGCCATTCACATTCAACGATAAGATATTCAGAACATGCATTGTGTGCTCGCAATGCCAAGATTCTGTCTAAGTGAAGAGAAAAAAAAGCAATGCCATACTGCCAGTGACCTGTAAACATTAGTATGTATTCTAGATACCAATCCACCTAGATGCATATTTCTTTTAAAAGAAAAGCAGAATAAATTAAAGTACTGATGTCTGTAGAAGGGCATAGAAAAAAAGCAAAAACAAGGAACGACAAACAACTGTGTATAAAAACCAAAGCAGACCGCACATTACCGAGAGTGTAGATCTGCATAAACAACAGAAATAAATGTTGATGCGTGACCAGTCCACTTCAACACAAGACATGTCCCCAAAGGCCCACTGAGCCAAAAAGCATAGTAATTGAACCTGCTCTCCATCAGCCTGAAGAATAATAATAATAATAATAAAGAAAAATAAAGAAAATAAATCATTATTATTTACCAATCAGCGGACGAACGTACAGGGCAGGGGCAGAATTCCAAAAAGAAATGAACAAGTGTCCATGGCCACCTTGTTATTGTCCTCTTCAGGGCAGTTAGGATCACCTCAGACCTCATCGTTAGTTTTCCCTCGTTGAGCTGAGAGGATGGAGACGGTAGCCGACGCCCTCTCGCTGCTTTGTAGCGCTGCAGAATACGTCTTCAGTGACAGTGAAGTAACAAAATCCTCCGCCTTTTGAGGAGAGTCGAACATCATCTGCTCACCTTTGTGCCGTAGTTTAATTACCGCCGGATAGGTGAGGAAGGGCTGGAGACCAAGGGCTGTCATCTTCTTCAAGACTGGATTAAAGCTCTTTCTCTTGGTAGTTGTGGCTGGACTAAAATCGGAAAAAAATAGTAGAGTGACATTGTCCTGCGTATACTTCACTGGACAAGCCCCGCCGAGCACCCCCAGGACTGCCGATCCGCCACGCCATCTCAGTACACGGAAGATGAGAGCATGCGGCCGACCGGAGGGGTCACGTCATCTGATGAATTAGCATTTTTTAACAAAGTGAATGGTTCAAATGACTCACTCATAAACACAGTCTCTTGTCACCACCTACTGGCGTAACGTGAATTAACGTAAACTACAGACCAAATGCACGGAATAACAGTTTGTTTGAATGCACAAACACAGACAAGCAGAGTGATACAAACAGTGAAATGTCCCAATACTGTTATCCAGCACGTTTGGAATGCTACTCTGCCAATCAGATTCAAGGCCTGGAACTGTTGTATATGTTGTATAATAAGTTCTTTGCCATTTGAATGCGGTGTCTTTGACAATTAAGGTTTGAAGACAACTGCTTATTATTAAAAACATATCAGCTGTTAGATGAGGTTAACAAAGGTCAAACACAAAACTTGCTGTCTATTTATTTACAGGCGAAAAAATTTAGTTTCATCCCATTTGGACAGAAGATGGTGCTATACCAGTGTGAATTCTGCAAAGTACATTTTACTTAAAAATTGTCATTAAACACAGCACAGTCACTATTTTGGGATATATATTAATGAAAATGTTAAGTTTATTATGGGTTGAATTAATTATAGTGCTTGCAATAAATATTTCTTAAAGATATACTTGAAATTAAAATTGCATTAATGAGCTGAAACGCAAGTACTTAAGTTTTAAGCTTTTCACACATTCCTACATAATACAGAGCTGTCAGCAACATAAAAATGATGTAACTGTAAGCTTAGTGTTTACTCAGATGTACATTAGCGAGCCTATGTAAATACAAATGTTCAACTTATATATTCTGTACATTTTCTTTTTGCACTTGTAATGTTTGACAGAGACCTATAGCTCTATATAGATAGAAAGGAAGCTTCCTAAGAGGTCAGTCACTCAATACATGCGATCCCACATGCAGTTTCTCATTGCAGTCTGCAGCACCAGCCCTGCGGTAATTCTGCTGTCCTGATGCCAGAAATACATCCAGATGCATTCATGATAAATTGGTAACATTTTTAATGTTCTATCTATCTATCTATCTATCTATCTGTATTTCTATCAATCTCATGAAAATATGTAGCTATTTTATGAGGTGGCAATTTCATATGAATTCATGCAATTTGATTTTTTACAAAAAACACCAATTTGCCAAAACATGAAAAAGTTAGAACAGTATGTATTCATGTCTTTCAATCAATCTCATGAAAAAAATGACTAATTTATGAGGTAGTGATTTTGAATGAATTTATAAAATTTGATTTGTATCATTTTTAGAAATCCACTAATTTGCCAAAACATTAAAAAAAAAAAAAATGTTATGGATTTCCATGAGAGTGTGTTGATTTATCTGTCTGTCTGTCTACACTGTAAAAATGTATATGATCAGTAAGTTATGGCAGTTTCATCTCTTCAAAATAATTTGAGCAATTTGAACTTTTTTATAAATTAAATGAAATTCAACTTTATTTTTTGTATCATGTAATTTTAACATGATGCAAATTCAGTAATCTGTCTCTCTTACAGTATCAGTGCAATTAATCTTTACAATGCAGTGAAAATATATTTTTTACAGTTTAGTGTTAACATGCTAAGTACCTTTAGATTGAGCAAAAGGAAAAAAGAGAGATGGTTAACATACGGTAAGGACAGACAGTTCTCCTCTTGACTGATGCAGTTTCTGTCGCAGACATGAAGTATAAATAAAACACTCACAGCGTGTTCCTCAAGGCGTCAGCATGAAACCCACAGCCAACGGCCATGAGAGATTGTCTTTGTTACTTCCACCTCATTGTTTTTCCTCTTTCATGACACTGTAACACATTCAGGGCACTACTGGCAGTAATGCGGCCGGCAACAGGAAGTTCAAGAGGCAAATTGCTGTCATAGTCATTAAGGACATGCATGAAATTCCCCTCATTTCCCATGATGCATTCAGAGCATGTCCACTGCACCTGTTCACTAATCAACCAGCTAACCTAGAAGGGACCTGGATTAGAGAAACATGTTACATCTGTCTTTCCTTATGTATGTGTGCCTTTTTAGCCCCTTTTCTCCCTTCCCTTCCATATGGAGGCAGCGATTTCCACTCTCAGAGCTATAGTGCTAATTAAATATTAACATCCAAATGAAACCAGAGGCCACGCCTCCTTTCCTCCTCAAAAGCAAATCAGTCTTGTGTGAGGGGATTTATTGCATGTTCTTTACTTGATTTAAAGGATTTTGAGTGTTCAGTTTCACAACCTGACACAAGGTGTGAATAAAAACAAAAAGTGTGCACTGTGTTCCTGTTTTTTGTGAGTTGCTATGATGCATACTGTGAATGTATTTTGCTTGATGTTGTCTTGAGCAAACACAGAATCAGAATAGCTGACTCAGAACTGATTGAAAAAAAAAAGTTAGAATTCTTTAATGGCATACACTTAACAGTTTACGCGCATTATGCAAGGAAAAATGTAGCTAATGAGTTTCTATTTTTGGCATTGCAGGGAATACAGCCACTTATCTTTAATAACTTCATGCTAATTAATCAGCCTGTCAATCAGTTTTCCTACTTTCCTTTCCAATCTTAATTTCTTTAAAAAAAAAGAAAAGATTTATAAAGAACGTTTACATGAACCAAAACACACCATAGGAACATATATCTGCATACTGTACATATTTCCTTATTGGACATGTACTGCAAAAGGTAAACAGAGAAGACATATTTTAAAAGCAGCATTTATACGTATTCATATTGTTGACATAACTTCAATACTTTTAATAATTACTACGTTAATACCTCATTGATTATTATTAAGCTACATTATGCATTGGTAATTAAATAAAATCAATTTACATAGATATAATTGCATAATATGAATAAATATTCCAATAAATATTATGTAAGTAGCATTACAATTAACCAGATTATAATATTAATTTTTATTAAATATAAACTCTAACATAAATGCACAAGCACAAAAAAAAAAACAGATTTAATTAATTGAATCTAATTTTATAATACATAAATGATTTTTAGTTTGTTTGTTACATTAGAGTAACAATATTGATATATTTGTTGTACTTTATGTAAAAATGAATTATGTATATATTATGTATATGGATAACTTTATAACGCCTAAGACTATTGTTAGTATTATTTATCGATACTCCAGTTTTTACACATAAAAATACAAGAGTATTAATGTACAGGTATATTTTAATATAAGTATAGGCTGCGTTTGCATAAATATACTTACTATTATAACTAGTATATTAAGAATTAATCAGATTATTATTATAAACACGTGCAAACACCCACTAAAAATAACAATAATAGCAGAAACTCATAGCAATATGTATAAATAATAGATTACAGCATTCACTTATTTATTAATTCAGTTCCTATGCGTGCTAAATGAAAATAGCCTACATGGCAGATAGATTCGACCGCGAGAAAAACAGCATGTGATATAAGCACACGTTGAGTTCTGCTGCAGATATACACGACAGCAGGTGGATGTGATGTTCTGAGTGTGCGCCATCACATTATCCACAAACACACACACACACACACACAGTCTTACCTGATCTTCAGCATCCGCGAGGAAACGCTGCACGACTGATGCAGAAGACGAAGGATTGTTTGATTCCGCACAGCATCCTCAGGACGAGTGAAAGATCAGGCTGAGAGGATGAGAGGAGAGCCAGACGCGCACTACAGGACGCTGATCGCAGGAATGAATGGTGAGAAACGAAGTGACCAAATATGGCTGTGTTCCAAAAAACAGCGAGTTCTCTAGCTAGACAACATTTTAGAGCATCATTCCCTTGATTTCGGTCAGTTATCGTTACAGTTCAGCAGCGTTTTGGACAAAATGCTAGGTGCATCTATGATATTTAAGAAATGTTGTTGTTTCGACAGGCGATTGTGGTCCCCAAAATGCTGTCTGGGTAGGCGGCTCACAAGGTTTTAAAACACAACCTGTGTGTTAAATGTGCATAGAGCGCCACTCATAGGCAGATAAGCACACAAAACATGTCTTACAGCAGCAAATTGTACAGAATTTTTTTTAGAATTTTAAGTCCCAAGCGCTAAAGCAACGGTAATGGCAAAGGTATCAGGGTTTCTTTTTGACAGGAATGAAAACGAGGCTGTGAAGGCATAGAAATGCAGTAGTGATGGATTGTATTATTTAACAACATACCAATTTGTTATATTATTATTATTGTGATTAATCTTTAAGAAAAGACTTTCAGCAGACAAAACTAGATAAAACATTTTTCAAAGTTGTGAGTTGTGAACAATACACGACCTACAGTCTATCCCTCACTGCCTCGCTTTCATCGTTAAATTCAGTAAGCATTCTAACCTATACAGTATATCCGTTTTGCATTTTTAATTAGTAGGATATTTAAGATTTTAAATATGTAATGTGACAACATGCCCAACTATTAACCCATTTTAATCCCACCGGTCACGATAGTGACCGTAAAAACGTTTTTCATTTATAAAGCTCTAAAAACCTTACCGACTGATGTTTTAGTGCACTTCCTGCAAATATGGAAAAAATAAAGAGTCTCAATTAAATATGTGCAGTTTCACATGATTAGTGCAAATTGTCACATGACCAGAGCAGTTTATTTCCTGTTTGCACCTTGAGAAGATGATGGCTGCATCAAAGCTCCAAAACAAAAGGCTAGTAAAGTATGTTAACATAAAGATGTGACAAATATTTTTGGTACACATTATCTTTAGGGTGTCTAGTATTAATATATGCATTCGTATATATTCAGTTTTGTTGAGTGTGGTCATAGAGTGAGTAAACATGTTGATGGTCACAATAGTGGGATACAGGTGAACTTTATTTTACAATATAATCCAATGGCAGTTACTAGTGAAAATGGCAATGACAAAATATTGCACTAAATTAAAAATTCAAATGTTAGAACAAAAATTACAATAATGATGTTGTAATACTCGTAGCATTGATATAAAAATTTAATGTTATATTTTAGGGAAAAAAAGTAACAATTTTGAAATGTGGTGATGGTTGAATTTTGAACATGAGTGTTCCTATCAATGTTGCATAAGGTTTTTTTATGCATAATAGTAACCCTAGAATGTGATCAAACAATTTAAAATAGCTGAGCTAAGATATATAACAATTTTTATGACTGCAGAAATATGTGATTTCATTACTCACCATATCCCACTATTGTCACCGAGCGTAAAACAATTTTTCACACACTTTCCCAAAAAAAAATTATTATTGATTATTTCAAAGGGCAACTAATGACACATCATTTGGATATTTTCAAGTCTGGGAAAAATTTGGGATTAAATGGGTTAATGTCTGTTTACACCATAGGTTAATAAATGAAATCAAATGTATTAAAAACTAATTACGTATAGCTACTCTGATGCATAATAATGAATTCATACTTTATTACATGCAAAAATGTGAGGGGAAAAAATCGTGTGGGAAAAGACAAGTGCAGTATATTGCAATATTATATTTGTAATAATAACTTTTCCAAAACACAATAACTTATATAGCATATTTATTTAAATATTCAAAGTGCTGTATGACATTTGCTTAAATGAAAACAGTAAGTTTGGTATCATCTTAAAACAGAGATTATTCAAGTGTCAAATTATTTAAGTCCCCATTTATAACATGACCACTGGGGAACATTTAACAACCCTATCTTGGCAATCGGGCAGAGTTAGCGGTCCTGGCCCTCATTTGTGGGGTTACAAAAGAAGGAAATAATGTAGAAATATCTACGTCCCAACAGAAACCCCTGACTGTGTAAACAAGTATGAAAAGACTGTAACAACTGACCATCAAGAATCAAGAAGACATTGTGACCTGTGAGAGAGAGTGAAAGCTCTCTCTGATTGTGTCAGGTTGTGTTTGCTTAACACCTCTTAACCTACTGTAAACACTTGAATTATGTGTTTATATGCTTGTTGTTTCAAGTGCTATTTCAAGATTAGTTTGGTTGGTTGATGCTATAATGAGTGATGAAAATATCTGTCTGATTCACTGTGGGTAAAAGAAAGTCTTTAGGGTCAATGGAAAATGAATGAATGACATAATATGGGCACATGGTTAGTTTTGCATCAACACCACCAGACGGCACTATTTCCCAACTGCGCAGCCTATACATGTCATTAAGAAATATCTGGCTCATACTTCAGTCCAAATTAAAAAAAAAAAAAAAACACACTAAAATACATTCATGCTATCTTGCTAAAATAAAATTTATATTTTGATGTGTGTGTGTGTGTGTGTGTGTGTGTGTGTGTTTTAAACATCCAACAACCAGGCTTTTCTCAAGCAAAATATAATTTTCTTTTCATTTTGGGCTGAAATATGGTCTGCACAGTTCCTTGACAGTTTTTGAGACATTCACCCTGACACTTGTGTTAGTGCTTGTAAAAATATGACTTCTGACATATTCAAAATAATACTGTTAAACAGAAAAAGCGCAAACATATCAAAAGTAACATTACTGTCAGTAAAAAAATAACATAAATGAGATTAGTTGGATCTGTAAATTAAATTGGAGCTACTTAATACTACATTTAAAAATAAAGCTATAACACTCTAATATGACATATTACTGTGTAAAGTTTCTTCTAATGCCAGGGAAAAAAAACATGATATCCTATGACACAGGTAACCTCCATCAGGAGGTACGGCTGTTGGCCTGCTTTATAAAGGCCATCATGACAATGATAGATGGATTTGAGATGGACAACTTGTTTGGCTGACTGTGACTTTCCAATCTGGAAATATATTGCAAATTAATGTGATCTTGACCCAAAACAATAATTCAGTAACAGAAAAGCAACTCTTTCTCCCATCAACCATCTCCTACGTGAGATGGTCTTCCCTTTTGCTTATGCACAGATGAATCCCTTGCTCATAAAGCACCTCAGAGGTTTCTTTTCGTTTAGCCATTTCAATACAATCTTTTGAGACTCGTCTGGTCCCTTTGAATCCAGTCTTGAATTCTTCCATTTACATAGGGCTTCAGAAGGGGATGTAATTTAAAGGCACTGGGACCCAGAAGACAACCAGTGCAGTGGCTTTTACCACTTCTTCACGGTCGAGCCACAGGAATTTGGCTCCTCTCTCTCCAAATCTGAGCTATTAGAGATAACTTGCCTGGATGTAGAAGAGCCAAAGCAAAAAACCTCCTTAGCCAATGTCTTTCTGTTAGTTCTTGAATGCCCCGTAGCGGCTGGCTTTGCTGATGAAGTTCTTCAGCAGATCGTGGTCCATGTCGGCAAAGGCCTGCGTCTGAGTGACAGCCGTCAGGTGGTTAACGCAAAACTTGAAACAGAACTCTTCCAGATCCTGCACATGAAGAGTGGATGGACTGATTCAACGAGAAAGAGAACCACCACCAAAGACCTACAGAATAATATATGAAACCGCAAATATATGTACGTTTAGGGCTCTGTTCCAAAACCTAGTGAGCTGCCTACCTAGACAGCATTTTTAGACACTGTATATGTGCTATCTTTATTTATAATTGAATGGTGCTATCTTATGGCAGATGTCACACGTCATCCTTTGGAGTGGACCCAAATCTGTTTAAAGCCAGAGGTCACTTCTTTTGGTTTTCTGGGGCCAGATTCACAAAAAAACTTCTCAAGAAGTTTCTTAGTATAAATTCTAAGTTCATAAGAACGTTTATAAGTACAAATCTATAAAAAAATCTTGTTCTCAAATATTTATTTAATCTTACTTTTTCCCCTTAGGAATTAAATTGCAAGCTTTAGTGTTATCGTACTGTATGGCATTCTTGCTGAAGAGTCGCTGATCAATGAAAAACACCCTATAAGCCATCTTTTTTGCTGCATGCAGATTAACATAATAATCATAAGCAGAAAATAGCAGTTTAAAAAACTTTTCTGATTTCATGAATCTGGCCCCGTAGTTGGTATGAAAACAAATCTCTGAGTACTGAGTCATAGCATAGCAATATGCTAACATCAAACTGTGAATGTTAGTCAAGTCAGCTATTTTAACCCGATAATAAAATCATTAGCAAATGAGCTATTTCAAACAATATTTGTGTTATTCATTCTTTTCTTTCTTATTAGTGTATAAAGCCATTAAGTTAGCAAGACGCTAACATCAAAATCCACTGGATCAACTATGAATGTTGGTCGTCTCCTGTGTGCTTCATTTAAGCTATTTCACCCAATATTTGTGCTTTTTTTTTCACTTCTTAGATTATGAAGTTGTTAGCTAACATCAAACTGTATTGTACTGTAGCAATAAGATAACATCCATTTATCCCAATGTTTTTTTCAGCGCTTTTTAGAGTATTTGTTGTTAGCTAAGCAGTACACTAACATCAAAATCTGTTGAATGAATTGTTAATGTGTTCTTTGTATTTTTTATTAGTTTAACAATATGTTAGTCGAGTCTCTTGTGTATTTCACGTCTTCTTTGGACCTTTTAAGTATGGAGTTGTTAGCTTAGTAACATGTTAATGTTTCTCTCACTAACATTTGGAACAGGACCTGTATTTAACTGAACGGATGTATGACTGAAGGTGTGAGTGTGCACACTCACCCGGGCTTCATACTTGACAGCAGCTGAGAGCAGTGTTATAGCGTTCTCCTCTGTGATGCCTCTCTTGATGGTCTCCTGACACAGTCTTTTCAGACGGCTCTCACGGTAGTACGTGGCCAAATCCAGAAGACCTTTACAATGCAACGATCATAGGATCATAAACACTAAACAACATCAGTCAGATATTTTAACAAAAAAAATGCTGCTATACGGTGTAGTGAAAGGGTGAGTTCACCCAAAAATGAAAATTCTGTCATTAATTACTCAGTTGCTGTCTATGGAGGATCAGAGAGCTCTCGGATTTCATCAAAAATATCTTCATTTGTGTTCAGAAGATGAACGAAGGTCTTACGGGTTTGGAACGACATGAGGGTGAGTAATTAATGACAGAATTTTCATTTTTGGGGGAACTAACCCTTTAACAAGTTTTTCACTGTGTCATGTTGGACTCCATCTAAAAGCATGTCAAACAGGTATGTATTTGTGGATTTAAAAAAATAAATCAGTGTAATTCAGATCATTGATGTATGAACGAGATCTAGCAGTCATGACGGGTGCAGTTTACCAATGGCATCCTCAGGTGGGAGGTTGATGGTATCAGTATACAGATACTCCAGGAATGCACGATATACCAGATAAGTGAACTGATGAATCTCTATGGTCTCTTCATCAGTCTCGTTCAGCAATGCTCGGAAATGCTCACACCTATCAATACAACCACAAAATTATTATTATTATTTTTTAAAGTTTTATTAATTGTAATTAAAATGATTCCAATTTTTAAGATACTGCAGCAAAAGCTAATACTAGCCCACCTAATATAAAGTTCAAACATCATTAAAGACAAGTAAACAGTCAATAACAAAATAAGAAATAAATTACAAGCAAGTGTCATGAATAAATACAACAGAACAAGCATGCAAATGAAATAAACAGTGCTTTAAGTTTGTCAGGAAGGTTTACTAACAGAAGTATTTAGGTAAGAAGTAGCCTACTACAGAAATTGAATAAAATGTAAAAGAAACCACTGCATAGTCTTCACTGTACAAATTAAATATAGACTGCTCCTTAATAATGCTACAAAGGTTATTCAGTCAAAAGCAGTAATTTTCTTAAGCGTAGCAGTACAAAAGCTCAAGTTTACATGTAAAATCCTTCATTGTATATTGTATTATCATGTTAGATTTGGTTAAGACACAGTATAAAGCTTATTCAAGGATACAAGGTGACTTATTCCACACTCTTCTAAACACTTTGTGTTTCTAAAACTTTAAAAGATAGATTGTGTAGTACAAGCTATCAGTTCCAGACCCAGAAGATATGTTCCCTGTTGGTCTGCTGACTTTAAACTCCCCTATTATTATTACACTGCTCTGTGAAGAAGAACTACACTAAATGTGTAATTTGAACTCTATGTATTTTTTACAGCCTTCTTCTCAGTGTCCTGTCTGTCTTGCTAATTTGACTCATTTTGTTGTACAGCTGGAAAAAACAAACAAACATGAACTTCAAATACAGAACGACTCTTCTGGGCTCAACAATGCAAGCATTTCACCCACATTTGAGTAAAAAAATTAGATTTGTGAGAACTATAAAATATATTTAAATGCATATATCCACATAAAAAGGTAAAATATTAATACATATCTTAAAACTGATTTTTAAGTCACAAAAAGTCTTAATTCTTTCCCCACCAGCATTTTCTAAAGAAGTTTGCTCATCAGCTTTTCACAAAAAAGTAATGGCCCCCAGAATATTTTGTTGTATGGATATGTGAACATATAATATATCAAAAGAAAGAACAGAGCCTCTGCTTATATTATATTAATGTATATTCTTTCTTTTGTAACACCATTAGAATATTAAGTTCCATCCAAAAAACATTTGTAACAAAAAACATTGTCAAAGAAAAACATTTTTAAGCAGAATATCAATTCCAAATACAACAGAAATATAAATCAAATATCAATGCATGTATGAATGAATGCATTGTAATGTGTATTTGAGTGTTACACTGTGTAACATTTCCCAGAATGTAAGGGGACGCCACAACCTTTAAGTTATTACGATGTCTCCTTCTGCAAACCCCTTAAATGCTCCTGCATCTGGTTGGGTGTTGCTTTTTAGGAATCATCAGGATTACAACAAGTGCATTAGTGCTCCAGGAGTCTTGAGTTGGAGGGTCATCTCTTCCTTCCTCACCACCAGCACTGGCTGGTCCATGATTTTACAACACTCAGAATGAATGAGAAGAGAGTGTTGCAATTACCCTTTGGGGTTTGTGGGGTTTGTCGAATTCCATATTGTTCTGATGTAATTTTTAACCATTTTCATTGTTTGTTTGTCCTTCAACGTCAAGACCATCACATTTTCAGTGTGCCGCATGATTGTTTCCCCAATCCTAAACCCAACATTTTATTATGACTGGTGGTTCACCTGTTTTTCCTAATTGTACCACAGGCGTGGGTTTTCAGATCAAGTAGGCTCTCAAGACAATGGTACAGAATTGTAAACGCTGAGCAATCTGTAGCCACGACCACATCAAGAAGAGAGACAACCATGTCTCCCAGCACTTTCTCCACAGTCTCAGATTTGGCCAAGATGCAAGATTTTATGCCATATTTGATTTTTTTTTTGTACAGCCAGAAAGCTAGGTGCCCATGCAAGAGAAGCATATCCATGTGAGTGCAAATGTTTGTGTCAGGTTGAATTTCATGGAATTTTGACGCAACATGATCTAAGACAGGGCAGACTTCATACAGCCTTTCAGTATCGTTGTCTGGGCTTGCTTTATCATCACTGAAGTGAATAAATGTCCATATGATTTCAAACCTGTTACAAGGCATGACCTTGATGAAATAGTGTAGCTAACATTTTATCTGTAGACCAGTGAGAATAAAAGAGCCACAGGAAGCCTAATAAAAATGCTAATTTTAAATAAAAAATAAAAAAGTAATAAGATACAGAAAATATGTTTCATAATATTAACATAGTGACTTTAGAGACACGAAAAGGAATACATATGCATTTATACACGATCAAGAATGTGTCTGCACATGTTCATGTCAAAAACAAGTTTTAATCATGGGAATGACACCGGTGGGGAAAACCCCAATCTGTTGTTGATTATTCACAGACGCCGTTTACATACCTGAGGAAAACGTTTTTACTTCTTATTCACAAAATAGGGCTAAAAACAGTGCAAAAGACTTTAGAGATGTTGTTACTTGATTACAGGTTTTAATTTACCTGATTTTAAGCAGGGCTTTGTGCACGTGAATACACTTCCCATCAACCAGGAACTTTAGGTCAGAGATTTCCGAGCTGTCGAACTCGCGCTTTAGCGACTGGGCAACAGTCAGGTAGTCATCTCCATCTAATGAGCAGAAAAGAGTTAGGAAATAATACATTATTTGTTTAAAGCAACTTTCTCGCAAAGTGAAGCATCCAGAGTTGCAATAGGTTTCCACATGTAAAAACAAATTTAAAGTTTTGTTATTAAAATGCTGATGATTTACATGTCTAAATCATATAGGCCACATACAGACTACAGCTGAATTTAGTTGTCACTTCACCTTTTATTGCTTAGAACTCTTCTGTACTCACACGGTTCGGTAATTTACAGGAATGAAAACATTCTACAACCAAACTGACTCAAGAAAAATTCAGGTAGTGAAACTCTATGCAGTGTTTACGGAACCGAACTGAACAACTAGACTTATTCAAACACGTATCAGAGTTGTGTCTTCTGTATGTGTGGTGCAAGAAATCACAAGGAAACGTTTTGACTCAGTATTGCCAAAAGAAAAAAAAAAAAAAAAGACAAAGACAAAGAAAAAAACTGCGAAATGAGAACAAGCCCATAATAAACTAAATTACAAACTCAATATCTTGGAAATAAGCCACATACCAAAATATAGCGACCTGCACCTGCTTACTTTATTAACTCCATATACTGGATCACTTTAAGAGCAGAGCCCAAACAACAAGCTAAAACTTTTAGAAGCTGTTAAATGTAAACAAACAGTTGTCTATATTCTGCAGGTAGTATTCTGTAATCGTCTGTAATCTTTCTTAACAGCTCAAATGTTTGGTGTTTTAAGAACAACAGTCTATATCTGCAAAAAAGAAAAGTAGCCAATGAAGTAATGTGTCCAAACAACAAGGAACAACTGCAGCAAAGTCATGATTAGAAAAAATGGACAGATGGAGCACCAAGATGGACTTTAACATCTGCCCTGGCCAGTTCAATCACCTGATTTGAATATTACCAAACCACAATGGATAGTTTAGGAAAGAAATGTGAGAAGCAGATTGCCTCCTTCAACACCTATGAAACAACTGGCAGATGTTCTGATAGACGATTTTCCACTGAAGACGATTCAATGAATCTATTCTAAGAAGGTTAGAAGCTGTATTAAAAGCTAATGGTGGTAAAACACCTTAATAAAAACATAGGGGAGAGCAGGGCACAACCTAAAGCAGGGCTAGTTGTAACATATACTACCGTTCAAAAGTTTGGGATCAGAACTTTATGTTTTTTAAAAGGAGTTTCTTATGCTCATCAAGGCTGCATTTATTTGATCAAAAATACTGGGGAAAAAAATGTAATATTGCGAAATATTGTTATGATGTAAAATAGCATTTTTCTATTTTAATATACATTAAAATCTAACTTATTCCTGTGACGCAAAGCTGAATTTTCAGCATTATTACTCTTCTATTACTCTTATTAGTCTTCAGTGTCACATGATCCTTCAGAAATCAGTCTAATATGCTGATTTATTATCAGTGCTGGAAACTGTTGTGCTGCTTAATATTTTTTTGGAACCTGTGACACTTTTTTTCAGGATTCCTTGATGAATAAAAAGTTAAAAAGAAGAGCATTTATTTAAAATAGAAATCTTTTCTAAAAATATACACTATCGTTCAAAAGTTTGGGGTCAGTAAATTTTTAATCTTTCTTTTTTTGAAAGAAATTAAAACTTTTATTCAGCAAGGATGTTTTAAATTGATAAGAAGTGATAGAAAAGATTTATATTGTTAGAAAAGATTTATATTTTGAATAAATGCTGTACTTTTAAACTTTTTATTCATCAAAGAATCCTGAAAAAAGTATTGCAGTTTCCAAAAAAAAAACAACTGTTGCCAACATTGATAATTCTAATAATAAATCAACATATTAGAATGAATTCTGAAGGATATCGTGACACTTCAGATTGGAATAATGGCTGATGGAAATTCAGCTTTGCATCACAGAAATAAATTATATTTTAAAGTATATTAAAATAGAAACCCATTATTTTAAATTGTAATAATATTTCACAATATTACTGTTTATTTACTGTTATGATTAAATTTAAATGCCAACTGCGCAGGTAGGGCACATTGTAAGACTGTTAAAACATGCCTCGCTATTAGAACTATGTTATTCTATGAAGGAATCAACAATGTTTATACACTGTGTACTGTTACGAGAAACAGGCAAAGAAAGACCTGAAAGGGGAAGAACCTGAAAGTTCAGAATTTATTATTTTAAGAAATATGTAGCATTTGTACTGGCTTGTCTATTTCGTTCCCTGTTGTGTTGTATTTAGCTCTGTGTTTTTCTGAATACCTGACTGAATGTTTCTTCATCTATTTGCACACAATATTTTGAACTATGCGGTATAGCTGTTTTACGGTGTGTTTATTGTCAAACTCCAAAAAATCTTTTTATTATTAAAAAATACTGTTATTTTATATGGAAAAAAAGTTGTAAAAATTATTTTGTATTTAATTGACAAAATGTTTTAGTTTGCCTTGTACAAATATATTTTTTATAAGAACAGAAAACATTTTAAGCTGTTATGTGTTTAACTATGGGGCATGTTGTCACATTTCACTTTCACTCTTTTGGGGGAAAAAGATTTAAAAAAAAGTATACAGTGTATTAATGAAACAAGACCACATATATGCACTAGTACTGAACCCCAAGTACAACCCCTCCAGAAAAGTTGGGACATTTTGTGAAATGCCATAAAATCAAGAATACGCTATTTGTTCATTCTCTTTAACCTTTATATAATTGACTAAAGTACAAAGATTTTTTACAAAGAGAAGATGCTCCTTTTATACCCCCATTACCAATTCAGCTGCTTACTGTGAACTGTTTGAAACCAGTTTAATTTGGATATTCTATAACATTTTCACTTTTATTTTGCCTCTGTCCCAACTTTTTGGAGTGTGTTGCAGCCATAAAAATCTAAATTTGTTTATACTTACAAAATACATTTAAGTTGGTCAGTGAAAACTTTGGAAATCTTTTCTTTATACTTTTGTCAATTAAATAAAAGTTAGAGAGAATGAACATTACAGATTCTTGATTTTGATGAAAGCCAAAAAGTATTAGGGTGCGCCCCCCTTATTCTAACATTATATTTTCTAACATCTAATTCTATTATATTCTAACAGCCTAGAAATAAACGTGACAATAACAATACACAGCCAGTAATTTGCCAACTTGTTTTAATTCAGTGTCTATGAAGTCTTGTGTTTGCTGGTTGGTTTGGTCCAAGACTTAAAGACACTTTATCGAAAAACTTTCTGAAATGATTATGGAGAAAATGAAATGAAAATGTACTTCAGAAACCAAGGCTGCTGAAAAAGTGGTCAGAAAAAACCTTGTGGAATAACGCTCTTACCCACAGACAGGAGATGCCAGGTGACTGCCGGTGTGGCAAAGCAGGCGAAGACATCGTCAGTGCTGGTGAAGTGTGTGAGGTGAGGGGACGCCACGGCCTGACCCCGACACTGACCCCACATCAGCACCTGACCGCTCTGTGTTTTCGCCGCTGATGTGTGACTGGTGTGACATGCAGCAACCTCCACCATTCTGCAGGAGACAAATGCTGTTGTTATATGATCAAACATGTTAAAGCTTTTTTTTTATATGTTCGATATAGATGATACATTACATTTTTGTTTGGTAAACATTAAAACTGTCAGGAAACGACAATGAACAACCCACCACATACAATAATTCATTGTTTATAATGAAACATTTATTAAAAAAAAAAGCTCTAGTACTGGGAGAAACTACAGAAACTACAATATAAAGAATTGATCAAATTGAATGGCTTATTTACACAATAATTATTTTAGATTAATCTAAGCATATTCAGGTACGTTAACATGTAACATTCTGCTGCTTCTATGTTCTCACACACACACACACACACTGATGAGCCAAAACATTATGAACACTGCAAGCACCACATGTGTTTGAGTTTGTGTAGTAAACCAAACTAGACCATTCATTCACACAGAGACAAGCAGAACATGCAGACTTATTAGCACCATGCACTAACTGCCTGCTTTCACATTTATTTCTGCAGTGTGATAGGCTGTTAGATTAACCCATATCAAGTAAAAATGTCTGTCATTGTTATCAACATAAATTTCATTGCGGTCTAGGGCTAGAATGTTATACAGTATATAGTGATATAATGTAAATTTTGATCATACAATTTCTGATAAATTTAAAAATGTAAATGTGAGTATTTTCAAATGGCATAGTAAAACTTTGGGCCACGTTCTTTGCCAAGTCTTAAGCATTAAAAAGTGATAGATATACAAATATATACAAAATCAAATGATTACCACTAAGCAAAAATACTTTTTTGCTATTAAAAAAAATACTATTTGCTATTGTTAATGTTAAAGAAATGCATGACAGGAACTAAGGGTATGAATTCCATTCAAGTATGTCTACAATGTCACCCAGATGTGTTCAAATGCACAGAAAATCAGGTGAGATGACAGGCAAATTATTTCCGCCATATCAACTGTTAAATCAGTCGGGTGGGAAGCTGCGCTTTGAATCTTACCTTTCTTTGTCCATGTTGATGAGGGTGGGCACAGCCTGGTTGCTTTTGTTCCCAGTACCCAGCTGCCCGTACGAGTTTGCACCCCAAGAGTAAACAAATCCTTCGTCTGTAAGAGCCAGTGTGTGTGCATATCCACATACCACCTGTAAAAAAAAGACAGTTCAAGGCTGATAGAAACACATTATTTACTGGCATATCTGCCACTTATGGTTCATTTATTTTGCAACTGAATGTTTACAGTAATGCAGGGTAATTGAGATAAATGTGAGTATTATTTGGCTACTCGTGCGGTTTTGGCAGGGGGGCCATAAGCTGTTTCAGCTGTTTTTAGGCCACTGATAAGACTGACATGACCATATAAATTTTTTTTTCTTCTTTGTCAAATATTACTTATAATTCTATTTGCTGTACTTTGTCTACGGGTCATTAAAATCATACACAATACACAGATCATAGCAAATAATTTGACTTAATACCAGGGGTGATTTTGCTAAAGAGATGGTGCCAGCTCAAAAAACAAAAAAAAGGATTATAAAATAATTGAAAGAACAACAATAAAACAGAACTTATGTTAAATTAATATTTTTCATTATCTGAAATAGGGCTTAATTAACTGAAAATATAAATAGATTTATATAACTAGTACAAAAATTAATAAAAGTAAAACCGAAATAAATATAAATTAAAGTTAAATAGGCATTTACAAAAAAGAAAAACCTAATAAAAACTGACAAAAGCATAACACAGAAGTACCATTTTTAGATTTTATTTTATGTTAAAAAAAACTTAAAATAAAAATAAAGCTAATTCAAAACATTAAAATATACTGCAACAGTATATAAACAATACTAAAATAACACTGCATTTTACTGTATTATTACACTTATGAATCAATGTGAAAAATAAATAAATACGCTTAAAATTGAAACTTTGATGTGACTTGGCTTTAATAAAATGTGTGTTAATACGAACACAGAATATATTATATTTTAATTTAATGTATACTATATTGTTCGCTGCAAAGTGAAAGCTATCACCTAAGCCTTTCTTACAGAAGCCATCTCATTTTAGAACACCACCACATTCCACTGATTAATACCCAGAAGTCTTTGTTTGTCACCTGTACAATGTTAATTCCCTGTAAGGCGGCGATCCGGCAAGGGGTTTGCTGGTTGCCATTGTTACCCAAACCAAGCTGCCCATTGCAGTTATAACCCCAGCCGTAAGTCTGTCAACACAGAGCCTTGAGATTAACCAAGTCCTAATTACAGCAAGTAATGTACAGTAACAATAATTACCAAAAAAAAAAAAAAAACTACAATTATCATTTTACTATGAAAACATGAAAGGAAACACTGTCAGTATTAGGTGTGAGAAAGTGTTGAAGGCATAATAAGGCACAACAAAACTCACAGCTGACAGTTGAGACAGCTACAATCCACAACTGCTGCATATCAAAAGACTAAGTAAGAGAACTAAATATCATATCCTGACAGCATGTCAACATTTTCTAACAGCATGCTCATCAATTATAGATTTTTAACACATTACTTTAGAGCAAATAACTATTTAAAACACACTCAATAAATAAAAAATAATTAATCATGCCCCCTGACACATGCATACACTCCATAATAAAGAATTTTATTTTCTTTATTTGGTGGCTAATCCAGCAAATAGTAATACATGTGATTACTTGTGAAAACATATAATCTAATTTATTTGATTGTCATCTGTAAATCTTGAGTAAACTCTTGTTATTTAAACTCACCTCCCCATTGTCCAGAACGGCCATAGAGCAGAGCTGTCCACAGGCAATGTTGACCACCACCTTATTCTGCAGGCAGCTGCTGACCCTGCGTGGGGTGGGCTGGTTGGCTGTGGATCCAGAGCCCACCTGCCCAGAGTTGTTGTATCCCCAAGCATACACCTAAGAACAAGAAAGGACAGGAAACAGAATTTAAAAACAAATATGCAAATAAGTAACTGTAGACTGTTCAAGTAACTGTAAGCTGTTTAAAAAAAAAAAGAAAAAAGAAAAAAAAGCATGAAATAATCAGAATGCAAGGTTATGCGACAAAGCGACCAGTGCAAATCATTTGAACTGTGTCTCTACATCATAAATAAAATGAGGCAGTAGTTTACTGCTAACTCGCTCAGCTTACAAGCAGTTTTGCTCATGTCCGGTGTAGACGGTGTTAGTCTTCAGTGTCACATGATCTTTCATAAATCATTCTAATATGCTGATTTGGTGTCCAAGCCACATTTCTAATAATTACCAATGTTGAAAACATTGTGAAAATGTGCTGCACACATATTTTTGTGAATATATTTGTGATAAAAAAAACATTTATGCTATCATTGTATGAATACATTTTTGTTTCGTGAACCTTCTGTAAGATCCACAAACTTTGTTTTGTTACTGTCATCTACTGCAGTTTTATCCCATGTTCTGCCACTCCTTCAATAATGCCTTAAAGGGCTAGTCCCAAAAATGAAAATTTGATGTTTATCTGCTTACCCCCAGGGCATCCAATATGTAGGTGACTTTTTGTTTCTTCAGTAGAACACAAACAAAGATTTTTAACTCAAACCGTTGCAGTCTGTCAGTCAGCCAACTGGGATTCTCAGCTGCTCCGTCTTTTTAATCAAGTACCTAATTGACTTCACTCATGTTTCAGTAACTTCCTTGGAAACTTCAGAACGTTCCAGCTAGTCATTTTCAGGAACCTTGTGTTAGAAATGTTTGGGGATTTTTCTGCATGTTCACAGGAAACTCCTTCTTTTATTTATGATGTTGAACATGTTAAGCAAGTGCATTTGAGTTGCCCATTTCTGGTAACTTGTCAAAAATGGTGAATATTTGTGCAATGAATCTTTTATTAACAACTTACTAAAATTTTTGTAATTGTGTTTTTCCATTTTTTCCATTTCATTAAAAACTAAAGCCGTAACCCTAGTGAAAAATAAATATACTAAAATATATTTGAAATACATTTATTTCATGCCAAGTACACTACAAATACATTTACATATATATGTACTTACTAAAAGTACCCTGCAGTTGTACTTTTAGTATACTAAATTGGTATAAAAGTCTGCTAAATTGGAACAAAAACTTTTGTACTCAATGCACTTTAATTGTGCGGAAGTAGTGCTGAGGTCCAACTAAAGATATACTTAACCCCTTAACTGTCACTCACAGTTTTGAACATAGACATTATAGTGCACTATCCAAACTTAATTTTTTATAATTCATGAATGAAAACATTTTCCAATGTGATTTTGATGTACCATTTCCATGGTAATGCAATGTCTGATTTTAAAATGGGTTTCAAAGGATGAATTTTGAGATTTTAAGTTTTCAACTGATATATAATTTCTTATGATTTCTAAAGCATAATAGAGAAAAAGGCAACTAAGGAGACTTTCTGTGACAAAGGTCAGAACTCCTGTTATGATGTAAATTTTTTAGGGCCACTCTTGTCATAAATTAATCTATTACTTTTCCTACATATTTTTTTAACAAAAAAAGTCGTAAAATACCTATTTAGGAGTCCTAGACCTTTCCAACGATATATAGTTTGTCATGATTAGATTAGGATTTAATTGTAATATAGTGAAGTAAACGTAGGCGTCCCACAGAGAGGACGGTGACAGTTAAGAGGTTAAGTATATTTGATTGTGCTAAAGTGGAACTATTTCAAGTATCCTTTAAGGTACACTTTAAATATCTTGCATTTAAAAAAACAATATTATTCAAAGATCATACAATCCTCATCAATTCATAGCTTTCAGTCACGTGACCGGTTCAAAGCCTTGGAGGGCAAAACATCCATAGAACTGCAGGACAAGCCTGTCAATTTTCCATCTGTTTCACAGCCGCAAATATTTAGATCACCTCTCAAAAGAATGAAACAGGTATGTGAACAAAATGCACGTTTCGGCCATTTGCAATCCATATTAAGCACCCGCGCAAATATTTCAATCATTTAACAGTGCGACAAAACATTGTAAAAACAGTGCCTAAAAACAGTGCCTAAAAAGTGCCTTAATATATTTAAAAAAGTAATATTAAAAGATTTGGCAATCACCATATTAATGAGGCATAATTTACATAGACAAAACAGATGAGGCCTGAATATGAACGCAATCCGCTTAATGGTTCAGTATTTTCCTTATAATGGTTTTCTATGGGAAATCATTTGTGAAACTTGTGTTCATATTCTGGCTTCATCTGCTTGCCTGTACAAAATATACATCATCAAATGAGGTGTTTCCTGAATTTCGCCTTTTAATATCTGCGTTTTACCAAATTACTACTTAATGCAAACTGCGTAAAAATAACTGTCGGTCAGTAGAGCAAAGCTTCCTTTTGCCCTCCAGGTGGGCGTTCCTATAAGGGTGTGACATCACGTGAAAACTATCAACAGTGACATTAAAACACATTTTGGGCTTAATATTAATAAATGTGCATTGTGCTCAAGTAGTAATCCAAATAAAGTTAAATAATTTGTATATCAGTATGTCTCGAGCAGTATGTACTGTAAGTAAATATGTAAATAGATTTGAAATATAGGATGAAATAAATATTTCATATAAATTTTAAATATATTACTTTTTACTAGGGAAGTGAAAACAATTAGACAGAACAGCGGTTCTGCACTATTAAAGCCATATAAAATAGCTGCCTTTATATTTTAGGAAGGGGTCCCTCACAATATAGTATTTAGGGCTCTTTGACATGAAAAAGATTAAAGGACAAAAACCGTTGTACAAATATATAATGTATAATGATATAAAGACATCAAAAACTGTTGTATAAAGGTATGATGGCATTCAGTACAATGATAGTAAAAGAGCAGTATTATATGGAGGATAACACAAAAATAAAAAGGTAACTGCAACTTTTTGTGAGAAAAAAAATTTAACTCAGAATTCTGAGTTTATATCTCCCCCCACCCACCCAAAGAAGAAAAGAAGAAGAAAATAAACGCTGAAATTGTGGGATGAAAAGTCGAAATTACATTTTGTTTTTTTTCGTTCTGTTGTGTGATTTATTGTTTTGTTCTCCACGATGTAAACTCAGAAATGTAGGGGGAAAATCCAGAAAAAAATATTTTCCATTTCCTTATTTTTGTTTGATAAAATCATAATCAGCAACCAGCATATCTATTTTTTTTTTTTTTACCTCTCCCTCTGTGGTCAGGGCTATGGTGTGATGAGAGCCACATGCCACCTCTGTCACCCTCTTGCTGATGAGGTTGGTGGAAACCAAGGCAGGAGTTAGACCGTGGTTGGTGGTGCCATTACCCAGCTGACTGTAGCCATTGTGACCCCAGGCATAAACTTCTCCATCTACAGACACAGAAGACAAGATACAGATCTGAAGATGACAAAACTTTGGCTCAGGTCTTTAAGTAGGAGACAAACATACTGGAAAAGCAGATCTAGAACCTACTATACAAGGCCTAAATTAACAGTGCCAAACAAAAAACAAACATGGCTTTGGTGAGTATAAAACTGAACTTATCAGGTATAAAAATGCTTTGCTTTCCAAAACTCATGTTGCAACACATATAGAATATTTCTCATATTATCTTTTTTCTCGAAGAAGTTTTCGAAGAGTCAACAGAATTACAGTACAATTGAGAAAGAGGCATTGGCTTTATTGTTAGCACTTCAACATCTTGAGGTGTATTTGGGTGGAAGTAATGTTCCCATTACGGTTTACACCGATCACAACCCCTTGGTGTTTCTTTTGAGAATGTCCAATTCCAACCAACGTTTGATGCGGTGGTCTCTGATTGTTCAAGAATATAACATCGAGATTCGGCATAAAAAAGGAACTGATAACGTTGTTGCAGACGCTTTGTCTAGAACTTATGTTCTGGATAATTAAGACTTATCCAGTGGTATATTTTTGTATTACAACTGTCGGCTGTAATCTTTTGTGGTGAGGGTGTTACGTCCAAGGACGTATTTGTTTTGTTTTTCTCTCTCTCTCTCTCTTTCCCTTTACTTCCCATAAGCAGGAGGTAATGGCTGCCACCTGATTCCACTGATTGGTGATCTAATGTGATTGCAGGTGGAGGAGAGGTTGGATATAAGCTGCACCATTGCACAGTGCGGTGTGTGTGTGTGTGGAGGCTTCTATTCTCAACCCCACGAGCTTTATTAGTTGTTTTGATTTAATCTGTTGTTGAATTGATTTCTTTATAGTGTTATAGTGTAACACTTTTGTGGTGACTGCTGCTTAAGTTAAGAAATTTGGTTTTGGTTTAGAAGTTATCATTTGTTTGTACTTTCTTCTGATATTCTTTGTTATTTTTGACGTTATTGTTAATTTATTGGGACTATGTTAGTAGAGCGGCGGGTGCCATTTTCTTTATACCTTCTTTTTCTCCTGTTTATGCTAGTTAGGGAGTTAGTGTATTGATTGTATTTGTTTCTTTTTCTTTGTGTTAGTTTAGTTAGTTTTTTTTTAGTTAATATTTGTAAAATAAACGAGCTTGTTTTCTTGAGATTGAGTTGTCTGTTGACATTTGTTAAAGCATTATACTTCTATACATGCCTCTTGACGCTTTCATTACAACTACAACTGCAAGACTTCATTGCAACTGCAGCTCACCATGTTTTTACATTTTGCTCATAATAATTTTCAAATTCTGATCACACCCACTTCCCTAAGGTCTGTTTATATACATTTACTATCTTGATATACTAGTATAAATATCATTAGGAAAGTATGGGGGCGGGGAATGTCCTGCTTATATATTATCTGACCCCTCATATTAGGGCTGCACAATAATAAATAATATTAATAATAATATACATTTATGATAAAAATTATAATATTCATGAGTTTTCACCATAGAATGATTTCTAATTTCACCATCCTGCAAACAGAATTATTTGGAACAGGCAAATACCAAATCATCGCCATTGTTTCATGTATAAAAATCTGTCCAACCTGCAGTGGCGATGACCATGTGTGGCCCTGTGCCATAGCTTAAAGACACAATTTTTTTCCCACACAAGATGTCTATCCGCCTGGGCTCAATGGTGCTTTGCGTGTCCCCAAGTCCCAGGCAGCCACTGCAGTTCGTCCCCAGTGCAAACACCTGTGGGTGACACACACAAACACATGAGTTAGGTTGTTTAACACTTGACACAAACTTCTCATTACGTTTATATTATCTTTACTTATAGTTAGAACTTAATCTTCACATAAACTATAAATTGTATATGAATAAACTAGAAATTGAATACAGATTTCTTTTCTTGTTTGATTTACATCAATGAAAGACTGCAGCAGGTTTCACTTTAAATGCAGCGCTGTCTATTTAAAATCTGATGTGCATGAAACGGCTGAACTGACATACATCCGATTGTCTTACCAGTTCTTTACGGTCATTTAGTACATTTTAACTCACTTAAGACTGTTTATGAGGTTACTCGCCAAAAATGTTGGCATTTGGCATAATTTTGTGTTTTTGTTCGCAAGCTCACTGCGCTACAATCGTGCTTCACAGACAACTTGCCAGCACAGAATAGCATGTTCCTATAATCTACTGTACCGGTAGCCAAAGGGATACCAGGGGAAAAAATGGATGCTGTGCTAAATACAGTAAATATTTTAAGGCGTTAAACTAAAAACAATTAATCACACAATTACCATGTTAATTTTGACAGCCCTACTTATAGTTTATTATGCCACTGACTCTCACTCAATATTCAGAGAATATCAGTCAAGATCACGTGTGTATATTTACAGAACAGATAGTTCTTGTTTTAAAATCTGACTGGATGAGTGACAATCAGCCTCTCAAGGGTCAACTCTGACTCCTCCTTCTAACATAACTACAAGTAAGGGATAATCAACGGGTAGCTGTGCATTAAACGATTTGAATGCACGGCGTGGAGGCGAAGAACCACCCTCCGCTGCACGCCGGGTGGTTCTTCGCCTCACGTCGTGCATTCAAATCGTTTAATGCACAGCTAGCCGTTGATTATCCCGTTTATGCCATGGTCATTTGCCAGCATTCACATATTAAAGATGTTAATAATATTTGCGCTGCAATATTTGACCGGAACAATAAAAATGACGGTTATTTTCGTCTGCATTACTATTCAACTGTAACTGTATGTTACTATGGTTACCAATGTTTATAGGAATCGCATTAATATAGAACGTGATTAAACTGACCTGGAACTACCTGTGCAGTTAAACGAATTTAATCAACACCTGCCAGCCAATCAGAATCGAGTATTCAGACAGACCATGGCATAAACCTGTTTACACAGCATTCTTAAAGGCACTTTGTGCTGTCAGTTCAGCACTTGATCCCTACTTACAGTATGTACATGAGATACATTAGATTAAAGAGTCACTTTAATGAGAAAGCTTTTGTTGAAAAGATAATATGGTACCTTAAGTGCAGTGACTGTCCATGTTTTATTGTGGTTAAAAAGCATGAATGGAAATCAGTGCTAAAAAAGGAAGTGGCCGGGCTCAGGATGTGCACCAGAGCTCTTCTCAGGAAGCAAACAAGGCATGTGTTAGTATTATGAGCCTAAATATAGCTTTATCTATCTGCTTATCACCAGCCCAAGATCACTCTGCCTTTGTCTCTGTCCTATCAGTACATGTGCGCAGAGCTCAATAAAACATTTTTTTTCTACTGTAGCTTAGATTTTTTTACTTTGCCTGACAAAATTTTCACCGCCTTTATTTGATCAAAACAACAGTTAAAAAAAATTAAATTTACCTTAAATTTTAAAACTATGGCAAACAACTACTAATTTGTTTGTAATTATGAATGTATTCTTACTGAAGCATACTTATCACTGAGTCCTGATGTGTGTGAGAGAGCAAGAGCTCCACCCAACATAATGAAGCTTTTCCAGCAAGGATGTGTACTCATTTATGGTTCATCTGTCCACTAAAAGCTTTCAGCATGTCAGTACCTCATCATTGACGGTAACGTAGATAGCCTCATTCGCAGCGCTACCGAACACACAAGCTTGGCGGATGAGCCGCAGTTCCTCAGGGGGCAGGAGGGCAAACACCGGCCACTTTCCCACGTCCAACATACTACTCTGTGATATAACACATATACTCACATTAAGAAAGCATTAGCTCCATCTTGAAAAATTATTAGCATTTTTGAGTACCTCTCTCTCTCTCTCTACACACACACATACATAGTATTACCTAAATTGCAATGAAGTATCACATTTACCTCTATGTTCATAAATATGTATCAACGTGGTGCCATCCTGTTCTTGGAAATAAGTACTACGGTAACGCAAAAGTAGTACAAGGAAATACCATGACATTTGAATATAAATAAAATATTTACATTTTGAACTGAAATTCTAGAGTAACATTGTTACTTTAGTTAATACATATTGCTAGCTGTCAGACACTTGTTAGTTTACCTGACGTAGATAAAAGAAATCCTTACAAAATAAATTATAATAATAATGTGACCAAACAAACAGCAACCTTTAAAATAATAATAAAATTAAACGTCTAGTCAGGGTTATAAAGTATAAATTAATGTTTATGTAAATAAACGGGCGTGTTGTTATTCAGCTGCTGTTAGTTAGCTAACAAGCTAACAATCGTTTAACGTTACATTCATAACACCTCGTGTGTTTATAGAAATAAAAACAGTCCACAAGTCTGCATAAGCCTCAAGCTAAGATGTTCAATTACACAAGTTTATCGCTCAATAGCAGCTGTTATAACATATCTAAAGGTGTTTGAATGAGTAAAGCTGCTAGCTGATGTTAGCCGGCTGCATAGATTGGCGTCGTGGAGAAGTGTCAATACAACTCCGCGCGCGGTTTTACAATACAAACTCTCTAAATGTTTACCTTGTGTTAACTTAAACTCCCAAGTCTTCATTCCGGGTGACAGAGGATGATGTAGATATGGTAAAGCGGTCAGTTTTGCATGACCACGAGTGAGAAGAGCAGAGATGTGGATGTGCCCAGTCTGGCTGCCAGTGTGTCATATGGGTGGATTTGACCCACACAGGATTAGAGACAAACTTCCCTTACAAACAAATTACCATGGCAACTACAGTAAAATCGCACATTTACTACAGATATTGGCACTACTGTAAATTATAAATTGTGGTTAAATGTGAAACAGCCTATTAATGATATACAGAAGCTATTTTAAGTCATAAATAAGACCATTAAAGTCATCACTAGTGACATGAAAAGTAGAACAATGGCGCACAAAAAATTATGGTTTGGTACATTTTTGATACAGCGGCGGAAACTTTATTATTTTTTATTAAACTTTGGTGTACTGAACAAATAGTGGCTTTGTCTTTAAATTAAATGTTCTTATAAGCATAAAAAAATCCATCTCAGCTAATGCTATAAACTATACAAGGAACCCTATTACTCCTTGTATACTAAGTCAATACAATTCTGTTTTGGACCCGGCAATGGAGGCTTGGTATGAGATAAGTAAGAAAATATTTCTTCACACAAGTGTTTTAAGGACAAAATACTGACAATTGTCAGTATGAAGTGTCGCTGTCATAGATTAATTAAAACAAATGAACGATGGAACGATGTTCTGAGGTGTGGCGACTCTGGTATAAGCAGAACAAGGCCATATTTGGGTAACATGGGGCCCCGGTGCAGGTTGAAAATGTGAGCAAACAACAACAACAAAAAACAACGTTAGACCCATTAAAATGGTTTGCATTCCTTTTTTTTTTTTTTTTTTTTTTTTTTTTGAACGACAATTGTACACATTTACCCTTCAAATTAAAATATGTGTTATATATTTTCTTACAAATTACAACTGTAATTTCTAAGGCCTGGAATAAACACATTTTGAAGGTGTGGTGCCACCCCTGGGAAATAATGTCAATTACTCAGTTACTAGTTACAAGAGTTGAGTTTTATGTTTGGTGTTATTAATTCTAAATGCATTTATAAAACCTCCTCATTAAATCCTTACTCAAAATGTGAGGACTGGAAACACACTTCATTTTGGGAATGTCATGCATCAACAACAAGGAAATCTCAAGAGTAGAGCAGATCCAATCTGAGTTTACATTGGATCAGACAATGAATACTTCTACATATTTACAAATAGTTTGATCCAACGTATCATAAGGTTTTAGTTTATGTAATGTAATATGAAGATATTTGTATGCATATACCGCTTCTGATACCTCTGGCAGCAGATCAGAGATGACTGGGTGTGTCTGTGGGCTGAGAAACTGAGTCATTTCTCCAGAGCAGCAGTTGTGTGTGGTCATGTCTTTATATGGCATCCTCTCACTACTCTTACTATTGCACAGGATTCAGCTTTCATTTGTGGGGACTGGACTATTTTGGACTTTGTAGATTTAGGTTTTTGGCTGCCTCTTCAAAGGTAAGTGCATTAGAATTTGTTAGATGAAGAAAATAGACATCGTTTCAATGGACTAATACTGAGGCACTGTATATCATTTTACCATACACTCTGAAAAAAGGGAGTTTTTCATAGTGATGCCATAGAAGAAGCCTTCTGAATTCCCCAAAGAACCTTTCAGTGAACAGTTCTTAAAATTATTTTTATTTTTTTCTTAGCGTGAAGAAAATTTCAATCATCTAAAGAATCCCTTTTCTACCTAAAGGTTCTTCACAGAACCATCAAGGCCAATAAATGACTTTTGTTTTTAATAGTGTACCTATTATTATAATTTATTCTAATGATAAGGGTGTTAAAAAATATATCTTTGTAGATAGTGCAGATTGTATTAATGCAGTTCCTACAAATGTAAGATAATATGGATTTATCTCTTCCCAGAGACAAACAGACCAGTCCAATATTTCCTGTGGGTCTTTGCTCAACAACATGTGTTCAAATGTGTTTTGCGTTTTAGGGTTAGGGTTAAGAATGTGAATTAAACAGACTGTTATCATTAACAGCAGCAGCTGTAACTGAAAAAAAGCTAAATTCTCTGAACAATTCAAACTTTACTATGCTTGAATAAATTTGCCCATTTTTCTAATTTTCTTTACATGTCATACAGACCCATACAGTTTGTGATCAGTCAGGGTTAACTGCTTTGGGTTGTTATGGTGAAATATGATATTCACACTCAAACCTCATTGCTTTTGCCTTGGGCAGTAGGTACATTTTACTGCAGATGTCAGATGTGGATTTTTGCTTTTTAGCTTGCATAAATAGGGCACAATTCCAGTTTGAATTATAAAATCATTGCATTATAAAATGAACATCCGACTAATAAAAAGAGGATAGTTTTGACTGTTTTGCAGAAGTTTTACAGAAATATGAATAATAAAATAGCCCATGTTTGAATATCACTTGTGTCCAACAGTATATGCAAATAATGTGTTGCATTCAATTGTGTTCTGTGATGAAAATGTCGATTTTTAACATTTTGGAATAAAATAGCAGATCCCCTTGTCTTTCTTGGGTTAATTCCATAACTAGCAATTTATGTATCCTAAATACACCCATTTTTTTTCATACACTTTTCTTTATAATTTGACAAAATTACAGCTTAATTGGAAATTATGCACATACAAAATATTTTGTCCTGAAGTTTTCTTCACATCACAACATGCTTTTCACTGACAGTGTTGTACACTTAACCCAGTACCAAGTAAAACCTTTTAAGGACTAAATTGTTGCTTGTAATTGAAATAATGCCACAACTGAGGGAAAGGTTTTGAAAAATGAATGTCAGTCATCTTCACACATAGTAAATATTGAAATATTTATTTATTTGCATGTATATTTCACTCTTTACAATTCATAATATATTCTGGATTTTCACAGTGTCACACTGAAAGAAAAAAATCTGAAGTAAAAACTTTTTTTTTTTTCTTAGAGTGCAGCCTTGAAACAAGGGTAAAACAATAACATTTGTACAAGAGAAAGGCATTAAAAACCTGTGAAGAAATCTGCCTTCAAAGTTAAATTAAACTAAGTCTTCACGGCAGTTTAAATGTGAAGGAGTATTTCACCCCAAAATTAATATTTTCTAAAGATTCGATAGATGAGTTTGTTTCTTCATCAGAACAGATTTGAGAAAATGTATCATTACTTCACTTGCTCACCAATAGATCCTCTGCAGTGAATGGGTGCCGTCAGAATGAGAGTCCAAACACCTGGTCCACAAGTGATCACAATAATCCACAAGTGATCAACACAACTCCAGTCCATCAATTAATGTCTTGTTAAGCAAAAATGCTATGTGACTGTACAAAACAAATCCAACATTAAGGCATTTTAACTTCAAACCATTACTTCCAGTTATCAATAAAACCGCTTTCTCCAGTGAAAATCATCTCATCTGAATTAGGGGAGAGAAATATGCACCGATCAAGAACCGTTTACAAACAAAAACAGTTCTAAACAAATAAGTTGGTGGATTTTGATGTGAAAGGTCAACAGAAGGAATTTTCGGATGAAGCAGTATTATGGATTATTCACTTGTAATTTTGGCTGCAAGGAAGCAACAGTATCAAGTTAAAATTATCTTGATGGATTTGACAAACACGCAGCTTTTCACTTTACAAGTTGTTAAAGGTAGGGTAGGAGATTTCGAAAAGGCTTGCTTTGAAAGCATAAGATCCCAGCCTCCCTGCAAATCACTCTCCAAAGCCGATGCCTCGTCCAAAACACATGACCATGCACAGGCAGACCAGCGAGACGATGAGAGACGGTGTTGGGTTGAATGCAACGCTGTCAGATTACTTAAGGTCTCATTCACCAGTGAGAAAACATTATAGTACAAAGCGCAGAATACTACAATAATAACACCCTCTATTCTCGGTCTGCAATAGCGTAATAGAATAGGCTGGTCATGTATCATGTCTGCGCTAACAGGGTGCGCAGAGGTATGCAAATATATACATTGACAGCCTATCGTATAGCCCTCAGACCAAGGGATATGATTGGATAAACATTTTATGGTCCTACTCCTTCCACAGATAATATGAATACATGAATGCATTTAGACCACTAAACTTAGTGATTGAAAAGAAGTAACGTGTGGACAAGTATGGTGGCCCTTACTCGGAATTTGTGCTCTGCATTTAACCCATCCAAGTGCACACACACAGTAGTGAACACACACACACCGTGAACACACACCCGGAGCAGTGGGCAGCCAATGCTGCGGCGCCCGGGGAGCAGTTGGGGGTTCGGTGCCTTGCTCAAGGGTCTCAGCTCAGTCGTGGTATTGAGGGTGAAAGAGAGCGCTGGACATTCACTCCCCCCACCAACAATCCCTGCCGGACCTGAGACTCTCCTAGGAACCTTCGGGTTACAAATCTGACTCTATAACCATTAGGCCACGACTGCCTGATTGGCAATCCTGATTGCTATCAGGATTTTCAACCAACAACAATAAAAAAATGTGAAATGGTGAAAAAAATGGTTTTGAACCAAATCACCAACCCTGCCTTTAATTGATTGACTGGAGTTTTGTGGATTTCTTAGCTGTTTGGACTCTGCCGACATTCTGACGGCACCCATTCACTGCAGAGGATCCAATGGTGAGCAAGTTACATACTGTAATGCTAAATTTCTCCAAATCTATTCCGATGAAGAAACAAACTCATCTACATCTTGGATGGCCTGCAGGTGAGTAAATTTGCAGCAAATTTGATATTTTTTTAGCAATCTATTACTTTAGTATAAAAGTTTTAATCAAAATCAACCATTGGGACGTAATATGCCTGAAACATCCATATATTTTGCTGTCTAATTTGAAAATGGTTCAGATTCCTTATTAATTTAAATGTGATCTCTTTGATTTTGTTCACAGAATTCCCCAACCCGACAATGAATCCTCATTCATCGAATTTCTCAAAATGCTCCATCAGCGATTTCAAAAGCACCGTCTACCCAATTGCCTATCTCTTCATCTTTTCCCTTGGGCTTGTTGGCAACCTCATATCTCTGTTCTTCTTCGTTTCCTCATCGTTCAGAAGAAAAGCGTCTTTTTCTCCAGTCAACATCCTCATGCTCAATCTCCTTCTATCTGATCTGATGATGGTGTGCTCGCTGCCGTTTCGAGCCACCTACTATCTCATGGACTACTGGGCCTTCGGAGACATCACCTGCCGGATCATGTCATACGTCTTCTACATCAACATGTACGGCAGCATCTACTTCCTGACGGTTTTGAGCATGGTTCGCTTTGTGGCCATCGTGAAGCCCTTCACATACGTGCGCTGGCAAAGCTCTAGGAGAGCCTGGGCATTATGCATTGTCATCTGGCTGATCGTGTCTGTGGCGTCCATCCCTCTTCTGAAAGCCGGGACTTATGTGGACTCTAATCAGACCAAATGCCTGGATCTGAGGCCGTCCCAGGTGGGGACCATTATCATGTTGAATCGAGTGGTTTTGTTTTTAGGCTTCGTTATGCCCTTCATGGTCATCTCAGTGTGTTACATTTTTGCAGCCTTGTATTTGCTAAAGCTAAAGAAGACCAGGCAGAATCAAAGATCTCAGTTCAATCACAAGAAGTCCTGCTCTCTCGTCATTATTGTTCTGCTGATTTTTCTCACGTGCTTTATGCCATATCATGTCGTCCGAACTCTGTTTTTGGAGGCTGAGATGGACATTCATAACAATGGTTATGACGAGTCCTGCCATTATATTGAAAGTCTGAGAAAGGCAGCGGTCATCACACACTGTCTGGCCTCAGGAAACAGTTGCCTGGATCCACTGCTTTTCATTTTCGTTGGGGAAAACTTCATTAGCTTTTGGCGACAACATACACCGAGAAGACAGAGTTGTATAACTGAGCAGAATGTGAAAGTGTTGGAAAAGATAAAGAAAAATGATTCAGATAGTCATTTTAGACTGTAGAGTGCTTGGGACCTGTTGCGACTTGAGAGGGAAATTCCTGGAAAAGACCATTTCCTATTTCTGGTGGATCTGCTGTCCCACGCAGGATGAACTCGATTAACCTCCAGCAGGAAAGCACTGTTTCCATTCCATGTGTTCAAGACAACAAAACAGATAATTATATTAAATCTTTTCCGCACGCATTTCAGTTTGACTAAAACAACATGATGGTACGCAGTGATGTTGGTCCACTGGTCCATCTGTGGAGTCAAAAGTTACTTGAGTTTTATGTTGTGCATAGAGGAATTTATTTGGTGCATGTGTTTCCAGTTTAGTTTATGTGCATTCCTTCTTTTCAGATAATAATTATCTGCCTAAATTGGACACATTAATTATGCATTTTTTTGTAAGGACCTACATGACAGTAAGTGCTTACATGTGTGCAGTTCAAAAGGATTCTTTTGAAGTACATTAGTGTTGATGATATATTTTAAACTTGTTTTGAGATTATACAACTGAACTCATCAAGTTTGCAGTTATTTTTCATGATGTAATCTTCAAAGATTTTTTAGAGTATTATACCGCTTATTTACTGTCTCTCTCTCTCTCTCTCTCTCTCAATTCAATTCATATTGCTTTATTGGCATGACATACTTGGATACATATTGCCAAAGCATTGTACATAGAATAAAAACAAATATGCATCCATAAATAAACAAAACAAAATAATCTCTCTCTCTCTGTCTGTCTGTCTGTCTGTCTGTCTGTCTATCTATCTATCTATCTATCTATCTATCTATCTATCTATCTATTTCCAATTTACCACAATTGAAAAAAAATAAAAAAAATATGCAGGATTGCCAAAACTGACCTGTCTATCTGTCTATGGAATTTTTGTATTAATTATTTCTCATTATTCATTGTTAAATTGTGGATATTTATACATACATTTACAACTGTTGGGATTATTCTCTGTAATGTTAAAATACAATAAAATAAGACAATTGTATTTTAAAGTATTGGAGGAACTGTCTATACATAAAACAAATCTTTCTGCAGTGCACAGATTTAGCCTATTTAGGAGAATGAAAGGCATTGGTATGAAAAGAGTCATATCTATCATATATATATATATATATATATATATATATATATATATATATATATATATATATATATATATATGGGGTTTTTTTCAGATATTTTGGAATTTAATTTATTCCTGTGATGGCAAAGCTGAATTTTCATCACATTACTTCAGTATTTACTGTCACATGATGATCATTCTAATATGCAGTTTTGTTGAAATATTTGTTATGAATTACTGAATCATTATTATGAATGATGAAAAAAGTTGTACTTTTTGTGGAATTTTTTATAGAAAGTGTGACACTACCATTCAAATGTTTGGGGCACACAAGGTTAAAAGAATACAACTTTTGTTGAGCAAGAATGCATTAAATTATTAAAAACAACAACAACAAGAGCCAAAGGCATTTATAATGTTACAAAATATTTCCATTTCAAATAAATGTTCTTATGAACTTATGACATGTATTATGGCTTCTATAAAAATATTAAGCAGCAACATAATAATAAAATCACTATTATTACTAAGCACCAATAATAGCTTGGATTCCCAAAATATTGGCTGCAGCTCCACCTGCTGGTCGTGCTTTTTTTTTAATTATTATTTTTTAAATCATAACTGTATATAGACCCCTTCCGTATTTAAAAATAAATAAATAAATAAAATAACATAAAAAACATACTCGCAAAGAAACTGCTCTATTTTTGAGGTGTTTCGGTAAGGCATATAAGTCAGAGCAATAACATCCAAATGCAGTCATTCGTCACAGCAGTTTCGAGAGCAGTTTCAGGTCAACGGTCTCAGTGAAATATTTAGGGCCTGTCTCAAAACCCACACTTGCGGTCTTGCACTTGACCACTTGTCTACTTAGATGACCTATTTCCTGTATTTGGCTGTAAGTGTTCAAGTGGGCACGAAGACTGCAAGTATGTGTAGAACTTTTGATTATACAATGGGACACACGTACAACATGTTGTAAAAATGTAAGTAAAGTTTCTGTAGAGCTTTATTTTGCACATTTGTACACTTAAGAGCACAAATGTGGGTATTGGGTTAGTGAAGAGTTTTCACGACGACATTGCGCCCTCTGCCGGTAAAGATTTAAATGTATATTTGAATATTTATTTTACTTTCATTTATTTTAATCATGCATTTTTATTTTTATTTTGCTCATTTGCTTTGCCTTTGTGTGCGTGCGCGTGTTTGCTCTTGTTTGTTACATGTGAAACTGTTTGTACAGTATTTCTCTCTAAATAAAAAGTGATGGTCAGTTACCGTTTGCGCATCCAATAAATAGATGACACCCTAAAATTATTTTTTTTAGGTGGCAAAAGTGTCTGTGACTTCTCTAATACAACTGTTACTCTTGAAAGCAAACTCCAAATTTAGTTCATTTCTGATGGCAAGCAGAAATAAGTGGTTTGGCAGTCATTTTACTATGGGACGAATTTCCACACGCGTTGTTTTTTTCCCCCGGGATCTCCTCCACTGACTTACATTATTTAAACAGAGGCCTGTATGGCAAGCCGTTTTAACTTTTATTCATTCTCAGGATATGACTTCTTGATATCAACAATTCAATTTTCACTAGTTAAAATGTTCATTCTTGATATCAGGAATTAGATTTCCACTAGTAACAATGTTAAATCTTGATATCAACAATTAGATTTTCACTAGTTAAAATGCTAATTGTTGATATCAACAATTAAATTCTTGATATCAACAATTAAATTCTTGATATCAAGAATAGACATTTTTACTAGTAAGAATTGTATTTCTGATATCAAGAATTAAATTGTTACTAGTAAGAAATTAATTCTTGATATCAACAATTGATTTTGAATGGCAGCCTATGGTGACATTTAACTAGTGAAAATACAATTACAGATATCAACAATTTAATTCTTGATATCAACAATTAGCATTTTAACTAGTGAAAATGTAATTGTTGATATCAAGAATTAACATTGTTACTAGTGGAAATGCAATTGCTGATATCAAAAATAGCCATTGTTACTAGTGGAAATCTAATTCCTGATATCAAGAATTAACATTTTAACTAGTGAAAATTGAATTGTTGATATCAAGAAGTCATATCCTGAGAATGAATAAAAGTTAAAACGGCTTGCCATAGGCCTGTCTAGATCCAGGGGCGTTGCGTTTACAAACCATAACCTTGCAAGCCTCACTGTGGAAGGGACTACACGACTTGTGGCGCCATCTGTCGGTACCAATGAGGAACACCGAAAACTCCCACACTTAAGACATTTCCAGGTAGTCGGATGTTTGAAAATTGAATTTCGTCATTTTCTAACGCTATGTAAAATAATTTTAATATTTAGGCCTGTAAGGATATTGTAGTTAATATAAATAGATATCGATTTTAAACACTACGTAGCCTTTGGTACAGTTTTTGCTTCGATTGCACTATTGTCCCTGTCAACAACACGTATGAAAAGCAAATGCTACAACTACAGACAGAAAAGTGGAAAGGAATGAAAGTTGAGGCGGCTGTGATACGCATGCGCAGTGACGTGTGTATGTGTGTGTGTACATTCTTGAGCGGAAAATGATGGCGATTATCCAGAAGCTTGAAGAGCCTGCGCTCGCTATGGATGGAGGTGGCCGTGAAAACTAACAACACTCGCGGGGAAAAGTTGTTTGCGTTGGACGATCGCGACCTGTCTCGGCCCCCGGACGTTTTCAGACGTAGAAAAAAGCGAGTGGATGAGGGTTGAGACTGTAAACTGGTGTAATATTCAAGTGTGAAAGAGCCACGTAGCTTATAGAGATCCAGATCACACACACACACTGGCCTAGTGCTTTTAAAGCCTCCACACACATACACATCAACCTGAAGAAGAGAAGTGAACGAGAAAATAAGATATAGAAAGCGGAACGAGCTGTTGGTGAGTCGATACACGTTTGCAAATTATTTCGATTTACTAAATATGCATTTGCTCTGCTTACGTAGGTGAATGTGCGTTTATTTACTCTCTGCATGTAGATGTGATTGGTTAGCTGCTCTTTTTAGCCACTTTTAGTGTGCAATGACAGGCATAATCAGTATATGGTTTAAAAGAAATTGAGTAGGGCCTGAAGTGCACACGTCAACGTCATCTGATCACAGAGCTGCAGATTAAATACTGCTGCAGGCACTATACTCACTCTGGCTGTGTCTCAAAATCTACTGAGCTTTCTAGCTAGGCTGTATTTTTTGGGCATCACCGGCGCGTGCAGCAGCTTTGGTCTTCATAGTCGCGTTCTAAATAAAAAACTAACTTGGATTATATCTGATAATGTTCAATTCGAACGTTCAAAAGCTTGACGTTTATAAGTGTTCGATTCGAACATTGGAGGGCGCCTGTGATGGCAAAAACATTCAGCGTAAACGTTCACTTGGCACCTGCGATGTTCGAAAGGCTTCTGTAATGAAAGAAAGGTGCGATTAGAATGTTGGAATGTTTCTTTGATGTGCATATCTGTACAGACACTTGCACACACACATTCCAAATCAGATCAGCTTATATTTGTAAAATACTAAATATGTATTGTGATATGATCAGAAAGCTTATCAGCACTTTTAAAGCAACTGCACTTTTAACAAAATGTTAGTGAATCAATATATACTTTTTCTTTTTTTCTGATAGAAGCTTTATTAAATAAGATGTGTTGACAACAAATAACGCCGCTCCAAGTTTCGCTGGAACTGCATAGCATTATATTTGACATTAGACAGTTTATAAGATTTTAATAACGAATGACAATAAACAGATTTTGGGAGAGCCTTAACATTGCTTTAATTCATGGTTTTGTCATAATTCGCAGAACACAAAGTGTTTTCGTTCAGTCATGGCGCCATCTTGTGGTGTGATGGACTGAAACTCACGGAAGTTGGAAGTAGTATTTCTTCCCCGATATTCCCGTTTCTAACTTTGTCTCGAATGCAGCATTAAAGCTAAAATATGGCAACCAAACTTCTCAAACTGTGATCATAATCGGTGAGCGATAGCCAATAGAATTTCTGCTTGTGCATTAGTTTTGTCTACCACTGGCAGTGGCTTCTGCTTATTCCTGCTAAAAAAAACAACAACAATAGAAACCATCACAGAAATTCTAATGGTTTCCATTAAAATACCATTATAAACCATTAGCTTTTTTCCAGTAAAACCATTACAAAATTCCTTTTTGTAGTGTGTTTTGGGCATTTTTCCAATAGGATTTAACATCCCACCAATAGAATAGACACCATTATAGTTTCCATTAAAACCAATACAATTCCCATTATAACCATTAAAACCATTACATTTTCTATTGTGTTTTGGGCAGGGTTCTATTGTTTTTTTTTTTTCAGAAGGGATGGGTTTTATGTGTAGTTTGGGCTTCTAATATTAAAGGTTAAGTGTGTAATTTCTGCACTTCTAATGTCACTAAATGAAATGGCAGAATTAAAGCATTATTATTATTGTTATTGTTATTGAATGGTCCCTATGTTTGGACAAACGGACAATCCCACTCGAAACTAGGGGTGTAATGATAAATCGATTAATGGATCGATTCTGTGATTTATTTATTTATTTTTTCCTAAAGCTGGCTGCACACTAGACGATTTTCAAATCCTAAACGATTTTAAAACCATGGGAGACCACAGACATGAAGACAGTTCAACCGATTTTTAGCCTTATTATCCTCTGAATGCGCACACTAGATGATTCGACCAGAACAGGAGACCACTCACTTGTCGATTGTAGGAACGATTTCACAGTGACACGAGATCTCACGGACACTCGCGAGATCAAACGTGACTAGAGAAGAAAAACAAATGGATAACAATTGACGTTGTCGGCTGGCTCTTCTGGCGCGCGTTCTGTTTCACAGTGAAAAACAAAGTATAACAAAGAATATGGGTGATGTATTCTGCTTTCATGGCATGTTTGTGGCTGCCAAGTTTCAGCTGTAGAAGCACGCAAAGTTCTGTAGGTGACGCTTGCTTGCTCTCATTGGCTATGGTGGGTAACGCGTCAGAGGAAGCCAGATCAGTTGTAGTAAATACGATTTGAGTTCGGCGACGGTCCGTCTCGATCGGGAGCAGATAAATAATCGTAATGACACCACACAATAGAGGATTTTTGGACAAAAAATCGCTTGCGACAAGTCGCGAATCGGGCCACCCCCCCTGATCGTGTGGGGGTGCAAATTGGGCTTAAAATCGGCCTTAAAATCCTCTAGTGTGCGGCCAGCCTAATGCATCGCGATTCTCCTTTGAATCGATTCAGAACTTAGTTTTTAACAGCAGATTGGCGCTCTAGGCTAGTTTTTAACTGCACACTCAAATGCTCACGAAGAAGACCGCTTTTGCGTTCAACTGAGTGGTTAAATGTACTTGCACCTCTGCTTTTATGACGCAAGATTAATGTAAACACATTGCGCCGCACTGCGTAAACATAACACCATGTCTGCTTTTGTGATCGTACAATCGACAAACAAGCACTAATCTACACTGCTCAAAACTCGCTTTAGGTAAAAAATTAGTTTAGGCAGTATTTGTGGCAGCTGATAAATCATGTAGCGAGATTTGTCCAAAAGGTGTGCGTTTTTGCACCAATGCATTGTTAAAGGATCAGCGTGCCATGTAATATTCCCATATAAACTTTAACAGCCAATTAAAAAATATTGGTGTAGTAAAATTTGCTAATTCACGAGATCAATACATCCTTTATTAAACTGCTTTGTCGAGTTTAATACATCCTTATGGAGGTGTCGAAATGCTGATCAATTCATTCACTTCTAACACAGCACTTAATGGGAGAAGCGTCATACACATTGAGGGCAGAGCGTCATGTTATTTAAAGGGGAAGTTCACGTGTTAATGAGTAGCAAAGGATTAAGTAGCTGTATTGATTACTTTTATGCCACTGATCAGGCTTTTATTTGTAGTTTGGGGCAACAAAGGGTTTTATAGGTTTGACTGAAATAATAATGCAATAACTGACACTTTAAATCAATGTTTCAAGCAACAACAACAAAACAATTGAACAAAAAAAACAAAAACAGATAAAGACAAAAAATAGCTATTGATAGTATATAAACATGTATCCAAATCCAAATGTAATCAAATTAATTTATGTGTAAATTATGTGCAATGTCTTAGCTACTAGGGATTGTTACATAGGGCTATACAGGCATCTAGTGGCAACACAATGATATTACAGATAGTAAATTGTGCAAAATGTTTATCTTAAAGGGATAGTTCACCCAAAAATGAAATTTCTGTCATCATTTACTCACCCTCAAGTAGTTCCAAACCTGTATGAGTTTCTTTTTTCTGCCGAACACAGAAACAAGATATTTTGAAGAAAGTTTGTAACCAGGCACCATTGACTTCCATAGTAGGAAAAAAAAAATACTATGAAAGTCAATTGTGCCCCAGAACTGCTCTGTTTCCCACATTCTTCAGAATATCTTCCTTTGTGTTCAGCAGAACAAAGACATTCATATAGGTTTGGAACTACTTGAGGGTTCACTTAGGTGAACTATCCCTTTAAGTCAATTTACAAATAATGCATTCAGATTTGTGGAACTCAGTCTCCACAAATTAGTATCGTTACTAGGAGGAGGAGGAGGAGGAGGAGGAGGAGGGGGGTCAAATTGGCTAGAAACGGCCCTGCTTACAGGCTGTGAGTCAGAAACAGCAGACTGTCCTTGCGACGTTGAAATTGCCCCACTTTATAGTGTTCACAGCCATCCATAGTGTTCACATTGTAGGCTACTCTCTCCCAGTTTCAGGAAACAGTCCTCCGTAAAATGCGCAGCACACACTCGAATATTTGCATTGTACTGTTCTGGAACAGTGTTGTAAATACAACTTAATCACTGATTTCTAGTTGTGTACTCATTTGGAAGGCCAAACAAAGTACTTTCGCTTTCACAACGAAATACGCAGCGTCTCCACGACATGGCAGCGGCAGCATTGTTGTTAATTGATGGACTGGAGTGGTGTGGTATTGTGATGTTTTTATCAGCTGTTTGGCCTCTCATTCTGACGGCACCCATTCACTGCAGAGAATCCATTGGTGAACAAGTGATGTAATGCTAAATTTCTCCAAATATGTTTTCCGATAAAAAAAAACAACAACAACCTTGTGACCCAAAGGTTGCAGGTTCGAGTCCCGGTACCTGCAGAGATTGTAGGTGGAGGGAGTGAATGAAGAGCGCTCTCTTCCACTCTCAGTACCACGACTGAGGTGAGACACTTGAGCAAGGCACCGAACCCCCAACTGGTCTCTGGGCGCCGCAGTAAAAATGGCTGCCATACTGTTCCAGGTGTGTGTTCACAGTGTATGTGTGTTTGTTCAATACACTTGGATGGGTGAAATGCAAGGGAAAATATTCAGAGTATAGAACACCATACTTGGCCACACGTCACGTCCTTTCCTTTCCTTTCATTAAAAAAAAACATCTTGGATGACCTCAGGTTGAATTAAACTGTAATTTAAATTTTCATTTTTGGGAGAACTGTTCCAATAATGTTCCTCTTAAATATCAAAAGATTAAGGAAAATATAATTTCTCATGACCATTTTAATGAATAAAGATCATGGTATTTTAATGTGAAGAGACCAAAATGGCTTTGGCATTAATTTTATAAAATTTGAAAACTTTCAGTTAGCTTTTAGTTAATGATAATGGTTAGATTTTTCTGTTTTCTTTCTCAAAATAACTGTCTAAAACTGAGACTGTTTTACAGCTAGAGTTTTCCATCACTGCACTGTAGGACACTTGGTTATTTATTAATAGAGCCATGGCTAATAACTATGCAAACATCATTGCTTGTTTTAGACCTTCCTGCTGTGCTACATTTACTCATCTTGTTTTGAATCTCAGACACCCTGTATCTGCTTTCCTGTGAATGAGTGCACTTTTCTCTGAAATATTATAACCTCTTCATGTACAACAGCATGGTTATTTCGTTAAGTATCAGTTCCAAATGTCTCTTTTTATTTATTAGGAACATGTTTGGCTTTGTAACAGAATCTCATTTAATTGCAACATTAAAATCATGAGTTATTCATGTTATTCCCATACACTTTAGGGTACACATGCTTCTTTTTCCAGCTGTCATTCACAACATGTCATGCATCAGTGCTTTGATATTGATTTGTGATCCATGCCATCACAATGTGGAGCAAACTTGTGCTTTTATCTTTGAGACTCTGTTCAGAAAATCAGTATCCTAGGCAATACAGATATTTTAGATTGTGATGAGTTTTAGTTACACAAGCTTATGAAACTTGGATTTTTCAAATATTATTTTGTTTTATTTTAATTTTTTTTTGGAGACTCGCAATGACTCTAAACAGTTCATATACCGTTTAAACAGAAGATTGATAGAATAGAAAATTGACCTGGTCAGTGTTTGCATATTGGTTTGAGATGGACCAAAAAAATTATCAGCTGCAGCTCAACAGCTGTGCAGGCCAAACTGCGACTGAAACCACCCTGTTTGGACAATCTGAAAACTCATGTTCTAACCACTGAAACGCTGACTCACAATGAGAAAGTTAGTTTGCAAGAACATCTGATAGGCTGACATATTGCCAAATTTTATTAGAAATTCGTGGGAACGTGTCTTTTTTTTTTTTTTTTAAAGGAATAGTGAAGTAAAAGTAATTTTATTTATGACCTCTTTTGCCTTCCTGGCTGGGATGTTGTCATCTCACTGTACTTTTTTAAATATATATATTTCTAGTAGGATCATTTTGGCATCTGCATAAGGGACTTTCTGATCACACCCCAGAAGTTTTTTTTTTTTTTTTTTTTATAACTGTCAGGCAGATGTTGTCATGCTTGATGCTTTCTCTCTTAGCCTCTGATTTCTTTTTTCTTTTCTTTTTTCTGTTTCATGTTTAGTCATAATCTTGATTTCAATAGCTACAGTATGTACACATATGCAGATAAATATGGTACACTTTCTGAGTGCTTCTGCTGCATTTAAGTTCTCATATTCCTGCTTACATGTTTAAAAATCATAATAACTATGACATTAAGTGATGTAGGCCCTTAAAAATTGACATGCCAAGCAATATTCTATCTTCTCTCTCTTTTTCACTTCCCATCTACAACAGGAAACATTTTAGCACTAATGCAACAAAATAAAGTGCAAATGGTTTACATGAGGTGTGTAATTGATACCTGCAAACCTTTTTTATAGAACTATGGCATATATATTCTGTCTCCTTGTGAACCAGCTAAGTGACTTGCGCTTTCTCGCTAGCAGTTCTTCATCAACAGAATGCAAACTAAATTATTCAGTCAGCATTCACAATTACAACTTATTGTGATCAATACCAATTTGCTTCCGCCATAATTTTGAAATCGACACGCCCTCAACACCAAGTCATTTCCCACCGGTAATTATGACTTTATGGGTCATGTGCACTCAAGTCGTAAATACGATCATTATGACAACGCAACACAAATCCTGTTCAGTAGGCACAGAGTGGCAGTCATATTCTACAACCAAACTCATCCACAAATTATTAATGTAGTGAAAATGCAGCGTGTACACAGCTGAACTAAGCAACTTAGTTGTATAAGTTGTAATTTTGAAGCACATCTCAGAGGTTTGTCTTTCTTTTCTGAGTGTTATGGATCAACAACAACAACGATTTCTCTAAGATTGCAAGTCTGCCCACCTTAGTAGCTCCCACCAGCCCGGTGGTCTCACGCTAACGTATACATTATGGTCCATGGGCCTCGTTCATGAAACATGGGCAGAATTAATTTTTGTGTAAATCGTTCTTAAATCCGTCCTGATATAAAATTTCGGATTAAAGAAAATGTTTGCGTTTCAAAATGTTAGCTGGTATAAAAAATCTGCTTGGTACGTAAAAAATCAGAACATTTTGTTCTTTTGTGATCCGCATTTTGAAAATACTACATGCATTTGAGTAGGATAAACTTTTCATCTGATAAGAAAACTAACTAAACTGCATAAACTACGATGGAAATACATTTACCGAATAAATTCCACCATGCGCATCAAAAAAGTACGGAAGCCCGTTTCCGCCACTGAATAAAAAATAAAAAGGGTTATTGTGACTTTTTATCTCACAATTCCGACTTTTTTTCTCTCATAATTGCATGATCTAAACTCGCAATTGCGAGTTATAAAGTCAGAACTGCGAGATATAAACTGACAGTTCTGAGAACATATATGTTAACATTAGGGATGTGCGGGACTAGTCGACTAAAAGGTATCAGCTCCTGCTAGTAGACACTGAAATCAATACTCGATTACACGAGAGAGAAAAAAATTACCAACATTTTAACGTTACATTTAAAACATTTTAACAACAAGCTAAAATAAAACTTTTGAAAAATAATAAATATCAAAATATTTAAATATCAAAATATTTTTAAAAGCCTATCTGGGCGGAAACTACATTTTTACCTCAGACCTCGCATGCCTCTTCTTCATGTCAGTTGCGGCGAGCTCGAAATGACCAGCGAAGAACCAGCAAGGTGTGGGATTATTTTGAGTTAGAAGGAAAGGGAAAAGTTTTGTGTAAACTGTATAATGTCAAATTGGCTTACAATAACTCTACTGGAGCGATGCGTAATCGTATTCAATACAGGCAGGTATGCGTTAGCTTGGAGGCTAGCCAAAGCCAGCAAATGTCAATCATGTCATACACTACAACCCGCCGCTGCGGTCCGCGATCCCATCCTCTGAGACCCACTTCGGTGGTGGTGCGGGATATACAGGCTCTTTTCGAAACGGTCTGCTTGCTTGTAGTTATCTCTCTGCGTGCCTGTGACTTCAGGTCCTGCCGAGCGCGGTTTTTTTTCAAGTGCAGAATCGCCTCTAGTCCCTTCTTTCGCCAGACCACGTTAACATGTTAAATTCACTGAACAAATGCGCATGGTCTGAGTAAGTAAACCCAGCATTGTTTTGTTTTTAGACAATATAGCCAACATGTAGTACATTTTTAAAAGCCGTTGTAATGCTATTCCTTGATAAACGTTCCTATTGTTTTTGACTTGTGTTTTAATGTGTTGGCTAACGTTATATGAAAATGAAGAATTCTGTCAGTAGTTTCCATTTCTGCATTGCTCCAGCCGATCTGGATAAATAAGCTATGCACTGGTTTATGTTGAGTGTATGCTCTTCCTTATTTTCGGTTTAACGACCGCCTAAAATTAAATGATGATAACGTGAGGCAAGCTTACTGTATAATCGTGACCTATTTTTTTTTTTTTTAGCAGATTTCATTGAGGGATTTGACAGTGTGATGCAAAGATTAAGTATTTCTTAAGTATTTTTTTTTCTTTTGCCATTTTTTGGGGGTTTCTAGCTTTTAGACTAGTCGACTAATCGGATACAAAACTTCCGTTTAAACTACAGTCAAATTAGTCGTAGCGCACATCCCTAGTTAACACAGGTCGGTAGCCAGCCTATTGAAAAGGGGGGTTCTTTTTTTTCAAAAAGTGGACCTTTTTGCAGTTTTTCTCCTCCTTTTGTATTTAATTATGAGGTTCAAATACTTCATTTTGGTGACCTTTTATGCACTAATTTGTGCTGGATTAGCTTGTTTGCTGGTATCTTAACGAGCAGGCTTTTTGATGCACCTAAAATATTTACTGCATTGTTGTCAAATTGCTTCCTCATGTAACACCTTTGTCAGTCCATACACAGTTCATAAATTTAAAGACCACACTAACAACAGAATAGATTTAATGAACTTTACTGAAATATTAATAATAATTCTTCTCATCATCATTTCTTGACTCTCTGTCAATGCCTCTTTGCTTGTTGCTGTATTTGTCTTGACACTTATGGATTTAGTACACTGGTCAGTTCCAATCTTCTTGGGTGCAATTTGGAGAATATGTTCACAGCTTCATCCAGGATCATTAACGCTACAGACATAACAGTCTCACAGGGTTTATCACTTCATTTGTACTGACACTTCACACAATTGCTAGCAATGTGGTAAATCATGGTAAATCATGCTAGAAACATGGTAAATCATAGTAAATAATACTACAGACCTGCAAACTCAAAAGTGCTGAAAAAGGTGACATGTTTACGAAGTAATTTGTTGTAGGGGTGTCTGGGGCATTGTCCCCCATGAGACTGTGTTTATGATTTTAACCAAATGAAGCATTTTGGTGCATTCTGACAAGAAACATTTTGCTTCAATACATTTATTTAAAAAATAAATAAAAAGAAAACATTTATTGACACAATTTGATTCAATATTTATTAAGTTGTGGCCTATCAGGTACAGTACATAGCAAATTTCTTCAAAGAAAAAAATATCTCTCAACTAATGCTGTAAACCATAAGGAACCCCAGTTGGTACATCATTCTAATATTAAAGGTTAAAAATTATTTATTTCTAGGCTACTTTATCTTTTTAAGCTTTATCTTTCATATCAAATTCTTATATTTGATCAAATTCAGTTTTAATAATAAGGGCTGTTATCAATCAAATTAAAAAATTTACACTGCAAGATTACAACTGTAATAAATAATTTATGAGATTGATGTTTAAACAAATGTAAAAGCAACAACAACAACAACGACGACGACGATAGCCTACTTTTAAACATGAAACTAAACCGTCAATAGGTGGCGGCAAGTGACCGTCTTAATAAATGAATCATTGAGTCATTCATTAAAACGATTCGTTCAAAATGATGAATCATTCAATAACAAAACACCGTGCTGAGTGTTGCTTTTCTTCTGTAGCTTTTTTCGTTGGTGAAATAGAACAAAAACGTCAATATTGCGTCTAAATGGTAAGTGACTACATATTAGGCTACTTGTTTATTAAACTATAAATGCAATGTAACATTTGAAATCGTGATAATATTCAGTTGAACAGATCCCTTAGTTGTGTTACTTAACTGTCAGTCTATCATATATTATAAAACAAACCTCCACATTTTGAATTTTTACCTCTGTATTCTTCCAGATAATTTACCTCAAGCGGTCTGCTTTGAAGTTCTCAGAGGAATAAGACGCGCACCGAAGGAGAAGCATTTCCATTGGCTCCAGTCTGCCGGTATTGGCCAATCACAAAAGTCGATATTGCACAGCCAATATCACTGAATATCCCACTATGTTTTATTATTATAATTACGCTACGTTTATATGGCTATTATATTGTAGACTATTGAGTGGATAAAATATAGAAATCCTTTTAATTAAAAAAAAAATATATATATAACCCCTACCCCCCCCCCCATCATTCAGAGGCGATGCTTCTTCACCGTTGCTTTGAAAAGTGAGAACTTAGCGAGAACTCTCTCTGAACTGCACGCGCGGCACACACACATACGTCCAGCTACAATAATGTATCATATTAATTTGAAACAGCAACAGAATATTTGTCACAAGCATTGATTAAAACAATGATGACAATAATCACATGAAAAAAAAAAAAAAACGACTTAAATTCTGGACCTTTGGCACCCGAACCCCCCCTGCCTACCGGCTTGTAACATATATGCATATATGACTGATATATCAGTATTTCCCCCCCACTCAAAATTGGACTTTAACAATTTTGTTCTCTTTGACTCATTGGATGGAAACAGTGCGTTATTCGCAAATGTTTTATGCAAAATTACAGTTTTGTGCATAAGTTAAATTTGCATCTTTGGATGCAAACATAGCTAACGGCAATGGAAGTTTTGACTCAAAATATGCCACTGTCCAAATGTTTGGGATCAGTAAGATCCATACAATTGATCAAAAGAGATTGTAAAAACAAATGTTCAAATTAATGCTGTTCTTTTAAATTTTCCATTAATCAAATGAATTGAATCCTAAAAAAAAAAAAAGTATCATGGTTTCAAGAAAAATTTGCAACTTTTTTTGTTTCATAAGTACCAAATCAGCATATTCGAATGATTTCTGAAATATCTGACACACAAGAAAGGAGTAATAGCAGCTGAGCCTTCCCCCCCCCAAAAAGTAGGTTCTTTTAAATTGTAATGAATTAACATTAACTGTATTTTTCATCAATTAAATGGAGCTTTCTTGTTTCTAAATAGAAATGAATAAGTAATACAATGGCAGATATTTCAATTGTTTAAAGTTACATTGCCTCTGGTTCAATGAATTAAATCAAGACAAATACTTATTTCTTTGTTTCTTATTTTATTATTGAATAAGACATTTATGTAACTTTTTTTAACTTTAAAAATTATTTTTTTATATCCATGTACTAGTAATTTTGCTGTCTGTCAGTCATAATTTCCTGAGTAAAAACAGTTCAGTTCTATATAAAAACCTGTTTCAAGGTTTCACTGACAACTTGGTAAACAATGCAAGTAAGTTTTACTTTGTTCTTGACATTAGACACAAGTTTCAGTAAGCCGTTGTTAAAAAAGAGTGTTAGGCCTAATGTATTTTTGTTTTTGTTTTTGCTGCATTTATTAAGAAAGATTTCTAATGATGGCATTCTTAGCAGGTATTTTTTTATCACTCACCATGAAATGTCAACTCTCGTTTGAAGCAAAATCAGAAAAGCCACAGAAACTTTAGAAGTTCCTTCTCTCATACACTAAATGGGGTTTTCCCTTCTGAGCCTTGTAATCACATTTTTTGCCTGTTATACTTAATATTTGAATTTAAGCTCTTTAAATGAATGAATATTGATTAGTGTATTATTAGTAGTGTGATGAGCATAAGTGAGCAGAAGTAATTTACATAAGGATTTGAACAATCCATATAACCCTATTAAACTTTTGAAAGAAACTCATCCAACACACTGCTTTGGACATGAATTGTACTTCAAATGGTGTGGCTTGTTGAGGTGTGCTATTACTTTTAAGCCATCGTACAATTTTTACTAAGTTTAAGATTTATGTGTTTTTAGTGCATATTAAATTTCCATCCATGTGGACACAGTTTTAACATAAAATAATACAATATGATACATATTTGTGAGTCATACATAAATTAAATGGGTCAGATTTCTGTAACGGAACTAATAAACTGAATGCTTTTTAAAGCAACTGAATGTCCTTTTTTGTATTTATTGCAACTTTGGAGCCCACTACAGTCGGCCACTGTGCATTCCAAACGAATGGAAATTTTATATGCAGCTCAAATACATAAATATTGCATTTAAGCCTTAATATTTTTGGAGTGCACATAGCAACATTCAGGCAGCTTCCTACAACGCCCTAGCATCAAGGCGGAAAGTTTTGCAGATAAGCAGTGCTTAAATTTTCTTTGGAGATGTAAAAATCTGGTTTGTCATTGTTAATTTCCCCTAGAAATTTCCAGCTGTTTCCCCTGTAGGCTAATATGACAAACAGTGCTATGCACAGAAATTGGTTTTTGCATGTGGTGACTGAATAAAACAAGTGCTGTAGTCTAATCTCCGAAGTCATCCCCTCCTCCCCCACACTTCCTGCTGACGAAACACCATCATTTGTCATTTCCAGGTACTACCAAGTTGCAGTAAGAGCTCTCCCTTGTGTTGGAGGAGTTTGCCACGTAATCACTTGAAACATTTACAGTTTCACTGAAAGCAAGTGAAACTGGTCAATTGCCCCCCCATTGTGGCTGTAACATTGTTTTCAGAAGCTGCATCTGAAGTGGCTTTAGGTATATTTACACAGAGCGTTCAGAGGTGGCATGAATGTATTTACACTGCAATTAGATAATTACATAAATAATGCTAAGAGATTAAAAAAAAACTGAATATTGCAATATAAAATTATTTCTTACATAAATTAAGGCTATATGTCCACCAAAGCATTTTTTTCCCCCCCTGAGGCTAGCATATTTTTCAGTTGTTTTCAATGGGAGTGCTGTGTTTGTTTTTTTTGTTTTTTCTATTCTTTTTTTTCTTTTCTCGTTGGCGAGAGTTGAAGAATGTTCAACTTTGGACTTTTTAGTCAGCCGTCCAATCTCAGTGGAAGGGGGTGGGGCAAATGCCACTCTGACCAATTGTCTCACATTCTGCTTGTGCTACGACTAAACAACAATGGAGGGCAAGTTAATATTGCTTGTCTCCTAGTATTGATGTCTGTACCATATGGGATTCCCGGATTACTACTAATATTGATATGAAAAATAATTATAATACTTAACATTTAATTCATGATGCATCTGCCTCCTCACTTCTGTGGATATTCTGTATGACAGCAACCAAAGCACCTCAACTGATGAAAACACTGTGCTGCAGAAGCTGCTTTCAGCTGCCTAAAAATGCTTTGGTGGACACACGGCCTAAATATGAAACTATAAAACCACCAGTAGGTAGCGGCAAGTCACTGTCTTAATGAGTGAGTCATTCAGTCAGCTGATTCGTTCAAACGGCTGATTCATTCAGAAAAGAAACGAGTGACTTTATGAATGGCTTACTGAATCTTTGGCTTACTCCATTCATTCAGAACCGTGAATTAATTCAGTAACGAAACACTTCTGTGTGTTGCTAAGAAAGGCACAACAGTTCTGCTGTGACTTTGTTTGGAACTGTTTTCATTGGTCAAATTGAGCAAACACAGGCAATACTTACAATATTTTGTCTAAAAGACAACTTCTTGTTTATTGAACTGTTGTATAAAATCAATATCACATTTACATAATGCAGATATTTGTGAAAAAAACTTTTGCTTGTGTGATAGGCCTATTGCTGAACTGTTTCATGATATAATGGGCCATTTGCCATGTTATGAATTTTAGGGGCATGTAATTGAATTCTTATGATACATCAAGCGGTCAGTCGTCCTGCATAGTATTGTATGTACCAAGCCGCCGATGTTTGTGAACCATTACATGCCTAACATATACTGTCAGTGTGTGTGTGTGTGTGTGTGTGTGTGTTCACTCTGCCTGTCTTTAAATTCAAATAATTAATTTTCTTAAGGATAAAAAAAAGTGTGTATATATATATCTCATCTAATGGTATAAACTATATAGAGAGCACTGTTACTTGCACATTACTGTAATATTAAAGGTTACAATTAACAACAGAGTCTGAACTATTAAATTGAGTTGCTATGTTTTTTTTAAATATATATAATAATCAACACTCAATTAAGAAATTGTGGGCAGACATGTAAATTGTAGTTTTTACTTGAACTTCTAAAGAAAAAAAACGTGTTCTCTAATTGTAATAAGTTTCTACTATTCATTGTTAAAATATAATCATTTACACAGTGGCTGTCATAACTTGTGTATATAGTCACAGTAAAGACAATGATATAAAGGTTACAAAAGATGCTATAATTATTATTAAACTTTTTTTCTTTTTTTTTTCCCAAGTGAACTGTTTATTATAAAAAAAGCTTCAAGGTTCTGAAGTTATAATTGAACTGATATTTAACAAGTAATTCATTTAATAAATCAATTTTAAAGTAAAATATTGAATTAAAAATTAATAGTTTTTTTTCTAGCTCTAGTTATACATTTTATTTATTTAAGAGAAAATTTCAGCAGCGATTTCTTGTTTAAAAAAAAAAAAAAAAAAAACCTCCACCACAGTACTTGAGTGCTGATGGTGTTCACCAGAGTTGCTGTGCAGTTGCTAATGTTTTCTGAGTGGTTGTTAGCACATTGTTACTATAGTGTTACTATAGGGCTGTTTACTGGCCCAAGTTAAAGAGCACAGACCTAAGTTATAGTTCAAGTTCGAGTTTATTTTTGACCATCGATATGGCTCTGATTCCACCTTCAATTAGCATCTATGGGATTTTATGGAACTGGTAGTCTGGTAGTCTCTCCTGATGTTTTGAGGTAAAAAATGTTGTGAGATGGTTTCAATACCCTATTTTAGTATTGACTTGGAAGGAAAGAACCAAAGATGTAGTGCACGAGGTCCGACTGAATTAAACCTGTAACGCTGTTAATACCCGACTGACAGGCGCAGGTGCTGCATTTACCCATCTTCCTAAAGCCTGTGTCTGCTGAAAAGTGGTTTGTTAAGTCTTAGCAGGATTCGTCTTATTGAGCATCACCCACATAACCTGACTTCGTGTGTGGGTTTAAGTAGGGGACTAGCTAATGGATTAGGCTGATCGCTGCGGCTGGCGAGAACGCATGCGCTAGATACTAATGAGCTTCAAGGACACATGTCATTTCCTCCTTATTACCTTCTGCTTGTGACTCATTGCGAGCCTGATACATAGAAGAGAGAGAGCGTGCTCACACCGGGTTGCACCTCATACTATGAGTTGATTAGTTCATTTGAATTCGTTTCAGAGTGCGTGCGTGTGGACGTGGCAGGGAACAAATGGCACATTTTCATTCCTCTGCTGCGTGGCACCCAGACAGGTCAAATAGTCCCTGAATACAATGAAAGGAGCTTAAAATAGGTTATATTTTCTCTTACGCACAATTCTAAAATAAGAAAGAAGTGGCAAAAAGCATATCTGGCTTCTTGCGTTTGACATACCACTCTATGCTTGAAACCACAACTGACCCTGAGAAGATAATACAGTTTGCTGAACTGCTTGGCTGTTAAAGCCAAATACGATGGCACAAATTACTCAATGGAAACACTTTGTACTTTTATTGTTCTTCCCCCATAAAGTTATGAATGTGTAAACTCAACAGTGAAATTAAAAGTCAAGCCTAAAGGGTTTCCATACCACTGTGGGTGTAAGGTTATAAATGACCTCTTGAGCAAAGGAAGAAATTATTCTCGCATGCTAATGAGAGGATCATGTTTGGAAGCATAATTTGATATGGCTCTCCACAATGAACTTTATATAGCACTTTTATATTTCACTTTTCTACAGAGTTATTTATAGAAACATACACTGCTGTTCAAATGTTTGGGGTCAGTAAGATTTTGATTTTGAAAGGTGTTAAGACTTTAGAATTACTTTACCAACACTTTAGGATTGTTAAAAATTGATAAAAAGTGAGAGTAAAGACTTTGTCATGAATGTGATTTTTTTTTAACTTTCTATTCATCAAAGAATCCATACACTTGTATCACGGTTTCCACAAAAATATTAAGCAGCACAACTGTTTTCAACATAATCAGCACATTAGATTTTTTTTGAAGATTAATGTGACACTGAAGTAATGACTGCTAAAATTCAGTTTTGCCATCAAAGAAGTAAATTACATTTTAAAATATATTAAAATAGAAATCAATTATATTAAATTATAATAATATTTCACAATATTAGTGATTTTACTATCTTTTTGATCATATAAATGCAGCCTTGGTGAGCATAAGAGACTTGAGAAAACATTTTAAAAAATGTGAATGGTAGTAAATGTACATAATGTAAATTATCAGAATTTAAGTCAACCTATGCAAATTGTATGTTTATTCCCTAAACGGCATCAGACCTCTCCCCAATAAGTTGCACGATTTAAAGTATCATATGGCATAAACGGTGCAAGAAAAAGTAGGTGCTGAGGTTTATGAATGAAGTGTTAAAATCTTAACAAATCTGTAATCAATTAAAAAGAATTGAGGTTGTACAAACCAAAATGTGTTCTGTGTTAATATAGCTTTACATAAAACATATGTTGTCAACATCTAGACAATACTTAATTGTGAGGAATTATTTCGCAATTGTAATATTTGAATACTTGCATGCATGCATGCGGTCATTATGGCGATTCCGAACGAGTGCTTGTTAATGATGGAATTGAATTATTGACTGAATTGTTTGTGGTTACAGGAGCAAGCAGTGCCTCTCCTGAAGTGTGGATGAGGGAGTCATGGCTGACCACACCTCCCCACTGGAGTCCGGCCAGTTGCTCAGCCCAGACATCCCAATGCTCACCTCCCCGCCTCCACCGCCGCACCCGCCCAACATCGTCAACGGAGATGGACCACAACAGGTAGGATAAATCAGCATCGTTTCTTCATGCTCACTTGTGTGTTTTCTGTCAAGTCCTTAAGCTATGTTCTGCAGAAAAAGCAATTTTCTACCCAGCAGACTGCTGAAGTTCTGCTGAAATCATTTCTCATGGCAAACTCACTTATATGATTCTGTTGAACCCAAGCTTCAGCAAGCTGAACCCGGTCTGTCTGTTGTTGATAATAATATATGAGAAGGAGTGTATATCAATATTAATATATTTTAGATTTTGTAGTAAAACATTTAGGGATGCCCAGTCAATCACTTCCAATGGCTTGTACCTTTTGATGGCAAAAAGTACATGAACCCTTTTTGAGACTACAGAATTACTTATGCAGTAGCTTAAGCTTCAAGAGTCAAGAAACAAAGTTATTATCCAAATACATTTAATCCAAATAAAAAGAGCATAGAGCGGTATCGGCAAAAACAGATTCAGCAGTTCAGAAAGCCCTGTGAGGGGCATGACAAATATGAAAAGCTTAATTTTGATTTCCATAGCATTTCAGTCTCCATTGGACGGGAGTAAAGAAATAATAAAGCAGATTACAAGGTTGAGTATAATTCAAACAGATTTATTAAACAACTCGCGACCAAACAGCATAGCACTGGTTTAATACACACTTGTTTTTTTCTACACTCTTTTCAAGCCTCCTGTCATTAGCTTCTGCTGTAACCTAATATTACATGTGTTCCTCTTATCTCCTAATATTTCCTAAAATGATCAACTAGTAAGTAATATTGCCAACATCCAACAAAATAAAAAGACAAGGAATATAATTTAAATAAAATATTTAAATATACGGTATTTAGTTTTTATCATAAATTCATGAATAAAATTATAAATATGTTACTGCTACTACTACTACTACTACTACTAATAAAAATGGCAAAAGAAGAAATGCATGAAACTATGACACCAGGGTTTCCCAAATGGTAAGGGAACTGCAGAGGATTTGATGAAGCTAATAATTAAATCCTAAAAATTAATCACCACTGGAGTCTGGCCTAAAAATCAGAAAAAATGTAAATAAATAAACAGGGCGGCGAGATTAATTTAACTAAAATTGAAGTTGTATCTGGGATGGTGTGTGAAACTAGGGGGAAATAAAAAATGCATTTAAGATCATTGTGATGTTAATGATGGTGCTTATTTTCTTAAAATATGATAGTGATATTAGTATGCTTAAAGTGTTACTATACCGTCATCGTACATGAGGAGTGGCGTAACTCCCAAAGTGTCGGTATCAGCTCTTGTGGCTCTGGCCAGTCCTTACGTCACTGACCCTGACCCAGCACGGAGACGTGTGATAGTGGGTGTAAAGGCCATGGAGAGGAGCTGTCCATCCGTCGCTGCCCCCTAAGGCTGTCATGGTGAGAGTCAGTGGCCGCGACGAGGCTGTGTGCCACTGCTGTCACTTTCATGGACATCAGGCTGATTTCTCTTAAGTGACCGTGACTGGCATTCAAACGAGGTGAAAATGCATCAGTTTCTTGGGAATGTCAAATTTTTTTGTTTTTTTTTGTTTGTTTTTTGGAAGCTGATTTTCAGTCAATCTTATTGCTGTAATTACCATTAAATTGCAATGAGTAATTGCACACTTATGGCATGGCTAATTATAGCGCACTCATAAGTGTTAACCACTGTTTCCAACTCTTAAAGATATAAACCATCAAGTCTAAAAAATGCTGAAAGATAAGGACGTGTTACTCGCCCACTGTGTGTAGTGGAAGTCTATCTAGGCTCGGCAAGGCCGTGTTGTTATTAGCGTGTTGTTGACTTTTCAACTCCCTGCGGCGATCACCTGACAAGTCCTTCCCAATCATCCTTATGGTCCGCTGAGCACTTAAAGAGGCAGAAAATGCATACGCACCATCCCCTGCTCCAATCTTCCATTCCTATGACCCTTTTCTTCCCCGTTCATTTTTATCAGCTCCTGCTCGCCTCATTCATAAAACCACAGGTTGTGGAAGTGCATTGCCAAGCAAACTCATTTGTAGAAATTGCTTCCGTAGAGTGTGGAATCTGTATGATGCCTTTTGCATTTTTTAAGCCTTATCCTACTTTTCTTGGTGTCTAGACAGTGGAAAACAAGATTAGGATCATTGCCCCCTCAGAAAGAATTTGTGCCCCCTCAGTTTTCTTAACGAACTTATTTATTTAAACCGTTAATGGATAATTAATTGGAGGAGCATTACACACTGTCTGCAGAGCGCATAAAGTTGTGTTTGATTTGAGCAGATCAATCAGTGTCTGATTTGAAGCAGTGTAGCTAGCCTATCAAAGCAGAGCAAGAGCGATTCGCGAGCAGATGCAGGTTCATGGGCCGTGCCCCCCTGGCCCTTTCCATCCTCTCCCCTCCTTGCTGAACATGTTCGAAAGTGAAAGTATAATATAGCGTGCATATGAAAGCCATTACACACCTTCGCAAGCAGACATTGCATTACACCCCCAAAGCCCAACCCAAGCTCGACGTGATTTTTATTTTTTATTTTTTTGTGCCCCCCCCCCCTAGAAATTGAAATGCCCCCCTGACTGAGGTGCCCTGGCGCCGGCCCTGATTAGGATGCAGACGCTTTCTTCCGTTAGGGAACAGGTAGATGTTGTCTGTCAAGATCAAGATATGCAAGAGATAGCATGATGGGTTTCATGTCACGCCTCTACAGCGATGCAAGAATACAAATGAATCTTTACTGTTGCGAAAAGCCAGGACTAGCACTAGCTCAGTGCTAATTACCATGCAAGCGTGTGCCCGTCTCCGTGTTTGTTTGTGCCCTTGGCATTTCTCTTCATATGTGGCCTTTTACGCCTACAACTAATCACGACCGTGGCGCCTCTCCAGGTGTGCGTTTGATGTTCGCAACAGGGAGAGCTTGAGGTAAAGTAAGTGTAACTAAGTGACTCCTGGTGTTAGCTGGTCTGCGTGTCAGAGGAAACATGCTTGCGTAAGAGAAACTGGGTAAACGTGAGAATACGAGACTGACGGCAGGAGTTTTCGCCCTGAGTCCTCGTGACCCGGACCGAGTGACGCATCCTGGCGAAAACAGTAGTGACAATGTGCCATGATGACTTATGCCTCTGACCTGACCTTTCCCACTGGACTTTCTCTCAGCAACCGGGTTCCCTCCTCCCTCTTCCTCTGTGCCGCGTAGCACTTGTGCATTTGACATCGCAGTTGAAACGAGGGAAGCTAAATATCAGTGTGGCGTCCTCCTGGCAACACCGTTGCTGCTCTTTCATGAAAGCAAAGTGGAGTGCGTGCACAATGATTCACAGTTCCTATTCGTTTCTCCCTCCTGCCTCGCCACTCAGACTACGCCACCTATGTCTCTCCTCTCTACTCCCTGCAGTCCTGCCTGCTTGTTTGTCTGTGCTAGAACCAGGACGAGATGAATCAGGCCGTTGTTTATCAATACTTACTAATAGCCCATGTGCCCAGCTGTTCTCTAAAGATTTGGTGAAACCCTACTTCCTCCCTCCTCCCTGCAGCTGTCTGTAAGCACTGACGTCTGGCCTTTTACATTTTCATTTATTTGCCTTTTCCTCCCTATGCCTCGGGTCGTTTCAGGTTTTTATGTGGTCTTCTAACACTTTGGTTTTATGTGCACAAGGCTTTTTGAAGCAGCAGTCAGGCTTACCTTAAGAGCAGTGACTCTAAGCAGGGTAGAATAGGCCACTCTGCAGGAAGTCTGTGCTGGATAAGAACAGAGTTGTGTTAGTTGTGCCGAAAAGCCCCTCGTATAAATGACTCTAAATCGACCAGAAAGCACTGATGTGTTTTTGATTCACTTTCCTTTTGATCTCGTACACTTTCTTGTTAACATAGTACTTGCCGCAGAGGAAAACTAACCAGGAAAGTGAAGCAAAAGCTTCTCTTGCATAAAGCTGACAAAACGTTTACTTTTATTGATTCGTAAATGCTATTAGTGCTGTTCCAATACAGTTGGATATCGATGTTATTTGTTCTCAGATTTTTCTTTATTTGTACATTCACATCATTTGCTCTGCAGTTCAGTTTGTAAAGAAATAAAGAAGGGGAAAACTCTGAAACTGACATTTCCCAGTCAGTGTTAATTGTACGAATCACCATTCTGGACAAAAATGAATCATGCTAGAAACTGATTAGGTGATGAAGGTTCAGTCTTTCTCACCGAAACTCTGGGCATTTTTATTCTTGATCCAATTACAAAATCACTTTGCATCACAATGTGTCCCAACTTTAAACACATTTTTTTTTGTTTGTGAATGTGTTAGTCTACCTAATTAAACGGCTTTTTAGCACACAAAGAAATAACCCCCATTGATAATTATTGATAATGATTTTTTTTTTTTTTTGAGTGCGTCAGTGGGGTGATTATGAAAGTGAATAACCCCCACCCCACCGCTCCGCTTAACGCCATCCTGCCGTGAGGAGGTGGACAGAAGACGCACAGCTGGGCCTAAGGCCAGAGCTGTGGGTGGATTCATGTGTAGTGGCCGTGATACCACGCAGTGCCTGAGTTACGGCCGTTCATCGAACCGTGCCCTCTGAAACCATAAAATGGCTGAACCAAACATTAATCTTTCCCTTTGTCCCCACATGTTACTCCTCCCTGTGCTCATTGGTGAACTAAGCAATGTTTCCATAGCAATGAGTTTCTGTCTTTCTCTCTCCCTCTCTCTAGTGGGTGTTTCACTTATCACCTAATAGGAGAGAAAATGGACAATTCTTTGTAGAGCTGACAAAGTCATCTCAAGTAACCATCTCCCATTCACTGTTGTGGAGCAGAATTCTCACTCTTGTCAGCACCATCATGTAAAAGGAGTTTGATCAATAGAGTGAGGTTGCTTTCACATAATGACTCCGTGCAATGTTGCTTCTCTCCCATTCACCTTTAGTTCAGCTTCACCTGTACTGTGTGTCATGAAATACAAATTGCAGATAGCAGTCCAGCTTTGATGCTAGCAGGTTTTGTTTTGGGGGGCAATATATTCTATGTAATCCTTCAAAGGTTAAGGTCATACCTTGCAGAAGGTGGACAGCCAGAGATCAGTTGCTTGTAACAGATTTGCATTTATCTTTTACTACTCAAAAGTGCTTCTTTTATGAGAGCTTTCCTGCTGTACATTTAAATTAATTCTTTTAGCAGACACTTTTATCCAAACCTTATTTATAAAGCATGCTCTTCAAATAGATTTTTCTATAGATAATCACTTGTCAAATGCACTGAATGCACCTCACGGACACCTTTATTCAAGCTGACAATGTTTAGCGGGAGCCTCTGTTTACCACATAAGGCTTTAGGAGAACAAATCAGGGAAGAAGGAAATGACAACTAATTGAAAAAGGCCTTATTGGACCAAAAGCATCACCCGCTCTTACCAAAGGCACTGTCAAGAGAACTGTCATCCTCAGTAACCATCAGTCATATTGATGTTTTGAGGCTCTTTGCTATGTAAATCAATACTTCCTACAGTGTCACCGTAAGGCTCTTCTGCTAGAGCTCACGGAGGTCTCTTGCTTTTCAATAGTAGCCAGATGCACGCAAAGTGCCAGAGGCCTGGGTATGTCTGTGTTTGACAATTCAGTTAGTATGGCATTAGCTAATGCTAAGAACAGAGGTTACAGCGGAACGAAAGTAGTTTCAGGCTGATATTCTATGCCATCTGAACCAGAGAATAGTTGAAAATCACTAACAATAGAGATTTGAGATTATGCCTCCACCATGAAGTCATTTACCTGAGGCTATTTGAACCCATGCCTTTATGGTTCTTGCTCTTTTCTGCATGGCACCGACATCTGGAGGCTCCTCTTCAACGTCACATATTTCTGTTTCGTGTCAGCTCAGCTGCAGTGCCACGTTGCCACACGGTAAACAATTAAAGAGGAACAAATAGTGAGGAACCTGAGCCCTGACTCATCGGAGAAGCACAGACGTCAGTTGCTAACAGCCGTGAACGCAAAGGCACCACTGGCCCATCTCCAGGGTAATAAAGCCAGCACTAACCACTGTAGCTGTGTTTGCTAATCACTCGCTCCCCCACCTCCTGATGGCCTTGTGCCTAAACCCGGCAAGTTCAGCCTGGCCATGACGCATTAGAGAAACAATGTTCCCATCGCTAATCTTTGCTCGTGCAAATCATTGTCACTCTACCACCTGGATACTAAATCTCTTATCTCTGACATTTTACTGCCCCGATTTATAGTCTGCACATATTAAAGAAATTGGCTTCCAGTTTGCTTGAATATGTACAGATACAAAATAAACAGATGAACAACTTTTAGTATTAGGATAAATCAGGATGAATGACTTTCATTTAGCTTTAACATTTTAGCGACAATGCCTATATGCGTGGAGATGCTTTTACCAAGGTATCTGTGGCAGCAACGGTGCGTCATGACTTGACAACTTCACAATGCAAATGTGGCAGCATCGTCGTGACGTTCCACAGTATTACAGTAAATTAGGTGCAAATAATTAATTTTGAAACAATTACTTTAGAACTTCACATCACCTTCACTGAGCCAAGTCATTATGCCCAATCTAAAGATTTTTTGAGGACTATAATACATTTTTATAAAATTATGGATTTTAGAAAACCTTTCATGCAGTGTGTAACACAGCTCTAAGTGAATGTAAACATCCTGCAATGTTTTAAATCTGAAAGTGCACCGTGTATAAAGTTATTGTCTCTCGAAAGAAAGACTTGACTCTGAATCATTGAAACGAGTCATTTTTAAAACAAATCCCAAGACGATTCATTTGGACATCAACATGAAACATTAGCATATTGTCCGCCCACTTGTTGGTCTGAATGAAAATGCATATTCATTTGCTTTTGTAGCAGTAAAATAGTGGTTTCTCCGATAACGCTGTACACAAAGCAGCACTGCACTCACAAATGCTGCTTTATTAGGCATGACGGAGTGAAAATGAGATCAATCGGACCAATCACCGCAGATTAGCGTCACGCAAAGTAGGGGTTTGGAAAAATGAATCATTGAGCAAACCGTTTGGGAGTCGTTGAGCAAATAAGGTAAAAATAAATGCATACTATAAAACAATAAAAGTGTTTTTTTTGACCTTGCATGCATGTCAACCTGTTGTTGGGGACTCCCAAAACCAAAATATTCACCTTTTATTACCCATAATAGGGGCACTTTAAGCTTAGTTATTTAGGATATATGTTGTTGAATATTTGTCAAAGACACATGTGAACAGGGTCTGCTAAATTAGTTTTAAACTGGTTGAATTATACAGGGTTTCCTTAACCGACTAGCTGTTCAAGCAACCCATCAACTATAACTATAATTTTTCAAAATGTGATTTTGCACATCCCTATTTCTTACAGCTTACAGAAAACAATCCTCTTGTTGGGCTAGTCTGGTTTTGACTGTAACACACATGTAGAGTATTTGAGAACTCAAGTATCTTCGGGATCAGTGCTGTATAAAAGACTGCAAACTGCCTTTGGGCATTCCCATTATAAGAGGAAATTCTAGTCTAAGAAGTACTGTTTTTTTGTAGTTTGAGATGTCAAAGAAACTTGAGCCTTCTTTTACCTCCCTTCTGTGTTGAAGATTATGAAGGACAAGTTTAATTGATCTTTTTCAAAAGGAAACAGATAGGTTCATATTATCCAGGGATGTCACTCCTATTTATGCGTCGATGTTTCACACCTCTCTTTCCATGCCGTCTCCTCCAGCGAGAGGACCAAATCACACTGCTGTAGTAGAGGTGAGGGCTGAGGCGCTCCTCCACACCAAAGAAGCTGTTGCACTACCCCAACTTCATCTCCTTGTACATCGATCATGGTATTAATAGAAGCAGCGTCTCTCTGTGAATGGAGAATAGAAAGAACGACTGATTCTTTCTAGAGGGGGAGGGAGGCTGAGCGCGAGTGTCTGTCGGTGAATGAGCGCGTGTCGCTTTGTGCCCCCTCACTATTGTCATCACCAAAGCAAAACGTAGAACAAAGGAGTCGAGGATAACTTGAGACCCCTATCCGTGCTTTTAATTGCTGGATCCATGCCAGTCCCGTACTTGGCACTACCTGAAGGTGTTGTAAAGTCTGGACGCCATCCATATTCACTCGCTTTCACACACATACGCTCGCCACAGAACAGTCACGAGTCAATGCCAGTGTGGCACAGAGGGAGAGGTGAGACTTACAAACCCTCGAATGAAAGAGCAATTGCATCCACTCGTCCGTGGCCTTCCTCCCTCGCTCCTTTTCGTTCTCCTCCTCCCCCTGTGAGCAGAACACAGCGATTAGCTGTCCTCCTCATTGGTGGCGCGCTGCGGACATCGCCAGGGCTTATTTGTTGAAGGGGTTGCCGTGGAGACTGGCGGTGGTGGTGAGGCAGAGTTGGAGCCAGAAAGAGAGAGAAGAGGGAGAGAGAGTCGTCCATCTACTGCAGAGAGAGAGCAGGAGGAGAGATTTAAAAAAGAGAAAGGGAGCGCACAAACATGGGCTTCGCTCCTGTTATCTTGTGAACGGCTTCCAGCTAGCGCACTTAGGCGAGACCTCTATCCCTTCCTCTCGGGGCTTTGCTTAGGGGGGTGAAGAGTTCACACAGGCCCCCATGTGTCGAACACACCGTGCAGCCCTTCCAATCTCATGAGCACCGGGTGAAGCCGGAGAAGGGTGGCTCGGACCCCCGGAGCACAGGGAGGTTACCAGATACCAGATACCTTAGAATATCGGCCAGCCTGTTGAAGCAGCTGTGGCTGGATGAGAGGGAGATGCGGGCTACAGTAAGTGAAGATTCAGTATTTTTTCACACACATACGTGTGTAAACACAGATTGCTTTGTCTGAAAACTGCATGCTGGCAAAGGAGAGGGACCTGGAGAATGTGTCAGTAATGCAGTACATGAGTTGTATCAGAGAGAGAGGGGAACAAGGATAACCAGCTGTGTTGCAGAACAAAGGAGTGAGCAAGGCAGAGCAGAACGAGTAATTGTGAGCTCGCTCGCGCGCGCACACGTGAATGCAACAGCATGTAGCTGCTTGAACCTAATTCAATAAGACCTCCCTCAGCCACCCCCATCGTTGCGTGTGCTGTTGCTCATGCATCGCTCTTTGCCGCTGCGCTTGTGGCCAAGCGAGAACACGCTCGTATGAGTGTGTGTTTGTGTGTGCAGCAGTCAAGGGATAGCTGGTGTGTCTCAGTGGCACTCATGAATGGGAACAGAGAGTGAGACGGAAGTACAGAGGATGGCTGTGTTAGGGGAGACCCGCAGTTGGAGCCCCAAGCCGTGGGAGTTCAGGCGCTATAATTGTGACTTCCACCACAAGTCTGAGGTAAATAAATTGCACTTGTTGCCAAATTAATTTTCTTTGAAATGCATACTATGCTTATATAAATATTTTTTAGGTTAAGCTTAGAGGCTGAAATTCATTTGTGTTTGTCTCTATTGTATTGAGTAGATAAATATTCTCTTATGACTATTTTTCATTGTTCTAAAGACTGCTGCTGTTGTCTTTTAGATGAGAATGAGATGTACGAAAGCTGGTCACTGTTGATTTGTGGCTGGGGTTGAGGTCCTTTCGTTCAGTTGGTTTTTACCTCCGGAAGGACTGTCAGTTCTTAACCCTCGGCTGAGGCTGAGAGTGTTCCTGTTGTTCTTGGCATGACACGTTATTTGCGCTGTTTTGGCTCCAAGATTTTTTTAAGAGTTCAGATCTTTTGAGAACACATTTACATTGACTTGCACAGTCAATTTAAACAGACACTGGCGAAACAAAATGCTCAAACTCTTTAATAACCTGTATGCTAGAATACCTGATTTGATTGAAAATGAATTTTTTTTTTTTTTACTGTTTTTGAATATTTCACTGACATTTTTAGGACTCTACACTTTCCTTGTGTTTATTCTACCTGTTGACTGATATCAGAGTGTGTTTCTCAGTCTCAGTATGACATTTATCATGGTTCATCTACACCTTTGATGTGACTCACCCCGCTCCATATCCTCTCATGAGGAAGGTACAAACATTGAGACCTTTATCCGAAGACTAGAGAGAGCTGAACGAAGTGGCATATGTTTTAAAATCAGCCAGTCAGATGACTTCCTGCTGGAGGCTTTCAGATCAGGACCCCTGCTCTACTGAAATAGATCAGCGCTCCCGCTCGTCTCCAAGACAGATGTGTCATCAATAGTGCCTTAACAAAAGCTCAATGGAAGACTGACTCAGAGCGATTTCATGGAACAAGTGGTACTCTGATGAGCGCTGAACCTGCCTCTCCATCTCATTTCAGACCCATGCGAGTGACGTGGGTTTGGACGTCACATCCAGTGATGTTGTCCTCTCCACTTCATCATCATTCATCCTTGTAATCTAATATCAGAGATTTGCATCCTGTCTATTGAACGGTGGAGTCCTGCTTTGCCCTTCTTTGTTTTGTGGTATTGTAGAGGTCTGAGAATGATTTTGGTAATGTATAAATATAGCACATTTTTGTGCGACAGCTTCCTGAATTCAGTTGATTTTGTTTATTTTGACATTTAATTACTTGACAGACATATTACCAATAAACAATTTAGAGCACAGATTTGGAACTTAGTGTACATACTGTGATGGGATGAAAACAGCTAAAGCATTATTGACTAAATTGGTATATTTTTGAAGAGAATGTGAGTAGTACTTTTTGCTAGGGTGCTTTTATAGCTTATTAAAACTAATGCCATTGATTCATTTATTTTTAAGGAGAGCTGGCAACGTCTTGCATCACGAGCGACTATGTGTGGGCGTGTCCAGCAAATTTGAGAGAAATTTGAGTAAAGAGCAATTAATTTGTCAGTGGAACTCGCATGTCATCCTTCTTGAGTAATTTGTTAGGTTTTTGAAATTTTTGGCAGTATGTGTGAGTTTATTTTTGTAGATTGGTAGATCATGTGGTTAATGATTTAATGGACTGAGCAGTAACACTCTCCAACCACAGAATGTTAGTTGTTAGCAAAATGAAAACTTATTCCTAGCCAAATTAGGTCAACGTCTTTTACCAGTAATCTGTTATCTAATCATCTAAAGATGTATCCAGACGTGCAGTCTAGCAATAACATTACAGCGTCGGCACTAGTCATGAGTGACTCTCACAGTACAGAGACTAGCGACAACAAGCTGTAAAGACACTGTGTATACACGCACTTTAAGGTGTTCTAAGCGGTTGCTGGTGTGTTGGTTTAATGCTATTAGGATATTAATAGAGGTCTAGTTGTTTAAGTGCAAAGAGCCCAGGTCTGGCTATTTCTGTTTATATCATTTTATTGTCAATGGGAGAGTTCAAAAGATGGTGAATTTGTTTTTGTGTTATTTAAATTCTAATTTTTCTTTTGATCAAATTTGGGCCTTTTATGAGTGGATGATATTGCTAAAACTAGATTCAGCTTTGTCAGATTCACACGCGATTCCACTGAGCCGCAGTCATTGATCAGAAAACTGGAGGAGTTTAGAGTGCCACAAAGACAATAACAAATCCATTTTGATGACATTTCTATTGATTTCTCAGATCTCAAAGGAAACACAAACATCATTTTTTGTTCTTGTTTAAAAAAAACAACAACAACAAAAAAAGGAAAACTTTGAATTTGCAGCACATTGCCGCCACCACATGGCTGGTATGTATGCGCCTATATTTCTGTTTTTCTCTTTCTTTTTTCTTGGAATCAGAGCATTTTCGTCATAGCAGTAAACAATGTGTCCATTTTCTGCTGCCCTCAGAAGTGGATGTGTACGTTTTCATCTTATTTGTGTGTCAGTTATGTATAGCCATGAGAAAATGAGGGTAATGGAAGCATGTTTGTGCCTGGCTGAATGATGGCCGCTTTTACACTACATATATTAGCCTGGAATAAAACTGAGCCACGTGGAGCACGTGGTGCTGATGTTAGATGAGGTCAAGATAAGGGCAGAAGGAAGTTTAGTCCTGTTAGGTTTTATTCATGCAGCCCTCACAGGTTGGGCCATTCAAATCACTACAGTGTATCTTTATTCATTGCAGTGTTATCTTTCATCCAAGCAGTTTATGCATTTTTTATGAAATAAGGGAATGTGTTGAGCTAAGAGTTTTGAGGTGGTCTAAATAGGCTTGTTTCCTCTAACAGCGTCTTTCTTGCTTTCTTCAGGTAATCTTGGTGCAGGTAAACCCAGGAGAGGCCTTCACGATCCAGCGAGATGATGGTCAGTTTCAGTGTATCACAGGTACGTTTTTCTTAAGTTCCTCTTGTGTTAACAAGGATTTCTGTTATTTAACCCATAATTACATTAGTCTACGAACAAGTGGCGTTTCATTTTGTCAAATCACAAGTTCAGATGATTGTAATTGCCAGTCTGAGACTTACCCTGTAATTGACTGCAGTTAAAGTGCTGATTGATACCTGTAAATTCTTCAAATTGATTAGAGAGATTTGAGTCTCCTTGTTCCCAGATCTTGAGGGTACCATTTTTTTAATTTTCATAAATAACACCCAGTGTCCCTAAATGCCTCCTCTACAATGTAAGCTATCCTGTAATTTTCCTCTTTGATTTGGAGCATCCAAACATCTAGAAGTGCTTAATTTTCAGTAAGAGTTGTTTGAGGCAACATGAGTGATCGAGACCAATGCAATCATTGATTTCTTTTGGTTCTATTTTTGTTGGCATGATATAAAAAAGAATCAAGCTACGAACCAAATTTTCATGGGTTTTCCTTTTTTGTGTGTGTGTGTGTGTGTGTTGCAATGTTCTTTTAGCCCTTTGACACCGTAAAATCTCAACCTTATGCTTTCGTTGAGGGTAAAGTACTTGATGCAGGAAACTTGTTGCAGCAGTCCTGGTTGGGTCGAGGTCCTGAAACACTATGTTCTTCACAAATATTTCTATTTTATTGAACTACAGTAGAATCCTTCCACTGAACTCACTTTCCACACGACTACATCATGACTCCTAGCAGATCCCCCGGTCTGAATCAACACATCCTCATTCACTAAGAGCCATCCAGTGTTGGGTCTAATTGCCATATGTGTTGGAAGCTCAGTCACAACAGTCAGCTAGTGTTTGGTGGGTCTCGGCAGGGTTGCAATGAGATGTCTTACACCCCCTCTCAGCTTGCGAAGAGCGCTTTTTGTCTGCAGCCATTGTGTGGGACGGTGTGAACACGCTACGAACTGCCAACCTCTCTGATTGGCAGTTGCTGCAATAGGAAGAAGTGGAGTGTGACTGTAATTGAAAGATTACTGTGCCTTGGGAAGCTATTGATTAGAAAAACAATAGCATCCAGCTCATTGTATGCGGTAAGCCTGATTGTTCTGCTTCTAGCTGGCCTGATTAGCTTGGCAAGGATTTTAACTTGTGAAAGTAAGCAGTCGGCGGCATTGAAATGAGATTGATGTTATCATCCGGCTTTAGCATTTAACTGAAAACCCAAATGGAAATGGTTGCCAATTTGTTCTGAAAACCTAAGGGCATCATTTTTTTCTTTTGCATTTATGACTAGCACTTTGTTAGCTTGCCTCTTATCAACGAGCGACACTCAGGTGATCATCCATCCAAATGCTGTATAAAGATTAAAGCAGAAGTGCCAAACTACTCCCCACAGGATTTGGGGAAACTATGGAGGGTGGATCTTGATCTCTGTAGGGGGGTGTAAGTGCAGTGCACCAAAAATGATTGTGTGAGCTGTCAATTTTGGAGGTTGTGGGTTTAGCAGACTAAATGCCAGAAGTCTGGCTTACATCACCAGTGAGACACCTGCATTTTTCACTGGAACATCGAAATTAAAAAAAATCTGTATTTTGAAGAATCGCTCGCGTTACGATCTATAAAACGCATTAATTTATGATTACACAGTGGCAACAGGAATAGTTCTGTCATCTTTTACTCACCCTCATGTGGTTCCAAATATGTTCTTTTGTTGAACACAACAGAAGAATGTACTGGTCACTTTTTTTCCCAAGCAATTACAGTGAATTGGGACTGGGGCATCACCTATATCCAGTTCATTAACAAAATATTCTTATGAGCCAGATGTGTCTTTTTATTTATTTTTTAAGTTGATTGAAACCAGTCCGAATGATTCATCAATGAATAAGTAATAAGTTCCTGAATAAGTAAATTGCTTCTTATTTGTGTTTTGAAAGCTCCAATTCTCATTCAGTGTAATGGCACGGAAAGGTGTGAAAAGTATTTGAAAATGTCATCTTTTATCTGCTGAGTGAATCGCTAATCACAATCTTTTGTCTTTTTGCTTTACAGAACTAAACATGTTTGTTTTATTTTTATATATATATATATATATATATATAAATATATATGTATGACCCTGGACCACAAAACCAGTCATAAGGGTCAATTTCATCTGAAAGCTGAATAAATAAGCTTTCCATTGATGTATGGTTTGTTAGGATTGGACGATATTTGGCGAGATACAACTACTTGAAAAGCTGGAATCTGAGGGTGCAAAAAAATTAAAATATTGAGAAAATCGCCTTTAAAGTTGTCCAAATGAAGTTCTTAGCAATGCATATTACTAATCAAAAATTAAGTTTTGATATATTTACAGTAGGAAATTTACAAAATATCTTCATGGAACATGATCTTTACTTAATGTCCTAATGATTTTTGGACATTAAGTCCTAATGATTATATATATATATATATATGTGAATCTCTCTAAGGCCAGAGTCACTAAATTTAGACGCAAGCTTCACCACTCTCTGAGAGGAAGGAGTTGATGAGGAAGAGGAGCGTTAGGGCGAGTGGGGCTGCTGTGCACTGGTCTGTCACTGGAAGCTGTTGTCTGTCAGTGACGTGAATGGAGTGATGACTCACCGTTGCGGGAGCCGAGGGAAGAGTGTGTGTTTGTGTGTGTGTTTAACCCCTAACCTTAGAGTGAGCCGGAGGTAATGTTAAAATCCGCAGGATAAACCAGAGAGAACTGGTTTGTCCCTCTCTTCCTGATTTCTTTTTCAGGCCAGATGGGCGTTTGTTCTATTTCTGAATTCATTCATGTGTTTTCAGAAGCTGGAAGTACATAAACACCACGCACGCACACACACACACACACACACACACACACACACACACACTACGGAGATTCAGAACTGTCTGTTTAATATGAAGAAGCAGTGTTAAGACTGGAAGAATGAACTTAATTTAAGATATCCCAGACTGCCGGGGGTGGGCTGTGGTTGAGAATGACATCAGAGGGATGAAGCTTGTTAACACAGCCCTTTAACATCACAGACTTAACGTTTCTTTGAACGTTTGCCACCCTAGATGTGGATATTGGTGTTCAGCCTGAAAATGGCACACGTTGGTTTGTTGTGTTTTTGTCTCTTGATTACTCATGTAGGATGTTAGCCATGAGTTTCCAGTTACTGACGTTCCTTCACTGTCTGACTAACAGGACTTACGGACAACAGTATTGCAATAAATAATAGTTTTCTTCACCACTTTTCTTTATTAATGTTTTCTAAGCATCAAATGTGGGCTGCCTGTATCACGTCTTAAACAGTTTGCTTGCTGAAGTAATGTTTGATTGTATCTCAAAGAACAGGCATCCATCTGTTTGGCTATTTGTTCAGATGTTCAGTAGGCTCACTATTACAGCACTTCAGCGCACACGTGATGTTCTCACACTTACTTTAGTAGTTTGCAAGAATGTTGCCTACGATTTGTTAAATGTTCAGAATTGACTCAGGAGATGTTTCCGAGTGTGGTTTGCAAAAAAAAAAAAAAAAAGAGAGTGAAGGAACTCAGCCATATCTGAACACCAGGATAGAGATGCACAAAACCACTTAGACAAATAAAGAGTTTTCTTAATTTAAGAGGTTTAGTGCAATTGGCAGCCGAATATCATGGAGACTTAGATCTTGACTCTTTTGGCTTGTGCCAGTAAGCAATTGTCTAGCAACCACCTGGAACACTTTAGTAACCGTAGAGAAAGTTCCTCGCACAACACTCTAGCATTGTAGGGTGTTGACTTTTTTTTTTTTTTCCTCTCGACTTCTTCAGTGTTCTGTTATTCTCTTCATCTCTCATCATGAGGTGCAACGCTGTTTGTGATGGGCCACATCTGGTACTTGGTGTGTTTTCCATTCTGACATTCAGACGTCAAAGTGCAGACAGTCATGTTTTGATCGCATACTCCAGGTGACGTCACCCACTTTACTGTTGACTCACTGTATGCTTGTGCGTCACTTGCCTTTAGTACATTTGTCTGTAATTTTTTTTGCTTGGGATGTTTTGACTGATTAGATTAGCTGTGTAAGACCTGCTGCATTGATGTCAGATACAAGGCAACACTGCTCAGGTTTGGTCTGTCCCCTGGACAAGATGCAGACAGCTTGTATATTCAGTATGTGTAAACTTTATGAATCACGTGTTTTTTTTTTTTTTTTTTTTGAAAACATTTCTCTCCAAACTGTCTGAACAACCATAAACATACCATTGTACTACCATCCTTTTTTTGTTAATACAGTACTATGGTTTTTACAATGATAATTTAACAATGTTCTTTGAAGAAATCGTTCTTAGTTGTAGTATAAATTGCAGATGGAACTTTAATACTCAAGTATGAGCTGTAGTAATGGTGCTAATTGTATTATCAACCACCATAGATTAACATATTACAGATGTCATCAGTCCAGTCAGCCCAGTCATGCTTTGGTAAATGAAAATCATGACATAAGTCAGAATTTCGACATGCTAAAGGTAAAAAGATGCATTTGAAAAAAAAGAGCAAATTATGAGGGTAAAAAAAGCCATAATTATGAGAGAATCAGATTTTTTTTGTCATATTATTTTGTCTCATATTTTAAGTTATCATAACTGACTTCAGCTTGTCAGTTTTGACTAGGGTTGCAAATTTCCGGAAACTTTCCATGGGAACTTCGTCTGGGGAACTTTGGAAATATTCCAAATTTGAAACTTACCAGGAATTTACGGGAATTAATTGGAAATTTATAAAACTGTATCATATACAAACATAAATATATATTTTTTTGATCATAGACTCACTTGCATGCAAACTAATACAAATTTTAAAAATGACATTTTTGGGGGGGAATCTGTGATGCTTTTTTCAGGATTTATTGATGAATAAAAACTTATGAACAGTTTATTCAAAACAGAAATATTTTCTAACAATATAAGTCTTTGCTACTACTTTTTAAAAATTTATTTAACACATCCTTGTTGAATAAAAGTATTAATTTATTTAAAAAAAAGAGAAAAGATACTGACCCCAAACTTTTGAATGGTAGTGTATTGTTAAAAAAGGATTTCTATTTTAAATAAATGTGTTGTTGTTTTTTTTAAAACTCTTTATTCATCAAAGAATCCTGAAAAAAGAATCACAGGTAGTAGTAGTAATAATAATAATAAAAATATATATTAAGCAGCACAACTGTTTCCAAAATTGATAATAAGCATATTAGAATGATGTCTGAAGAATCATGTGACACTAAAATATAATGTATTTCTGTGATGCAAAGCTACAGTCTTCAAAGTATATTACAACCGAAAACCATTATTTTAAATTGTAATACCGGCAATACTGCACAATATCACTGTTTTTTTTTTTTTTCTGTATTTTTGATCAAACAAATGAAGGCTTGATGAGCAAAAGATATGCAATGTTTAAAAACATTAAAAATAGTAATGTGTCCAAACTTTTGACCAGTACTGCACTTCTGTATGATAACAGAAACCTTGCTAGCAGAAGGAGCATCACAGCTTGAGCTATATAGCACACAGCCTACCTCATAAACTGTCTAGCTACTGTATAAACACTTTTTGGTATTTACTAGTTAAACGTGAATCCCATAGATCAAATATATTTAGAATATCAAAACTTAGATGTAGTCTTTGGGCTCAAATGCAGAAAGTGCGGCTTCAGAGAAAATGGAGGGGAATCCCCCTCTTAGGTGACTCGAGGATTGTGTGTGGGGGGAGGGTCATTTTTAGACTTTTGTTTTATTATTATCTCACCTAAACGTTTGTTCAGTCAGTGTATTTGTTTTTACTATGGTATAGCCTAATTTAGCTGCACAGTATATTACACACAGCACAAGGAAGTTTTAAACATTTTTTGTAATATTCATGTAATTTATATGAATACTTACCAAGATGGACATTTTGATATTTTGTGTGCAGGATTTAAGAAATGATCTGTGCATGTTAAGGAGGAAAGCACAGTGCATGTAGGGGGCGTGGCCTCGATAGCCCGCAGTGTGCTGTGTGCGATTGAGCAATGTGTAGAGTAGAAATTAAACTGAAATTGCATTAAATCTGGTTGTTTTAACTACATTTATGTTCCTAGTTCCTGCAATTTAGCAAATTTCCAGTTTATTCCCATTAATTCCCATGGAAAGTTTCCAGTCTTGAAAATTCCCGGAATTTTGCAACCCTAGTTTTGACTAATGTCGTAAAAATGATATTTCGTAATTTGGTATTTCATGATTTAGTATGTCATAATTGTGACATTTCATAATTATAACTAATAACTTGTAATTTCACTCATCATAACTGACTTTTGTGTAATTGTAATTATGTAATTGTAAGGTTGCAACAATAACTTTTTATTTCATAATTATAATTGTCATAATTGTGACTTTTTATCTCATAATTATGACTTGGTATCTCATAATATTGATTTACCAAAGCATGATGTAGCGTAAATAGGCTTCAATAGTGTACCATGGTACAGCTGCAGTATTTTGGTAAGGGTTGTGAGGCCAGTAGGACTATATTTTTAACAGCTAAAAATGATGCTTCAAACAGACTATGTGGTAGAGCAGTTGTGTTTATGGTTGTGTCTGCTGTCTGATGTGTGCGTTGGCACAGACGTCCACTGTGTTATGTTTTTTGGAAGGCATTATAGTGCATTTATGTGTGTGTGGGTAGGAACATTCCCTGTGAGTGGACATTTGTGTGGGTGTATTTATAAGGAGTTACTCGCAGCTCGGATTGCGACTGAAGCCAGCGGTGAGCTCTGAGTACTGTGACCCGATCTATTCATCCATCCAGAGAAGCCCTTACTAATGTCACCATGTTCAGATGCACAGTGCGGCTTTATTCCATCAGCATTGAACTGTGTGTAGAGCTCTTCTCTCTCCCACGAAGCGTAAAAAGGCAAAATTACTCATTTGAGACTAAACAGAACTATTGTTTGCCTATAGGTTAACATCAAAGAACATGTTAATCTTTGTTTCACGCTCATTTGAGACTAAACTAAATTATAGTTTACCTTTGGTTTGGCATTAAAGAGCATGACAGTCTGAACATGCTTTTCACACAGAGACAGTGATGCACTAGGGATGCACCCATATATAAATTGACTGAAATTGAATTCATTTGAGTTGAAAATTTTATGAAATTAAAAGGACCCTGGAGTGATATAACACCTAAATCTACCACAGCAGAAAATGAGTAGCCTGGAACAGTGGCCAATTATAGTTAAATGGCCATTATATAAAAATGTTTGACCATAGAGGAGGCCGCAATTGACCAGTCAGAATCAAGTATCTCAGAGAGCTGTGTAATAAAAAATGTTTTTCAGGAAACAACAAACAGGTACTGTATTTGTTCGCAATGGACGCTGCAATATAGTGTTTTGCGTGCTTCAGACATGTGGTACGTGTGTCAGACGTAAATCAGACAGCAAAATATTTATGTACACTGCTTCCAATATCAGGCAAATAGAACTAACTAAAGCAAATAATTAAAAGTGTGATGAAACGGAAGTAGTGACAGACCTTCAGATTACTGAAGAAAAAAAACTACACTAAACTAGTATTGGGCAGTATTAATGTGTAATGTGTTCAATGGTCCTCATTCATGAAATGCAAAAAAATTCTGTACATTGTAGAGCACGACCGATATATAATTTTGCCGATATGAGCCTGTTGCAGATATATCGGTATCGGTGAATATGCCGGTGACATGAACTTTTTTTTTTTTTTACAGAGCATATAGACCTTTTTCCTGAGTAAACGATGAGTGCTGCCATTACGCAGATTAAATGCATCTAAATGGTGTAATTACTTACTTTGTCCAGCAGCTCCATTGATTGCTACTGGCGACCCAGCTCAAACTTCACCCGAGTCCGCTGCTTCAAATTATCTGCCCACCACCCACCCGCACCTATATTTGATCGGCACATTACACTGATTCTGATTCTAATTAGAATTCTAATTAGTTTTGCGTGATGATGAATGGATGGTTCATTTTTAACAGCAGACATTAGAGCTGATCTGCGCATCACTTCATGCGTCTGCGGCGCACTGGAGCTGATCTCGGCCACTCAGTCAATGGTTGTGTTTATACCAGCCATGCCGCGGCCCAGAACTCATGCTCATCGGTCACATCACAGTATAGTCAGTAACATAGCAGACTGAAAAATTAGTATCTCTCTGCAGTCCAATAGATGGCAGTGCGGTGGTGGCTTGAGTCTGTTGATTTAACGCTACGTTGTCACCTAGTTGGTGAGACGCAAAGCTATAAAGTACATAAACAATGTCCCCGTCTTTTACTCTCACAATGAACTTATACTCGTTTGCTACATTAGTAGGGCCCTATGACTTCCGTGATGCAGAAAACGCGTACGGAAGCACGGAATCCAGTCATAAAACGGAATTTACTGTATAATGCAGATTTTCACGGAATCTGTCATTTTTGATGAATAAATAAAAAACAGGTCAGTACACTTAAATCAAATTGACATCGACTGGTGTCTGTGAACATTGAACTGAAAAAAGACTATTTAAATACGAATCCTCATGTTCATTTGATTTACCAGAATATACACAACACAGAATATATATATATTTTATTAATTTTAGATGTTTACATTTGGAAAAGCTGTGCTTCTTGCATCAACCTGCTCCTGTTGAATTGGCAGTAGCTTGTTACCCTACACAGTTACCTTGTTTTTCTTGATTCAAGTTATATAAATATATTGTTCTATTTGTGTTTTAAAGTTATTTATAATAAGTGATGTGATGTGAAGTGTACTGTTAAGTGCACTGATGTCAGGCTCATTTTGGATGGGCTCATTTCACAAATGGGAAGTGTCCAAACTTTTGACTGGTATTATACTATAAAATACACATGCCGATATATCGGTATCAGACTTGTTTTTAACTCCCTAATAGCGGTATCGCATCGGCCCCAAAAGACCCATATCGGTCGGGCTCTAGTAGATTTTTCTTAAAATCATTAATGCAGTAGATTGAACTTGATGATTTATGTAACAATGGTTTTATGAAAAAAAAAAAATGTTGAAATATTGTTCTGCTCGGGATTTCTGAATGAACCTGATGAATCTGTATATGTGGGGTCTCTGCAGAAAGATATTATAATATATATTTGTTTATGAATTCACTCTCAGTTTCTCCCGCACACGTTTCATTCACTGCATCTGCAGTCCATAGCTTTTGGAATGAATGAGTCGATGACTCATCCCACTTTGCTGAAGCCTTTAGGGATGGATGGAGCGAGGGAGAGAGAGAGAGAGATAGGATGAGAGATGGTTTGGAGAAAGATCCAAGAGCTTTTTTGTTTGAGCGATGATAATCCTTCAACAATTAGATGGGTGCAGGGTTCAACAAGCTTAATCAATACGCTTATTTTATATCCTACGTGCATGTACACCTCTGCATGCCATGTTGTCTTTTTGCAAATCTTGGGGTGGTAAACACAAACTCTATGTTCTTATAAATCTGTGTGGGCTTTTGAAATTAGACAAGGGAATTATCATACCCCATTGAATGTAGTCCAAGGAATGAGGAAGAAAGCATATTATCACAGTAAGCTTGACTTCCCCCAACCTTTCTTTCTCTATCGTGTTATTCTTTGAAGCATCACGAGAGGAGACAGTGGGATGTTTGCCAAATCGAGTTTCTTGTGTTCCATAAACATCGCTGTGGTCTTTTTCTCCCTCCGTGCATGTAGAGGACGTCACTCGGTCTGTCGGGGCATGACGGGGAGCTTGTTATACCCCTGTGGAGGATGCAAATAAAATATTTAGTACTCAAAAAAAAAAAAAAAAAAGGAAGAGACTTCCTTAAATTGCTCCATACTGCAAAGGAGGAGGTGGTTCATTAAATTAGTATTGTTGTAAGCATAACCAGTACTTTGGTAATCCTTCTATCCATTTACCTGCCTTTAAATCTGTTGGCAACTCTCTAATCCACTAATCTAATTGAACATTGTAGGACCCTCTCAACCAGTGACAAGTGTTAAGGGAATAGAGCCTCCAGTACACCTAGAAAGAAGAAAATAGTTACAACTAATCAGACAACAGATAATCAGTAATGCAAGTTTAGAGCTGGGTTAACGTTTTGTAATTAGCAATTAGCCTAGACGAGGGGTTGGTGGAACTGTTTGATTTGATTATTTCCGGGGCCGTTGTAATTAGACCCAGACAATGTGGACACATTCCCAGTGTTTTAGGTCGGATTAGCTGAAACAAAGAGCCAAGACCCAGACTGGATCCAGGAGGACAAAGTTAAATGTTCCATTAGTTACATTAATTTCCCGTGGATTGGAAAACTCTGTTATTCCAAGTGTGATGCAAATTTTCAATGTTAAATAATGCTGTACAAAGTCACAAAATCACAACCAAATCAGGTATTGATGCTTAAATCTCCAGTGTGTACTGCAATAACCATGTAATTGCTACATTTCCTACTAGAACTCGTTATTACAACTTGTAAACTCAATCTTTTGAGAGCTCCAACTTGTAACGCTTGACCACTGCAACGTCATGTGGCAAGATTTAATATTTCATAATATTATTTTAATAAATGACTATTGCTATTGTCTTAATGCAAGAATAATGTAAAAATTATAGAGATACAATACAGTTTAATGTAGCCAACACTGAGTTGAATAAAATCCTGCTAAAATTACGTATTTGCGTAACAAATGTTACTTGTTGTATTGTGGTTTGTCTATTGATTACTTAAAGGTGCCATAGAATGGAAAACTGTTTACCTTGGCATAGTTGAATAATAAGAGTTCTGTACATGGAAATGACATACCGTAAGCCTCAAACACCATTGTTTCCTCCTCCTTATGTAAATCTCGTGAATAAAAAAAGACCACTGAAAAATAGGCGAATGAGAACATAACGTGATGACGTAACAGTCGGGATCACTAATAGTTACAACCCCGACATTTGCATAACATATACCCACCCCTGTTCTATGCTAGATGCCAGCCGAACCATCAGAAGTTCTGCAGGTATTGTGAAGGAACAAGCGAAGACAACAGCGAAAATGGCAGATCATGGAAATAAATGTTATGTTCCGTGAAGTGCAGGGATGGGTTGGTGTCTGCATTCAGAAAGGCACGGACAGCAAATAACACGTTCTTACAAAATAAAAAAAAGTGATGTGACCTGTGTCCAAGTATGGTGACCCATACTCGGAATTGAAGGTGGAGAGAGCGCTGTACATTCACTCCCACCACCTACAATTCCTGCCGGACCTGAGACTCGAACTCGCAACCTTTTGGTTTACAAGTCCGACTCTCTAACCATTAGGCCATGGTTAGCTGCTTGCTAGCTGTAGCCTATTACAGTACATAAGATTTCACTTACCACATAAACAGAGTAAGGAGAGATGACTGAGGATGATGGCGAGTGATTTACAGATCCTGAGCACCACTGACAAGCATCTGATCTTGTAAAATGTGTGGTAAGTACTGCTGCTCCATAGTATAAACGGAGTACGTGCGATCGCGAATCTCTAAAGCAAAAGTGAAAGTAAAAGTCGATTGTGCATTTGAAAGCAGTTTCAGTGCCCCGTATATTAATAGCGGCTCCCTGATGCCCGCATTTTATATACAGTATAATTACCCAACGATATAACTGCACGATAAAGTATTGAAATATATATTTTGCTCCCTGTGTTTCCTTCCTGTGAGCTAATGAAATGAGCTGCACTGTGAAACAGCCAATCAGAGCAGAGCTCAACATTATTATTCATGACCCTTCCAAATAAGCCAATAACAGACCGTTTCATTCTAGGGAGAAATCCTAGGGTTGTAAATGCACATGTAAAACCGTTTCTGGATAATTTGTGCCCTTACCTAAGCCACATACCTTCTATGTAGATATCAGAGAACAGTTTAAAATATTGTATCAATGCATTCTATGGCACCTTTAAATTATATTCGTTTTGACCTTAATCGTGTTACCATTGTCATCTAGGAATTACAACATAGCATAAAAGCATTGTAATTTTTGCAACACTAGTGGCACCAACTGGAACTACAGTCTGCAAAGTGCGTTTGAGCATCCATCTGTAACATCACAAGTGGCATAAGTTTGGGTCAGGACTACTTGTTTATCTAAGCACTAAAAAGCTGGCCAAGTTTTTAAAACTTTTCTTTTGCGATCTCATTTGGTGCCACAAGACACCCTGCAACCTAAATTAATATACTGTGCAACCAGGTAAAAGTACTGACTGAATATTTTATTACAGCACAATTTTGAGCATTCACACTGACAGCGATTTGTAGGAACAAAGCAGTTAGACGTCATTCATTTTCAAGTTAGAGCTGGAGGCTTAAGGTGATGTGAGCGATCGCTAATAAAGTTCAGTGTAGAACTTTATGAAAAGTAACCATGATCATGAAGCTCACATCTGCTGCTTGATATGTTTAAATTCAAGAAGGAATACCTACTCGCAACGAAGAACACAGCAACTGGGCGACCGCCAGAAGAGGTTTTATGAGTTTCTCAAGTTTCTATCTAACCTGAACGCTAACCCTTTATGTAGGTTTAACTGTGTTTGCATATCCATCTATCCATCCATCCATCCATCCACCCATCTTCCGCCTCTTATCCAGGAAGTAAGGATGACATCCTTTTCCCTGGCCACTTCCTTTTTGTTCATCCTGTGGGAGCCCAAGGTGTTCCCAGGCCAGCCAAGAGATATAACCCCTCCAGCGTGTCCTGGGTCTTCTCCAGGGGTCTCTTCCCAGTTGGACATGTTTAGAACAGGGAAGATGACCGGGAGGAATGTGCTGTTCTTTAATTACCATTGAAGATTAAAGTCCACTTCATTGTCTGCATTCTACATTTTTATCTATCAAGAAACTACAACTGAGAAATGGAGAGCTGCATTGGCACTGTCTGTCAGGATATCAGCAGAGGATGAGATTGTCAACATGTTGAACATCTCAAGTGACACGACCGTCAGGCTGTAGCCTAGTTTTCCTGTTCATCTTATTGGATTTCAGTAGAGCGTTTGGAGCATTTACTGAACATGCCAAAGATCTCAAGAGAGCCACAAAGGTTCATCGGTTTGTGTTTGCCGTCAGCTCTAATGAGCAGATCTCAATGATGTTGGCTTTCCTAGCCAGTCCTCAAAACTCTTTCAGAGTTGTTGAGTTATGGTTTATGTTTAGACTTGTCGGTTCTCGGTTGTGTTTGTGTCTGAGAGAGATAGAAAAGATTTAACGGCTGTTTATTCTCAGAACAGAACTGCCTGTTTGGAGTTATTCTTGGCTCAGTGCGTGTGTGTTTTTCTCGTCCTCTACGTGTTTGTTGATGTTTCCTCTGGAAGGCTGGCACTGGGGGTCCACGTCAGCAGAACAGCAGACCGTTCATGCTCTTCTGGTGGGGGGTGGGGGTCTGAAATGAGAGAGAGAGAGAGAGAGAGAGAGAGAGAGAAAGAAACAGAAAGAGGGAGGGGGATGTGGCCTTTTGTGTCTGATCTCAGTCTATGCTTGTGCGTCAGTCTGATGTAAAAGTGTGGGTGTCTTTTTTTTTTTCCATTCTAGCCCATCCCCCTTTTTTCCACACCTAGCCCATCCTTCATTTTCCTACGTAGTCCATACATCATTTTACCTTCCTAGCTGTCTTATCTCTTTGCACTTCATTCATTGATTCTTCCATTGATTCTTCCATTGATTCATTCATTCTTTCATTCAGTTGTTTGTGTTTGTTCATATGTATATTTAATGTGTGTATGTGTGTGAGAGAGAGAGGGTGGATTACACAAATAAATGTGTGTGTGTGTATAACTGGGAAAGCCTGTCATGCACACGGCTGGAGTCAACGCATCTACGACTCTCTATCACCCTTGGTAGAAAATGTCGCCACAAACGGATGCAACATTAGCATCTTTCCACGCCCCTGCCAAACCATAGCGTAAATCAGAAATCGATCGTCTTACTCAGGAGGGTCTCTGATGTAGAATTGGATCAGATTCCTCCCACGCTCTGGGTATTTTGGCTCTGAGGTGACCTGACGCAGGGCCGTTAGTCTGAGTCATTAGTCATCAATTAGTCCGCTTGAGTCTCTCCTAAAACGGGCATCAAAGCCAGCGCAGCACTCCACATCAAAGTGAAGAGCTAATAGTCCTCTATGCTCTTTGTAGTACTACAAGACTTATAAGACGGGCTAATGATTTTAATAGGATGCATTATTGAGTAATGTTGTCTATGAGTAGTGCTGTTGTTTTTTTAAATATTAGCATTAGTGGTTGACCGAAATGGTGTTTTAAAAGCAGATGCCAGTATCTAGAGAGCAGGGTGTTTGTATAGCCCAACCAGTGACACACGCTTGATGGTGTCTCCACAACCTGGATTTATAGCGTGTAGTACACAGTTAAGCATACAGTTAAGGGCAATAGACCCTTTTCACATTTGTGGGGTTTACAGAAGCAGACATCGTCATAGCTGTAAACTTCAATATTGGTGAGCAGAAACAACGAATATAATTTGAGTTCCCAATTGACCCTTCCCAGGGCTGCACGATACATCATTTCAGCATCGATATCGCGATGTGCGCATCCACGATAGTCACATCGCAGTATGTGCGTTGTTTAGTATATTGATCATTATATTTATACTGATCGTTTTCGCGCTGCTGTCTAAATACATTTATATATAAATATATACTATAAAATGAAAAGACATTTCTTTTAAATCTATAGCACAGTAATGAAGGCAGTAACATATGATAGATAGGACAGAACAAAAAAGACTATTAATAATCTTTCATTGCGCAAAAGCATTAAAATACGAAAGGCTCCAATACAGAGCAGCTGTGGCACAAAGCTCTTATGCACATCCTGAGCGCAGAATGATGCGCCTGAAGCAGCACGGAGTCACAGCGTGGAGGTTGTGCAGCCCTCCGAGTCCGCATAGAAAAGTACAAAGGGAAAAGACATTGATGCGTAGTGTATTAAATCTGTGCGTTAGTTTATTGAGCCTTTTCTTTTAACAGTTTTAGACCTCAGTTACTGTGCGCTCTTGGAGAGAGTTTGACTGTAGTAACCGAACGTGACACGCAGTTTGAATGCTGAATGGAGGATGACAGACAGACGCAGTGGAGAGAAGTTTACCTGAACTTGAATTTAACAAATTAAATATTCATCTGTACCTCAGATTAAACTATTCAACAGCTTTAGAACACTTGAAATATTGTGCACGGAAACGTTATGGTGCTTTATAATGTTTTTGTGCCTTTCAAGGGGCTCAACAATAACACAATTGTATACGCACAATATCGGATTTGGATCGGTCTCGTCTGACTGATACCCGATCCGCAGAAAATGACCGTATCGGAGCCGACACCGATCCTGAGTATCGGATCGATGCATCACTACACGTGAACACTGAATTCCGTTCATCTCCGTGTCTATTTGTGTTTGAAATGACACACATGTGCGAAACTGTGTTAACCCTCTGGGGTCGACAAACGCGTATACGCGTTTTGAGGCAGATTTTCCTGATAAGGCCGAAATGAGCTTGAATTACTCTGCCATTTTTGATCGTACAGATAAGAGCAATACACCATTCGAATCTGTAAGGGGTCTACTTTTATTTGTGTTAAACATGGTTAAACATGGTTGCTTATGGCTTAGGTGAAGGTAAACAATTGATAAAGAAAATGGATAGTATTGGTTCACAGCAGTTTAATGTTCCTGATGCTTTCTGTGTCATGAATGTTAATCAAACAACAAAACAGAGAAAAATTACTTTTGTAGCTTTAACACAGATATATCAGAGTTAATTTATACACTGAAGACTATGTATGCAGTGTTATCTTACATTTGATTATTCAATTTCTGTACTTGAATACTGTTAATTACCTGAAGAATATAAAGCACGGTTTATTTAATTTGTATAATTTTTTAATTATATTTATCTATGTTTGTAATTAGCTTATTTTCTATTTTGAAACCTACAAAATCACCCCAATCATTGATTATTTTATATATATATAATATTAGGGGGCAAATTCCAAATGGAAGTGATCATCCCTATCCCTTTGGAGTGAACAGGGCACGTGCGAGCCATTATTTAGTCATTTGAAATGCAGCTGGGATGTTCCCTTGACAACACAGCACGGTGTGCGTCAGTAGATGTCGCTGTTTTAACGTCATATGTCTTTTTATTGTTGTTAGCATAACTGTTGCAAATTAACATTTTATATTTTAAAACGTTTTTAAAGTTTTTTGCTATATAATATATAAAAACTAATATGTATACAACTTTTTAAAATATAAAATGTATTATTATCAAACGATTATCAAACGATTAATCTGCGTTAAAAAAAAAAATATTAACACGTTAAAATTTTTTGATTAATCGCATGCGTTAACGTTGACACCCCTAATTTATATGTATGTGTATATATATTTATATGTATGTGTGTGTGTATATATGTATGTATAGTGTTGTCAAAAGTACTGACCGCAATACCATTCGGTAATGAAATTTTAAAAACGTCCATTTCCCGCTAAGATTTGAGTGGATTCTTAAACAGCGCTGACTGTTCATTGTGTTTACGCGCTCAACAGATACATCTGTGATTGGCTTCAATGATCATCGCTTCACAATCTTCACCGAGCGCTTCATTGATCATTGAAGCCAATCACAGATGTATCTGTTGAGCGCGTGAACACAATGACCAATCAGCGCTGTTTAAGAATCCACTCAACAGTACTCAGATCTTAGCGGGAAATGGATGTTTTTTTTGACAACACTATATGTATGCATGTATATGTGTATATATATTAGGGGTGGCACGATACATGTGTTCGTACCGAACCGTCACGGTTATTACAACAAATACAGGTAATTCACCCTCAATCCAGAAGGGGGCGCCCGCAGCAATGCAACACTGTTTGATAACCGCCAGCAGAAGAACAGCAAATGCGCACTTCAAGTTGCGCACTTGAAAACAAAGCCCCCTAGACAGTGACCATGTGCTGATTCTGAACGCATCTCTCTCTGACAAGGGAGTATACTTTAAAGGCTTGCGCACTCAACTGCTTGCGAAATGGAGCTTTATGCTCGTGTATCCTACCTCTCTCATTCGGCAAAAAAATCCAAATATTCCGTAATATTTCCATATTTGCGATGTATCTAACCGTGACCCCCGAACTGTGGTACGTACCGAACCGTGACGTGTGTACCGTGCCACCCCTAATATGCATGAATGCAGTGTTTCCCACAGACTTGGACTCTATTTGTGGTGGCATATATGCAAATTAATTCTCTGTCAGCAGGAGGCACTTTTAGAGCGCGGAGAAATAGCGCTTTCCCCGGTAACGCTGTACACAAAACAGCGCTCCGCTTACAAACGCTGCTTTATCAGACATTACACGCAAGATGAAATGAAAATGACATCTAAAATTTTCTGAAGACAGTCGGTTTCCTTCAGAAATACAGTGTTATAAAAACACCCGCACCATGTTTAGATTTTGAAACGTGCAGTGCTCCTTTATTCAACAAAGTCAAAGCTTTTTGAAAAAATCTGTTTGTGGCGGGCCGCCACAAATAAATCAATGTATGGGAAACACTGGTGTATGTATGTGTGTGTGTGTGTGTGTGTGTGTGTGTGTGTATGTGTGTATATATATATATATATATAATATGTATATGTATGAATGTGTATGTATATGTATGTAATACATATAAACCTTTGCTAGATTAGATTTACTGCAGTATGTTATTAACTGTGTAAAGGGTCTATTAATTTCATTGCATTTATGCCGGCTTTTAAAGACATTTAAAAATGTCATTTAAAAGGTCTGAGCGAAGACATTAGTGTGCAATAATTTAAGTGTATTTATCAAAATTCTAATTTTTTGGCAATGCAAATTATTCCAAATATTTGAATTGCTGTCAGATCCATTAAGTGAACATAATGATTAAATTTGATGATTTCTGTCCCTATTTGTTGTGCATGTCGTTGTGTTGTCATTACCTTATAATGCTACATGCACTTTTACAAGTTGTTTGAACTGAAATGTGTGTTGGCAGTGTGTACACAACCACCATATAATGATAATCCACCCTGTGTGTGTGTGTGTGTGTTTAAAATCTACTAAAATCTTTACCCCTTTCTCAAATCGAGCCGTCTGTCTGTGTGACTTTAGTTTGATTGACAGTTGCATTTTAGCACAGACTGCACTGGTGTCTTACCTCAGACCTGCCCTGAGTGAGCTGTCATCAGTTGTTTCACCGCTGGAGCAGATGTAGACAAGAATGAGTCCTAAGCGATTGAGGTGTTTTGTTGTTGGATGTAATAATGAACATAGCAGTAGTCATTTACTCCCGTCATCTGAGCGGCTGAAGAGGATTAGGTTTGGTTCTGAAGGGAATGCGCCCTCCATCTACATAAATGCGTCTGTTTCATTCGTGATCCAGCTTCACCTCCAGAAGAAGCGAGTACAAGGTTTTTTTAAATGAATCTTTGCAAATCGCCTTTCCTAATAATGTGCTAATTAGCAAGTTTCACAATGAATGCGGCTAAAGTAAACAGTCCCTCAGAGAGCGGCTTGGAAGAGAGGGGCGGGGTTAGAAGAGCTCATTAACATTTAAAGGAGAATGACACAATACAGCTTGCTCTGAAAAGCTGTTTTTGACAGGGTAAAAAAAGGTGTTTTTTACACTACCAATTAAAAATTTTAACCAAACAATGTTACAGACTTTTCATTAAGAACCTAAAGAATAATATCTACTTGTGGAAAATGGGCATTATATGTTTAAAGTTAGTACATTGCTACATTGCATTAAACTCTTATTTCCAAAACCCAATGAAATTCCTATATGGGACTGATTTGCATAATCCTTAAAACGTAGTTAATGTCCAATATAAAATTCAAGAGTTACTCCGTTCGAAAGATCAGACATTTCTGTTTTGAACCTGTCACCAACCACATACACACTCATTTAGACAGAGACCCACTTTGACGCTGATTATAGAGCAGCGACGGCATGCGCGTGCCGTAATTACTTCCAGCAAGCACTTGCTGATTATGTGAGTTAGTCTGTTCATGGAATGAAAACAGCCGCGATCTGGTCGAGGAGGATGTGAACTGAGAGCTAATACAACAGTGACACATGATGTCGAAACAAGAAGCACTAAACCACCCATGTTTGTATGTTCATCTTGACATCCTTACTGTATGTCGGAGATATGATGTTTAAAAACAATCTGACTGTAATCGAATGCTGTGTGGATCAGTTTCCTGATGCTCAGGTGGAACGTGAGGGTCCTCCGCTATTGGAAATGTTAGGACAGGACTCTCCTGGCTCTGGCTAGATTAATAAGGTTTGTTTTAGGTCAGGTTGAGCAGAGCAGGTCAGCGTGTTCCTCCATTATGCTACATCCAGGTGCTTAGGCCCAATTTTATCTTTTCATTGTGTTTCTCTGGCATAGCTTGTACAAATAATAGTGCTGCAGTTTCCATGAAAGACAACATGAGAGAAATTTGTGGAAAATGTGACTTGAATGGTGATCTAAATGTTTAGACAGAATGGTCATTTGTAATTCCGCTGTTGTCCGACTATCAAAAAACACAGGAAAAAATACTGTTATAAGTTTAACAATTGTAAAACCCTTACATTAACAAATAAAAATATATGTCTTGGCCATGATCAGTTAACATAAAATAAAGCAGAGAGCATAATATCCAACTAAATAAAACACATTGTTGTCTTCGTTAACTGAAAATTTAGTGTTTACTGTTTTACATTATTACACACTATTTTTCCAATTGAATACTGTAAAGCTGCTTTGACACAATATGTATTGTTAAAAGCGCTGTATGAACAAAGGTGACTTGACATAACTTTTAAAATATTATGTATATTTTATTTATTTAAAATAAGTAAAACATTGTCATCAGTATATCAATTACATTTTGGTTATTGTCCAGTATCAGTGTTTTTGGCAATATATTGCCCATGCCCAATGTTAGATTATTTATCCACTGATATTAGATAAATTTTATATATTCTTTTAGAAAATTCTGTCATTTACTCACTCTTAACTTGTTTCAAACCTGTAAAAATGTCTTTGTTCAACATAATAGAAGATATTTTGATCATTAAGCAAACAGTTGAGAATTTATTACTTTTTAGGTGAACTATCCCTTTAAAAGGTCTAGTGATAAATAATCGCAAAGATTTAACCCTTTAAAAGAGCTTTCTCTTGTTGCTGTGTGTGGCATGTAGGAATTTTACTGCTATATAAAATTGTATATTTTTATTATAAAAAAAATAAATGTAATTAATTTTTTTGTTTTGTTTATTCATTTTAAGTTTTATTTCTTAATTTTTTTTATGTATTTTTTTTCTCACAGAACGTTATGGTGTATATATTAGCAGTAGTTAACTTGATCGTGTCAGCTAAACCTTGATCCCTTATTCTGTAGTTGTAGTGCAGAGGACTTTTACCTTTTACCTGTGACCGAAGGATCTAGTTTGGAAAGGTGGAGCTAGAAACCTTTGCACTAAAGAGAGGGAAGAGGACGAAAAACAAATACTAGCCCACACGTACATTCCTATTCTTCATGGAGGACTGTTATTTTCTCTGTTGCTTTGCCCTTTTACCATGAGTGAAGGAACTACACCTGCACAGCAGGACGGAGGTCTGTGTTTACTTGTGTCCTTTTGCGTTTGCGTGTGTGTTTGCTGTCGTTTGCATCATCCAGCTCTAACAAGCTCTGCGAGTCTTTTCTGAAAGTGAAAGTGTCAGATTGCAAAGGAATGCATGAAAGAGCTGATCTGTAACAGGCTTTGCTGAGTCGCAGTTTTTTCCTGTACAGACACTCCAGTACTAAAACTTCCACCGACTCTGGCGTTTTATCAACTGCTATGCAGACACATTCAGCTCAGTGTGTTTCTTTACCCAGCTAAGTAAATGTCATGAATTATGCGCACTGACGTGCTAAATATGCTTATCAATGTTGGGGCAAAAACTAAAACTCCTTTGATGTGAAAGTGAACTGCACACAGCAGTAAATATGACCCAAAAATAACAGGTTTTCTGACCTGCTTTGTGTTTAAAGTTCACTCTAACATTTGCTTTCATCATCATTGTTATTTACTCAAACTGGTCAATAAGTGTCCAAGATAATGAAAAGGAAAAATTTAGTTTAAGGTTCTTTGAAATATAACTTTTATATTAATGTTGATTTAAGTATAGTTTTGAAAAATCACAATTTCAGTGATCACATGGTTATACCACATGACTTTTTAAAAGTTTTTTTTCCAATTAAAAACTGCTAACATTTTCCTTATACCTTGATTACAAGAGTGTACATATATAATATTTATAAAAAGAAAATAAAAATAAAAAAGTGGAAATGTTACACCCCATAACCTGATTTCATCAACAGAAGTTTTTTTTTTTTTATGCTGCTTTGCTTATTTTAATAAGAATAATAATAATAATTTCTAATTACTTTTTTCTCTCTTCTATTTAAGATCAATTAATCTTTTAATGAATCTTTTTAAAGATATTAGTGAAAAAATCATTCTTTTGAGTTCCAATTCCGAAAACCTCTCTGAATGATTTGGTCACAAATAAATTCATGAAATATATATTAAAAAAAAAAGGTTCGGTTTCACTCCGAAATGCATCACATTACGAAAGTAAAAGTGTGATTTAGCGAGCAATGTACTTTAGATCTCACGTGTCTATGTGACGCTGCTTTAAATCACTTTTTATTGTATAAAGCGCTATAGAAGTAAATGTGACATGACGTGGTGTGTGTTTCACTTTTTTATATTTATTGTTCAATATGTTTCCTTCACAGGTCCTGCTCAGGTTCCCATGATGTCCCCAAACGGTTCAGTGCCTCAAATCTATGTGCCTCCTGGATACGTTCAACAGGTGAGTCATTACGGAACTAGTTTTATATTATTTTTATGGGAGTTGTTATTTTGGATTGGTGAAAAGGATGCAATTTTCAGTCGACTCTGTGGCCCTTTTCCAAACCGTTTAAGCGTCCTACCTAGCAGCATTTTCTGGCATCATAGGTGCTATCAAAGTGAAGGCTGTTGCTGGCATTAGTCTGCAAAATGATGCTGCCTTAGGACAAATTTCTGCCTATAAAAGAGCTTGGTGGAGCACATTGGAACATATCAAACTAAATAATTTCTAAAATGCTGTACATTTCAAATCTATATTCAAATCTTTAACGCAAATCAGGCTAAAAGTATGGTATGTGCCTGTGTAATTTTCTCTCTATCTTTCCATGCAGATCATTGAGGAGAACGGAGTGAGGCGGGTGTTGGTCTTACCTCAGACGGAGTTTCATCCGGGGGGCCATTCCCCGCTTCACCATCCGCCGCCCCACGCCCACCTGCAGGCCTTCATCCCCCACCCGCACATCATGCACCCTCCCCCTCACCTGTACTCAGGCATGGCTGGAGGAACCGGAGATATGAACCCCCAGTACATCTCCCAGTACCATCCGGCACACACGACCATCTACCCAGAGCAGGGTCAGTTTACACACACACACATACTTTTGCCTCACCAAGAGGGGGGACTGCATGCTGCGCCATTACTGACTCTTCAAGGAGAAATTTTTTCTTCAAGGAGTTTATTTGCAAAAACCGATAAACTCCACTTTAAAAAAAAAAAAAAAGAGATGATTGCCCTGCATTATTCTCCGCATATAGCGCGATCTGAACCCTCGATGCGTTTTGTCAAAAAAGCCGGTATTGTCCACTTACAAAGCATCGTGAGTTCACGTTTTACTGCAGAAGCCGACAAGCGCCCTTGTTGTTTTGGAACAGAAGCCGATAAGTCAATTTTAGCGAATCAGTGCTCTGTATTCAAGTGCTGTGACAACACTACTTTCACTTTGAAAAGATGTGCTAGCTGAGAGGAGTTTCGTCAAAGCTGACTAAAAGTGATCGCAGATGGATAATTTCGACGAATTTGATGAACCTGTGATAACTTCTTCAGGGCGTAAAAGGAAAATAAAAGCTGAAATGTTTTCATGGAGCCTTGCAAAAGCAGCACGTTACAATGGTGAGGGAAAAGCTCTGTGTATTGCGTGTAATCGCTTCCAAACAGTCTATGATCACAACAACAACTACATTGTCATCAGAAGAGATTACAAAGATTAAAAGATTTTTTTTAAACTGTAAAACATGAAATGTGGAGAGATATGCTTTTGCCAAAAACGACTGTTGGAGTTATCTGCTTTTGCTATAAAACACACTTTTAATATGTAAAAAAACATACTTTCAATTAACTTTTTAATTTTGTAAATTACCTGTATTTAAGTTATTATTACTTAATCAAAACAACCCAACTGCAGTTTGATTGATATTACTTGCGCAATAAAAAAAAACGTGATTTCTGAAAAAACATAAAAATCGTTTTTTGCAAATTAAAATTGCAAAAAAAATCAGTTATTGGTTTTTGCAAATTAACTCTTCAAATATAGGCCTATATTTTAGCTGAGTTATGGACTCAGAGAGAGAAAGACTGAAAGCTGTGAAATATGTTGCCTTTAAATACTGAACACAAAAACAAATTCTTGTAGGGAACACTTACCTTTACCATAGACTCTGGTCACTTTACTAATATTTTGGTGTTATGCAATATGTTATTAAAAACACAAATTAACTAATAAATATATTTACCAATTAATATACTTACATTTTTAACAGTAATTTATTTAATATTAGAAGTTATTATCAATAATTTAACCTGTGTATGAATATTTAAAGGAACGAAAACTATTTTTGAAAATAGGCTCATTTTCTAACTCCACAAGAGTTAAACAGTTGAGTTTTACCATTTTTTTTAATCCATTCAGCCGATCTCCGAGTCTGGCGGTAGCACTTTTAGCTGCAGCTTAGCATAGATCATTAAATCTGATTAGACCGTTAGCATCTCGCTCAAAAATGACCGAAGAGCAGGCGCAATGATATTACGCAGCACCTGCAAATAGGCTAACTTCCGTCAACATAACCAATGTGACCACCTGCTTGCACAGGAAGCGTGCCTTGCAACCATGGAGACATTTGTGAGAGACGCTGCGTAATATCATTGCGCCTGCTGCACCCATGGTACGGCAGCAAAGTTCCTTGATTATTACGCCGGAATGAGAGCATAGTTCCTAGCCATATCGGCCTATGTATACGCAACTTTTCAGTCAGTCTTAGTACACAATGTACTTTCAAAAATAGTGGCGTGTTCACTAATAATAATAATAGTAATAATACTGTTAATACCAAATAATACTGTTCATAATACTGTTCATGTTAACATTAATACATAATAAAGTAAATTAAGTCAATGGCATTTAGTTTGTTTTTATTACATTTTGAGGTTAGGTTTTTGAGGTTAAGTTTTTGAGTTAAATATAATATTAATTATTTTCAAGTAAACAGTCAGTAATAAAGAGAAAATAAAAATAAGAACAATGACAATATTGTTGTTTTATTAATATTAATGGCATTATTGGTGTTGTTAGTGTTGATTGAAACTAAAACTTCTATAGCTAAAATAATATTTAAATATTAGATGAAAAACGAAAATTAGAAATGTTCCCTTGTCAACCAAGTAAATAATTCTGTTAAAGTACTAAAATTACTAAAACCTAAACTGAAATAAAAATAAATAAAAGCCAAATAACAATGTTTAAAATAAATAAATAAATTTTAAAAAGGCAAAAGCACAAAATTAGCTTTTTTTACATTTACTAAAAATGAAAAAATAGAAGCAAATTAAAATATATTAATAAATGCTACAACAGCGTATAAATGACATCAAAATAGCACTGTGCATAACAGACATATATATAGTGAGGAAAATAAGTATTTGAACACCCTGCTATTTTGCAAGTTCTCCCACTTAGAAATCATGGAGGGGTCTGAAATTGTCATCGTAGGTGCATGTCCACTGTGAGAGACATAATCTAAAAAAAATCCAGAAATCACAATGTATGATTTTTTTAACTATTTATTTGTATGATACAGCTGCAAATAAGTATTTGAACACCCGAGAAAATCAATGTTAATATTTGGTACAGTAGCCTTTGTTTGCAATTACAGAGGTCAAACGTTTCCTGTAGTTTTTCACCAGGTTTGCACACACTGCAGGAGGGATTTTGGCCCACTCCTCCACACAGATCTTCTCTAGATCAGTCAGGTTTCTGGCCTGTCGCTGAGAAACACGGAGTTTGAGCTCCCTCAAAGATTCTCTATTGGGTTTAGGTCTGGAGACTGGCTAGGCCACGCCAGAACCTTGATATGCTTCTTACAGAGCCACTCCTTGGTTATCCTGGCTGTGTGCTTGGTCATTGTCATGTTGGAAGACCCAGCCTCGACCCATCTTCAATGCTCTAACTGAGGGAAGGAGGTTGTTCCCCAAAATCTCGCAATACATGGCCCCGGTCATCCTCTCCTTAATACAGTGCAGTCGCCCTGTCCCATGTGCAGAAAAACACCCCAAAGCATGATGCTACCACCCCATGCTTCACAGTAGGGATGGTGTTCTTGGGATGGTACTCATCATTCTTCTTCCTCCAAACACGTTTAGTGGAATTATGACCAAAAGTTCTATTTTGGTCTCATCTGACCACATGACTTTCTCCCATGACTCCTCTGGATCATCCAAATGGTCATTGGCAAACTTAAGTCGGGCCTGGACATGTGCTGGTTTAAGCAGGGGAACCTTCCGTGCCATGCATGATTTCAAACCATGACGTCTTAGTGTATTACCAACAGTAACCTTGGAAGCGGTGGTCCCAGCTCTTTTCAGGTCATTGACCAGCTCCTCCCGTGTAGTTCTGGGCTGATTTCTCACCTTTCTTAGGATCATTGAGACCCCACGAGGTGAGATCTTGCATGGAGCCCCAGTCCGAGGAGATTGACAGTCATGTTTAGCTTCTTCCATTTTCTAATGATTGCTCCAACAGTGGACCTTTTTTCACCAAGCTGCTTGGCAATTTCCCGTAGCCCTTTCCAGCCTTGTGGAGGTGTACAATTTTGTCTCTAGTGTCTTTGGACAGCTCTTTGGTCTTAGCCATGTTAGTAGTTGGATTCTTACTGATTGTATGGGGTGGACAGGTGTCTTTATGCAGCTAACGACCTCAAACAGGTGCATCTAATTTAGGATAATAAATGGAGTGGAGGTGGACATTTTAAAGGCAGACTAACAGGTCTTTGAGGGTCAGAATTCTAGCTGATAGACAGGTGTTCAAATACTTATTTGCAGCTGTATCATACAAATAAATAGTTAAAAATCATACATTGTGATTTCTGGATTTTTTTTAGATTATGTCTCTCACAGTGGACATGCACCTAAGATGACAATTTCAGACCCTCCATGATTTCTAAGTGGGAGAACTTGCAAAATAGCAGGGTGTTCAAATACTTATTTTCCTCACTGTATATATATATATATATATATATATATATATATATATATATATATATATATATATATATATATGGTGTACGGTACACAGATGTTCGGTACATACCTTGGTTAGGGGTCACGGTTCAATACAATTTCGGTACAACAGGGAAAAAAAAGAAATCTACTATGCTCAGTTTCTTTTCATTTATTTTGAACAGACAGTAGTGCAAATTACCATTTTTCCCATCTAGATGTGAAAATACTAAATATTATTACATGTTATATATATAAAATCTGTTTTGTTTTCATTGTGAGTGTACACAAATAAAAGCAGACCTTTATACAGTGATTATTAATAAGACAATAAGTGTTTAAAGTTGATTCTGCTGGTATAAGGAAACAGTTGAAGTGATCGTGCCGGAGAGCACACATACACACACACACACACACACACACACACACCCGTTCCAGCATTGCTAAATTGACAGCGCAGTTGGTACTTTATCAAAATAAAATAGTGAGCCAAACACCAGCGCGCGCGCCTCTGTGTCACCGTTGGAACGCGACTGAAGTACAAAGCCTATAATTTACATAATAAATAATAGCTTGGCATTCAGATACTTTACATCGCAAATATGTAAATACTATGGAATATTTGGATTTGTGCCGAATGAGAGAGGTAGGATACACGAGCACAAAGCTCCATTTCGCAAACAGTTGAGTGAACAAGCCTTTAAAGTATACTCCCTTGTCAGTCTATGTGAGAGACGCGTTCAGAATCAGCACATGGTCACTGTCTAGGGGGCTTTGTTTTCAAGTGCGCAACTCATGGCATTCGCTGTTCAAACAGCGTTGCATTACTGCGGGCGCCCCCTTCTGGATTGGGGTGAATTGCCTGTATTCGTCGTAAGACCTCATGAACCGAACCGAGACGCCCGTACCGTGACAGTTCGGGACGAATACATGTACCGTGCCACCCCTAATATATATAATTGCTAAGGGTTTATACATTTCAGAAAGTCCCCAATGGGATACACTTTGCACAATGGCGGCATTATCATCTGTGCATTTTTCAATAATTCAACAATCACATTATTCCTTACATGTCTCTCTGTTTTCCAATTTCCTCAGATACTCACCCTCCACATGGACGTGCGGCATTTTCTCACAGAGATGACAGGGCTAGCAAAACCTACGAGCGCCTGCAGAAGAAATTGAAGGAGAGGCAGGGGGTGGGCGGAGGAGGAGGAGGTGGAGGCCTGGCCCTCTCCAAAGACAGTCCCCCTCCATCCCCACAGAAGAGCCGTGGGACGCCGCCGTCAGGAGGAGATCTCCAAAATGGGCTGGGGGGTAAGGGCGCAGAGGAGCAAGCACAGCCCAGCACTGCTGTCACCGCCCTGAGCAAAAGTCCAGGGAGAGGGACGGAGACAGAATCTGGAGGTAGGGAGGGTAGGTAGAATATATTAGGGTTGCTAGAACCATTAGAGTTAAGTATTAAGCCACAGGATGCTGTGTTACAGTGTTTTTACCACAGTAAAGAGATGTGCCTAAAACCTATGGGAAGATGTAACACGCTGCCTCTTGTGTCTTATTACTTTCGTAGAATCAGCAATATGAGACACCAGTGGTAAAGCAATAATTACATTTATTTATCGTGATCTAATAAGAGTTTTGTATTGTTTGTGCTGTCAAACGATTAATCGCGATTAATCGTATCCAAAATAAAAGTTTTTGTTTACATAATATATGTATGTGTGCTGTGTATATTATTTATATATAAATATACACGCATGTGTATATAACTTTATTTATAATATAAATTATATGAATATAAATATAGACATGTAAATATTTTCAAAATATATACTGTATGTGTGTATTTATATATACATAATTAATATACACAGAACACACACATGTATTATGCAAACAAAAACTTCTTTTGCATGCGATGAATCGTTTGACAGCACTTTTTTTTTTCATTTTGTTTGTTTTCTTTTTTCTTTTTTATTTGACCTTTTTGTCACAAATTATATTATCAGTATAAGAATTTAAGTAAAAACAATGACATAATGAATAGACATAATAGACTGATTGTGAGGTATAATGTATAGAGATATAGTCTTGTTGCATTAATAGGTTTGCATAAATCAGCTATTTAGTATCAACTAGTATCACATTTTAGCATGAAAACTGCTTTACAAATGAGATTTTAATGATAATCTCCTACTACATCTTATTAAAAGATAAACTTGCTTAAAATATCAGGGAATTAAATATTTACTATTTATCTCTCTCTCAATTAATAATTGGCTGAGTTACTCATGCATGCAATCACTGATGGTGATATATTAGGAAATAGCTATTAGCATTAACAGACATCAATGTCCCATTAAGTCTTCTTTTTCCTAGGATGATTATGTCTCAGGTTCCAGGTAGAAGTCCATCCAGGAGCCCACTGGAAGATTTAATGGGGCTCCGGGGATGGACCCTCTCTCTGGCCCCGCTGTAAACAGGCCCGAGCAGCTCATCTCTGGTCTCATTAGTTCCTTCAGCTTTAGGCTGCTGCAGATAACATTAGCTGTAATTACCTCTGCACTGACTCATTTATCAGTGCTAACCAACTCCAGCCTGGAGGAACTGCAGCAGCTATACGCCGGTTAAACTTAGCTGGTGTATCTATTAATCCATTCATGGAAAATAAATGCCTTTTATGTGATTAAAGAGGCGAAATTGAGTGTGAAGACTTGTCCTTTTTATGAAACAATTGATAAGGAAGTCATCTTATCTAGATATTGTTTTTTTTGTTTTTTTAATGTAGAATTGGATGAAGAAGAGAAAGCTCTTCAGGAACGATTAAACTCCATCTGCAAGCCAGTCGTAAGTAGAACTTTATTTTAATGTTCATTTGTTAATATTTATGTGCATATTCTGTTTTGATTTTCCTTTAATGTTAACTTGTAGTTTTCTAAGCATTTTTAGCAGCTGCCTGGTATTTTAATAATTTACATTTGTTCAGAAAGGAAGAGTTAAAATAATTAAAAGTGACAGTAAAGACATGTATAATTTCAATATTAATGCTTTGTTTTACTTTCTGTTTATCAAAGAATCCTAAAAAAAAAAATCACAGTTTAAATATTTAGAAAACAGTCTTCTTTTTAACTTCCATGATAATAACAGGTGCTTCTTGATCAGCTAATCAGCATAATAGAATGTTTCTGAAGAATCACACTAAAGACTGGAGTAATGATACTGAAAATTCACCTTTGCCATCACAGGAGTAAATTACAATTAGCAATATTTTATTTACTCCTACAGTTTATTCTAAATATTGAAACAGGAGAAGTCATTTTAAATGAACACATTTCACAATATTAATGTTTTTATTTTTTATTAAATAAAAGCATCCTTGAGTTAATTATTAGGAACAGCCATTTTAGGAATATAGTAATCTGTGCCGTACTAGCATTATTCCTACACTAAAGAAAAGTGTTATTGATTCAGTGAATGTTCAGCTGACTGAAACATAAACCAACTTCAGAAGATGCTCAGGAAAAAAAGCTTTGAGGAGCAGGCGAACCACAGAAGATTGATAGATTTATCCAGAGATGAAGCAGACACATGTTACCTTTCAAGCTTGATAGTTTAAATAAATTTTAGAATCTAACCATGGCTTGAGATAATTTAGAAATAGGTAATGGCTAAATGCTTGGCTTGCAAAGTCACTGTGGTGGGAAAGCACAATAAAACTTCGTATTTATTGGGAACACTTATTTTACACAATATTTATTTAAAATCTCTCCCCCAAAATGTTTGAAAATGGATCCACTGCCGAGGCTTGACATTTTGAAAGGGTGGACAATCTCACACTGGCCAAATATCAGTCTACTAATCAGCCTGCCTGGTCAATACTTTAGTCTCTCATTGGCATAATCGTACTGATATGGCCTACTGTTCTTCTTAGTGGGCTATTTGAAAGGCCTTTATGCTACATTTAACACTCCTCTCCCTGAGAAAACCACCTTCTGAAGAACTGTACGGCTGCTTGCTGCGTCAACAGTTTTCTTAATGACAGTCGTATCCATGGTCTCAAAAACTCTACATCCCATGCATGATTACAGTCCCCACAAGAAGACAGTAATGGCTCTCTGTAATGGGTCATTAATGCTGTATTTGATTTGATTCATAGAGGAAGCTAAATGGCTGTCTTGTCTGGTGTGCTGGGTTCTGGTTTATTGGTGTTTCCATGAAACCGTGAGTTCAGCTTTCGTGAAACAGCCCTGGCCATTTCAGTATAATAATGATTACTGATCTTTTTTCATTAGACATTCAGACCTTTTTTGAACATTATGAACTTTTTTTTTTTTTTTTTAATCTTAGTGGTCCATGAGCTATGAATAAATTATAGGGGCACTACAAATACATTTTAAAAGGCCAGTTAAGCATGCTGTTCAAAATAATTTTCACAAAATACAGTACAGTACGCAAGCTCTTTACCACCGTTGACATGCAAGAATATAGAAAAGAGATTCATTTTATTTCATTGTTTATCTTAAAAAATTTAAGGTCATGTCCCAAAAAAAAATCTCGTTTTTTTTTTTAAATGGGAAAATAAATAAATACATTAATTCATTTATATTTTTTATTTATTTATTTATTTATTTATTGAAGGGGAAAATGTTAAAACATCTGATAGATTTATTTTTTATTTTTTTTATTGTGGAGATGTGAGTGGGGGGTCTAAAATATATTTTGTAATTTGTTTTAGTAGCCGGATCATTTTTTTAAATTATTATTTAAATTTAAAAAAATAGAAAAACAATTTGACTGAAATTGTAAAATTAATGTCTTTGGACTTTGGAGCGCAAAGTTTTGTTAAGACTTCCATCGTTTATTCAATTCTGTTGACGTCTTTTGGGAGAAACTATGGTAAAAACCAAATATCTAGCCAATAACTTTAGTGAGGCTTAGTCTGAAAATTGTAAGACAAATTGGTGAATATGGAATAAAATGAATTGGAGAAAAAGTGGAAAAAGAGTAACGCTGTGAAGAATTAATAAATTAAAGCCACCACAAATCAATTTAAAATGTCTATAAGAGTTAGTTTTGCCTAATGATAATTTTTTCCTGAATTTATGATGTAAGTATTAAGTAAATGCATTTCATGTTAATTTTCGCGAAGTATACTGACCTCACAGCTCATAAAACATTACCTACTATATTTATTGTCACATATTTTGTCTGCTCAGAATGATAAGTCAAACGTATTGGTCAGATTTATGTAGGAAATATCTTTATGAAATAAATGTTTTTCTCAAATACACGTTGGACACAATTATTGGCACCCCTAGAAATTCTTATGAGTAAAATATCTCTGAAGTATATTCCCATTCATATTCACAATTTTGAGCACTCCAGGGTGATTATGAACATGAAATTATCCAACCATGGCTTCCTGTTTCACAGAAATATAAATAGGAGGGAAAATAAAGCCCAAATTCCCTTAATCATCCATCACAATGAGGAAAAACCCAAGAATATATTTCTGATGTGCAGCAAAAGATAATTGAGCTTCACAAATTAGTGAAGTGGCTTTAAGAAAAGAGCTAGAGCAGTGAAAATTCCCATTTACACCATCAGGGCAATAATTAAAAAGTTCCTATCAACATAAAATGTTACGAAACTGCCTGGACAAGGACGTGTGTCTATATCGTCCTAATGCACGGTGAGAAGGACAGTTTGAGTGGCTAAAGACTCTCCAAGGACCACAGCTGGAGAATTGCAGAAAATAGTTGAGTCTCAGGGTCAGAAAACCTTAAAAAAAAAAAAAATTGTCAAACAGCACCTACATCACCACATGTTGTTTGGGAGGGTTTCAAGAAAAATTCTCCTAGCTCATCCAAAAACACTGAAGAGAAGAAGCACCAACATGGAGCTGGGAATCTAAAGGGTCTGGAGTGATTCTGGATGAAGGAATGGACTCTGATCTCTTGTCAGGTGTTCTCTAACCTCATCAGGCATTATAGGAGAAAATTTAGAGCTGTTAAACTGGCAAATGGAGGTTTCCAAAAGTATTGAATAAAAGGGTGCCGTTAATTGTGGTCAATGTGTATTTGAGAAAAACATTTATTTCATAATGATATTTCCCCCCATTTTAAATTCTTATCCAATGAAAGGTTCGATTTTTGTGAATTTTTTAAATAAAAGATCAAAAGGATTAACAATGCAGATTTATTTTCACAGCCTTCTTTGATCATATTTACCAACGGTGCTGATATTTTTGGCCATGACTATGTTCTTTTCTAAGTCAGTTTTGGCCTAGTAATCTGCGCTAACTTGAGCTATTCTGAAAACCCGAAAGGTACATAGTCATGCATCCATAACTAAAGGAGACACTTGTTTCTCAACTGGAATAAAGCTAAAAATATTCCTTCTTGCATAACAGGAGTTCTCTTTTGTTCCGGAGGGGAAGTGCCGCATGTCATTAAAATAAACTAAAGTGACTCTTTCCAGGCAAAACAAGCAGGCGTTTGTATTTCCCACATAAACATGTGCTTGCAGCTAAATATATAGCTAATTAGCCCCTGGGAACAATTAACCTCTGAAAGTAGTTGAACACAACAAAACGGGTTTCACTGAATCAGACAAATTGAGTTTGAATCAATCATGCATCTTGTTACATCAGTTTTCACTCATTTAAAACTTTTCCTTTTCGTCTGCATATACAGTCCCTTGGCTGTCCTTGTGCGTCACATTCACTCAATTTACAAACACAGATTCTCATCAGTCTGTCTGGGGACATGACCTAAAATCAGGCAAATTATAAAGGTCTTCTTTGAGATTAATTGCACAGACAATCCATTGACAAGCCAATTATAAAAATAAGTGTTGTTCTGCTCTTCTTTATTGCTACATTTACAAGATGAGACCAGAAAGCCAATCTATGCTAAAGTTTGCAGACACCAGTTGCAGGGAATGCTACCAATATTTTCTTTAATTTGCCAAGATGGATCCTGACTTGCATCTTTTATTCAGCTCTGTTGAATTTGTTTGGGTGTAACGGTGACATAAACCAAAAATCCAGCCAATAACTTTTGTCACAGTTGGTCCGAAGATTATGAGACTCATCTGGTGAATAAAAATTGTGAAAAGTGTGAAAAAAGAGATATTACATCTTTTTTTTTTTTATATTGTTCTACTTTTTTCAAATCTGTAGTCCATAAGCTATCAATAAATTAATAGCGCTACAACAAATCAAATTGAACAAAAGTTTGTTTTGCATAATTACAAAGACTTCAGCCAGAAACCCAGTCTATGCAAGTTTGCGGATACAAATGTTGAGAATTCTACCAATGTTTACTTTGCGCATTTTTTTTTTTTTTTAAATCTGTCACACTTTTAATTTGTCACTTCGGACATTTGCCTGTACAAATTTGCCTAAAATAGGTTTCAGGCAACTTTTAGTGATGCACAATAAATGGTGCTATATTTACGGTGGCTGAGAGAGCTCAACGCACTGCAACTTCAGAAAACACATGCAAATAAAAAAAGCACCAGCAAATCAAGAAAACATCTTCATTAGTTTGACAGCAGGTGCTGCAAATGCTCACAACACAACCAAATAAATAATTTTATTTGCAGCTATGTTTGGTTGAGTATTTGCAGTGTGTTTCTTTATTTGTTTGTGTTGTGTTAGCATTTGCAGCGCGTGTTGTCAAATTAAGTTGTTTTCTTAATTTGCAGGTGTTTTTTTCTATTTGCAGTGCGTTTCTTTATTTGGTTGTGTTGTGAGCATTTGCAACGCGTGTGTTGTCAAATTGACGAAGTCGTTTTCTAAATTTGCAGGTGTTTTTTTTTTTTTTTTTTTACAGCGCTCTCGGCCACTGTATATATTGTCTTTTGGATGATGATAGAGATTTTCAAACAATTATCTTATGGGTCAATGTCAGACTTCTATCAGCTGATTTTGGACAGTTAATAGTACATGCTAATTTCCTCTGTTTTTACATTTGTTTTAACTTTCAATAGAAAATGTAATCTTTAAAACTCTAGCAATTTCCTAATTTAAATGTAACCTCAAATCCAAATAATGTCATTGAGTTCTATATAAAATACTATAAATCGTATCGGCAGGAATTTTAGTATCGGTGCACCCCTAAACTTGTGTAAATTTGTTTTTAACCAGTTGTGAGAATCATTGAATTCAACAATTTTAACAATGTTTTTCTAATCAACTGATAATTTAAAATCAGTGTGATAACTTTGAGCTAGTTTCATATTGAACTTCTACTGGATCCAATTTAACATTTTTTTTTCCTCCAACTGAAAGCTTGCATTAAATGTAGTGCTGCATGTAAAAACTATTATCATCTTGCATAATCAGGTGACAGACATCCAGGCCAGAGGGGCCAGTTTGAGTTGGGTGGCCCCATCAAGGACAGAAGGGGACGATGAGCCCAAAGAGGGAGAAGAAGGCCCTGCGGAGCCCAGCTTCACGTATGAGGTCTCCGTCTCGTACAGTGGCAAGGATGGGAAGTACAAGAGCGCCTACAGGTGAGATCATGCTCCGTGTCACACTGCGGAGGAGGTCTGGGCAGGATGTGGAGAAGGTGTGGGTGCAGTTGAGGAACTCGCTGTTGTTTTTTGTGGTTTACTGTGGGTTTTCTAAAGTCAGTGATGGCTGAAGTTCAACAGCAGTTCACTTGACATGCATGATCTCTTTTAAGATCACAATAGTAGACGTATACTTAAGAGTTGTTTTAATTGTTTACATTTTGCGAAAAATATTACTAATATTTTCTTTCTTTTGCTTGTGTCAGTGGTGTGGAACTAAGTGCAACCTTACAAGACTTAAGACCAGCAACAGACTACCATGTCAGGTTTGTGTCCGTTTTAGACTTTTAAATGCACAAGACATTATCAGAATTTTTTACATTTTCTAGTTTTTACAGCATAGCTCCGTCAATGATAACACTCCTTTATGAATAAAATTGTTTATAAATATATAGATATATTAACAGGCTTGCCGCAGTAATTAGTGATTGCGCCTATTTAGCAATATTTCTGTTTAATACAAGTGCATTTGTCTTTGATTTGTTGTTGTGTTTTTCATTTAAAGTAATAATAAGCAGGAAATTAAGCATTTGTTTTAAAGTAAGGGGGAAATCCAAAGGTCTATCATTTATTTGTGTTACAGCACAGGTGCCCCTCACATGACTTGCGGTGAAAAATATATATATCTTTGTATATATCTATATATATATATATTATAAGTTTGAATTAAATTGTGGCCATGAAATTAGATTTTGTGCCCTTTTATTTTATTAAATCATGGCCGTGTTGTGTTTCCGCATTTTAATTAAACAGAAATGATGGAATGAATTAGTACAACATGACCACAATTATATAAAATAAGGAAACAAATTAAGTCATGGGAACAAATTCTTAATTCATTGCCACAATAAATATATTTTTGCATATAATGTTATGTGCGGGGCTCCCAACGTCGCCCATCTTAATTTTGTTAATAAGTTATTTTTATTTAAGTGTTTAATATAAGTTAGTTTGTCATTTGTTCTGTTTTATTGTTATTTTGTTTTTCAATAAGAATAATTTGTTTTGTTCAAAGAAAAGGAACGATGTAAAGATCTTAAAGGGTTCATCGGATGCCCATTTTCCACAAGTTGATTTGATTTTTAGGGTCTTAATGAAAAGTCTACAACATACTTTGGTTAAAATTTCTCAATGGTAGTGTAAAACAACACCCTTTCTACCCTGTCAAAAACAACTCTGCACACAGCAAGCTGTTTCAGTGCATTTCCCTTTAAATGCTAATGAGCTCTGCTCACCCCGCCCCTCTCCCTCCGATTTGCAAAATTCATTAAAAACCCTTAAACTCACTTCTTCTGCAGGTGAAGCTGAATCACGAATGATTCGCCTGAACATAGACGCATTTAGGCAGATCGGGAATGCATTCCCTTCAAAAACAAACGTAATCCACTGTGTCTTCAGCGGCTCAGATGTCAGGAGTAAATGATGACTGCTATGTTCATTATTACATCCAACAACAAAACACTTCAATTGCTTAGGAGCCATTCTTGTCTACTCCTGCTCCGGCATTGAAACAATGGCGGACTGATGACAGCTCACTCAGGGCGGGTCTAAGATAAGACAGCCGTGTCAATCAACAGTTGTGGGAGGGGCCTGGGTCTGTGTGATGTCACACAGCCAAGACTCTGAGATCGGCTTGATTTGAAAAAGGGGATATTATTTTTCTGGATTTTAAAAAAACCACTGGGTGGATTTTTAGCATTATAGGGTGGTTGTGTACACAGACTGCCAACACACATTTCAGTTCAAACAACACGTAAAAGTTTTTTTTAACGGCCGAATTTTGCATCCGATGACCCCTTTAAGTAAAAGATCAAAATAAGCACAACAGATCCTGATCTGAAGAGAAATGTCTTCTCTTGTCAAATGTGCAGTGTAGTTGGTAATATCGATGTTGTCACAAGTTTATTAATTAGTGGGAAAATTTCCTCACCGTGGCATCCTTATATAATAATAATAAATGTAGTTATATTACAAAAAAATGGGTCTTTATAAATACAGTTTCTAAGATCTAAAACTATTCCTTTACTGTTGGTAATTGTATTGTTTCTATATGCTAATACGTGTGTGTGTGTGTGTGTGTGTGTATTTAGGGTCCAGGCCATGTGTAACTGTTTACAAGGCATCCCTTCAGAGCCTGTGAGCTTCACCACTCTGAGCTGTGAGCCAGACAGTCCCAGCCCACCCCGCAAGGCCAGCGGCACCAAGAGCAGCCTTGTCCTGCAATGGAAGGTGTGCGCACACATTAGCACACTGGCACATCAACTGTCCCACATAAATGTTATATTGCATATTTAAACTGACACATTAAGTGCATAACAACAACAAAAATACTTTTTTTTTTTTTTTTTTTGTCTAGGCTCCATGTGACAACGGTTCCAAAATCCAAAACTATATCCTTCAGTGGGATGAGGTACGATATTTTTTTTGTTATTTTGAGTCTGTGAGGTGAGGTTTAAGCATTCATGTAGTGCTAATCCTGGCTGTGATCTGTGAACAGGGGAAGGGGACGGGTGTGTTTGAACAGTGCTACTACGGCCCTCAGAAGCAGTACAGGCTCACCAAACTCTCCACAGCTTCCAGATATTCTTTTCGACTGGCAGCCAAAAATGACATGGGGGTGAGGTATGTATCAATGTATCAAAATGTTCCTAAACCCAGCTCCTAAAGAAATTGTAAAGGTGTTCAGATTTCACTTTTGTCTATACCTGCTGATGGCAGATATATTGGAAAAAATTCCTGGCCATAAATTGAAACACATCTTCATGTACCACATTTTTGTAAGTCGTACCTGGTCAAAATTGCATTGTTGAGAGGAAAAAAAACACAAATAAGTTGCGTCAGTGTATAAGTCGCATGATGCATGTTATGATTACATTCAGAAATAATGTAAAATATCAGTGAATGAAACACTTACTAACATTATAAACAATACAAACATTATGGTGGCATTTATTGTAAATAACATTTAGGCTATTAAAAGGCCAAACCTATAAATGTATTTAAAGTTGAACTGAAACTGGGCTCACATGCTTCACTGATTCATTTTCATATTCACGATGTAGCCTAACATTTGGTTGCTGAACTATTATTTAATAATAGTATGTAAACAACTTTATAATTTACTTAATAAAATCCTAAAATCCACATAAAACAGCATTCTTCACATGCACGTTTGAAAAAAAAACACCACAGTCAAGTTAGCAATACTGACATGTTGTGTGTGTGCATATTTATGTGCATTTTGGCCCTGTATTACATGCTTGAAGTTAAAATCAGGATATATATTTTGGAATATAATTTGTAGCATGTTTCAGATGATAAAAAAAGTGGCTTATGTCTGGACAATAAAGTATATATTTTTTCCTACGATCATGTACTTTTTCCGTAGTGAGTTCAGTGAAGCCGTCCACATTATGACATCATGCAGTGTGCCTGCTCCCCCCTTAAGCCCTGAGCTGATTCAGTCCGGGGTCACATGGCTCTGTGTGCGATGGCACAGGCCGGCTGGCTCTCCCAAAGAAGACGAAATCGGCTACGTGCTGGAGATGGAAGAGGAGGGCTCAGTGAGTGAGAGACGCACACACACTTTCACAGAAATGCATCACACACTTCTGACAAATAAATGACATATAAGGCCTGCTTACACCTGGTTTGAACATCTATCTCTGATTTTAGAGTTAGTCAGAGAGATATTTTAGCCAGATCAGTTTTGCATAGTAAACATTCATTTGTCCAGATGCATCCTGGACTGTAAAAAGTGATTTATGCAGACATTAAGTGTGTAGTATACCGTGATCTGTCTCATACTTGTGAATGGCCTAAGGCAAAAGTTCATTTGTGGTGTAAACTGGGTCGTAAATATTGCATTTTCCATAAGTAGGCCAGGTTTTTAATGTGTGTTTAGATGAATATGTCATGTGTTTCACAGGGTTATGGGTTCCAGGCCAGTTATGATGGTGACGAGCTGTCACACACTGTCAGAAACCTCCACAGGAGCACCACGTACAGGTTCAGGGTGAGAATACACAAACACACACAGGGATGTATGTTTCTGACTTCTTTTACGTGTCTCAGTTTATTTCTTTTTGTTAGTTTATTTTTATTTGTTTGTTTAGTTAGTTTTTTTTGTTTGAAGATTCATTTACTTTCTTCCTTCTCTTTTCATTCTTTTTCTTTTATTTCAGTCTTTATTTTTTTGTTTATTAATTTTTTGTCAATTTATATTGCCATGTCTAATGATATTTCCTTATCAGTTTATTTTATTTATTGCTTGTTTTCTTACCTTTTCTTTCTTTTGTTTGACAGTTCATTTTGTTCTGTTTTTTCCTCTCGTTGTTTTTCATTTGCTCTTGTTTTTTTTTGTCTTATTTTATTTTATTTTATTTGATAGTTCTCGCTTTGTGCTTTTTAAATCTCTTTTAGTTTTTTGTTGTTTTTTTAATGTTGTCATTCCTCCTTTTGTCTCTTTCATTTATTTTTCTTCCCTTCTTCCTTTTTCTTTAATTTTAGTCTTTTCTTATTTTTGAATTCAATTGCTTTTTCTTCATTTGTTCATTCTTTAGATTCATTCATTCTTTTTTTGCCTTTCTGTTTGTTCATTCTTTGTCATTCCTTTCATTTAGTCTCTATATATTCTCTTATTCTCTGTATTTTGTTCTCTACCATTATCAGCTTCTTTCTTCTTGTTTGTGCCGTTTTTCTTCCTTTCGGTTGTTAGGTTTTTTTTGTTTGTTTGTTTAATTTGTTCTTGTTCTCTTTCATTTGTTCATTTATTCCTTTGTTTTTTGTAAGTCCATTCTTTTTTCCTCTTTTTTTAGTTTTTTTTTTTGCTTTCTCTCCTCACCCCTGTCCCGGTCATGATTGAGACTCACCTGTTGCCAGCGGCTGTGAGATGAAGCAGGTGGTGTAGTGATACGATCGGTCACTGTTCTCTGGTGTTATTGGGGTGGGTTGATCATAATCGTGTTTCCAAAAACAAAAGTGTATTAATGCGATCAGAACGGCTGCAAGTATCCTGATGAGAGGAGCTGATTACCTGCCGAGAGCTCGCATCCCCAATTACTGCCAATTACTATGACAGATGACATCACAACAGCACTGTTTATTTCTGAACCGTGAAATGCTTCCTCATCCTGAACTTTTATCAGGGGAAAACTGTTTCTCAGTGAGATAAATTTGGTGGTGAATATAAAGGGTTTTGAAAGGCCCTAGAGATTTGCATTACCTCTGCATCCAGTGTTTGGGTGAGTCATAATGAAGCCTATTTTTAGGACCATTCAATTCTATTTTGCATTGTGACATTTTGAATCATTAATAAATCCCCACACACACACACACACTCACACTCTCTCATTACTATAATGAATAACATTCTGCTATTTAAAAAAAAAAAAAAGGTTATTAATGTTATTTTTTTTTATAAATCATTGCAGGTTGTCGCCTATAATGCAGAAGGGAAAAGTAACCCCAGCGGTGTGTCAGAGTTCACCACAGCCCCTGACAGACCGGGCTGCCCCTGGAGACTCGCAGTGAAGGGAAAACCTCACCCGACCAGTTTCCGTCTGACCTGGGGTCAGTTCAGCATGTTAGAAACACACAAAGATTGAACTTTTACTTAATACAACTAAAACGAATCTAGAAATCACCTTTGATTTAGTCCTCATACATTTTGACTGTTTTTATGGCTCAGTCATGAAACTTGGTGAGCTGCATTTCTAAGTAGTGTTTTTAGGAATTTATTTATTCAATGGTTTTTACAATTTTTTTCTTGGAAATTTCCATCCAAGATAGAGTGAAATTTTGGTTAAAAATATTACAATGTTGGAACAGAAATGCAGAATGTACTTCAGTATCAAAAACTAGCTAGGGTTATCATAATCTAAAACCATAAAACATTTTTCATTGCTTGGGATATTATAAATATTATGTGAAAAAATTTAAAACAAACAAACAAAAAAATTTCAGCTAGTTACATTGGCTTTCTCATTTCTGCATAATTTATATTTAAAGTACTAAAATAAAAATGTAAGCATAATAAAAACTATTTTTAAATCATTTTATTTTTCTATTTTTTAATTGTATAAATATCAAAAACACAACAAAATAATTAAAAATTAAAAATAAATTCAGAACAGAAAGTGTAAAAAACAAATCTAATTTAAAATATTAAGATATTATAACAGTATCTCAGTGATACTAAAATAATATTGGAACTGGCCACAAATAGTAATTGTTTTTTTTTGTCGCCTCAGATCCTCCCAAAGACAGTGGCGGTTCAGATGTGACAAAGTATGTGGCGGAGCTGTCTGAAGGGTTAAGTGGTACGTTGCAATACGTTTTTCTGGTGTGTCTACACATGCTCAGTTTGATCCTGCCATTGTTTATTCATTGATTGCTTGTGTGTGTGTGTTTCAGGTGGTTCTTGGAATCAGGTGTACAGCGGTTCGGCTGTGGAGTGTGTTTGTGACGGTCTGAGCCCAGGATGTTCATACCAGGCTAGAGTCCACTGCATCAGTGCAGGAGGCGAGAGCCCAGTATGTCACACAAAAATATGCAATCTTTTATAGCTGTAGGGCCAAATTAAACTCTTATTTTAAATATTGATGCTCATTTTGCTGTATACAAAATATTTGAAAAAAATATAACATCAAAATAAGTTTTTTTTTTTTTTTTTTTAAATACGACAAAAGACCATTAAAACTATGATTTTAAAATCTGAAAATTTTACATCATTACAAAGCACACATTTTAAAAGTGTCGTGAAAGTGTACTTTCTTTAAATACACTTCAGGGGCCTTTTATTTCATTACAATTATATCATCTGCAAGTATAAGTATAGTATTTGGATTTGAAATGCACTATAAATGTAATTTCAAAACATTAAAGCACACATCTTTTTAACAAAGCGTATTCTTTACAGAAAGCCTCAGATCATAGCCAGTCACAGTGCATCTTCAAGAATTCATGTCAGAAAAAGTGTTTCTGGATCATAAATGTTTGTTGTTGTTTTTTTCCAACTATGGGGACTTTGACTAACAATGTAAAACTACTAACAATCTTCACTATTCACTCTTTGGTGGAAATAACATTTTAAGCTTTTTCAAACAAAATGCTACATCTAATTTTATAGCCAACGTTTTAAGTCATCTAAATACAATTACATTTTTTTTGTGTAAATATTGTCCATCTCTATTGGACTGTCATCTTTTTTTTTCCTTTGCTCCACAACTTGTTACCAATTCATCCACCTTCCTTTTATCGGTTTGTTTCCGCACTAATCGCTTACTTGTTTCCCCTCTTCCATCATCTCCACGCCTTCAAAATCGCAACACGCTTTTATCAATGGAGCGCTTTTGGCAAGCGGCTGGTAATAATTTCTCTCTTCCGTCTTCTGATCCCAGCTGTAATGGCATTGTCGGCGCTTCACAGATGCATATCTGCATGCGGGACTTGCCAGCGCGCAGCTATGACTCATGTTAACGCTGGTTTTCACAGCCGTGAATGTGAGAAAATGCTCACATGGCTATGGTCTGCTGTCACTTTTTCAGCCGGTGCCTACACACTAATTCTCATTGAGGAGGTGGAGCGTGGTGTGCATGATTAAAATGTATCAAGTATTTTCTAGTTTTTCTCATTTCTCATCCTTGTTGTTTTTAGTTGACGGAGCCCTTGCAGGTCCAAACGCCACCTGTTCCTCCTGGTCCATGTCAGCCGCCTAGGGTCGTCGGCAAACCCAAAGCAAGAGAGGTGCAACTGCGCTGGGGTAAGCTTTGCCTTTGTGTGTGTACTTATTGCGTATTACAAATTGTGTTTCTTAAAATCATGTTATGTTTAGTATGTATTTAGGGTTAATTGGGGGATTGAGAGGTGTATATACACAATCGTTTATAAGTTTGGGGTCATTCATTCAAATGTTATGTTTTTTTTAGTTTAAAAATCAGTGTTTATTAATTTTATTTTTTATTGTTTTTGTAAAAGGTGTAAAATTATTTACTGTTACTTTTAATTTAACTTTTTCCCTGCCAAACATGGAATTTTCTGTTATTCGTGAGACAACGCTTCCCTACCAAACATGGAATTTTTTCTGTGTTTCTGCGTTCTCACTGTTACGCACTCGGGGGTGTTATGACGCATCTCCTGAATGAGTCTAGAATGTGCCGATCAAAAACACAGAACAGGAAGATGCTAGTCTCACGTAGCCAGACCTTCAGACTGACGGCTGAAGGTCTGAAATCCATGGCAGCTTTCATTGGCCAAGGCCCGCCCATGAGGCCGTTTGACCAACACGTTAAAAAACCAATCACAGTTAGTTTCGTTCAGCGTCCCGTTTCGGGTGTGGAAATGTCACCTCAATAAAAGTGTGTAAGTGTGTACATGTTTTTTTTTTTTACACGCCTCCCGGAAATCTTGTATAATTCAACCAGTCCGATGACGACTTCAAAACTCCTGAAGTGTTTCCACTTTTGTGTGCCATATGCATCAAATGTTCAGCCAATAGTCCGTGGGCGTGACGTCTGAGGCTGAGACTAGGAAGACGCAGAAACGAGCGATCTCATATATATCCATATGAAAAATCATCAACACTAACCACGTATAATTGAAAACTGCCTAATGTTACAGAGTGAAATGTCAATCCAGAAAGTGATAAAGGCCTGTGCAAGCTTTAGGAGTACTGATGGAAGCCATCTAGTGCATCTTTGCTTTGATATTACTGAATATGATCCAGATGTAGTATTTGATAAAAATGTGATTTTTCTCAGCTTTTTGCTCAAAATGTTGCTTTTTTTTTTTTTGAATGAAGCATTCAAGTGTTGATTTTTTTTTAAAAATGCTTGAAGCTAGAATAAAACTGATTTTTTTTTTTTTTTTTTTTGAAAGTAGAGGGTCTGATCTTTATTTTGATGTATTGCATGTTAAGATATTGATACAACAAAATATTCTGGGGGCCATGAAATTTTAGTGAAAATCAGCAAAAACGCTGGCGGTGGCTAGCAAATTTTTCAAAAATGCTAGCGGTGAAAGAGTTAAAGTTTCCTTGCTGAATAAGTTTTTTTTTTTTTTAATCCGAATGTTTTTTTTCTCATTGCATCTGTTAGCGCCCCCTCTGGTGGATGGAGGTAGTGCAGTGTCTTCGTACAGCGTGGAGATGTTCGCTCCCCAGATGGACGAGGGCAGGGAAGTGTACCAGGGCTCTGAACTGGACTGCACAGTGGGAAGTTTACTGCCCGGCAGGACCTACGGCTTCCGGCTCAGAGCTGCCAACAAAGCTGGGGTGAGTGCAAGCCTTACAAATGTCACAGATATTACTTATTTTTATAGTTGCTAATAATCTGTTCTTTTCAAAGAATGTGCCACATATAGTTGCTGGCAAGTTGTTTCATATTTTTTTTGGTGTTCAACAGTACGGCCCTTTTTCGGAGCGGTCTGAGGTCACAACAGGTCCAGGGGCCCCTGAGGCATGTCGGCCCCCTCATGTCACCTGTAAATCACCGACTTGTGCTGTGATCAGCTGGGAGGTGAGAATATCCCATGATGCAAAGTATTCTTTTAGTGTCAAGCAAGTCTTTAGTAACTTTGAGAGTCATCTTTATTTATATAGCATTTTAACAACACAGACTGAGTCAAAGCAGCTTTACAGCATTGAATAGGAAAATGTAATAATGCAAAAGGATAACAGTAAATATTCAATTTTCAGTTAAAATCAGTTCATTGATTCAGTTATGTCATCAGCCACCTCAGTTCAGTTCAGTTCAAATTATATCTGTGTTACTTCATTGTGACTGAATCCGGCTTATAATTGTTAACTTAAAAAAGAAAAAAACCTAAACCTATTGAAAAAACTTCATTAATTAAAATAAACATTAACTGAAAATAAATATAATATAATGAAAAAAAATTAAAAATCAGAAATAAAATTGAATCTTAAACTAAAAATGATATAGACACTTAAAATTACTAAAACATTAACTAAAATACAAATAAAATGACATAAAAATGTAATGTTTTGCATATTTTTGCCTATAAGTATTTAACAACAACAACAAAAAAAACTGTTGCCCCCTCTCAAATAGTTTTGTAGTGCTTTTTATTTTATTCTTTGTTTTGTTTGATGTTTTTATTTTTGTTATTTATATGTTTTTGTTTTTGCTTTGTTAAATTTGTTTTGTCTAACACATTGGCTGTGTTTTGCACCCATACAGACCCCTCCCTGTAACGGAGCGGCAGTGTCAGAGTATCGTCTGGAGTGGGGGGCAGCAGAAGGCAGTATGCAGATGTGTTACACCGGTGCTGCACTGTCCCATGAGATGAGGGGTCTACTGCCTGCCACCAGCTACTTCTGCAGAGTACAAGTGAGAAATGCTATCATACACACACACTTATTTCATCTCAGTGTTTGAGCTGATGGTGAGACATGATCTGCCATGTGAAAATAACCGGGAAATTGCAGTCTGCTGACTGATTATGCTTTTACTTCCTGTGAGCACAAATAAATCAGCTTGATTCGTGCAAATGAGATGATGGGGCGAGTGCCAACTTTACATTCTCGCTGCCACCCAGTGGATGAGAGACGAATGCAGTTGTTGTTTTTCTGTGGGGTTTATAATAGCTGTTTATTACTATATCGGGGGCTATTATATATTAATTGTTGGCTGAAATTTTGTTCAATTAAATTATTTTGCTACAGTTTGTAATTATATTACAAAATATGCTCATTCCCTAAATGTTTCTTGTGGGACAGTTAGCAGATTTCCAAAAGCAAAACAGTTCAATATCACTTTTCTGATATTTGAATTAAAATAAGCCAATGTTGTTTTATAACATTAGTTATAATCAGTCAGTAAATTCTTTAATTGATGCTTTCAATTTTCACGGTCCGCTTTCATTTTGCATTTCTACACTAGTCTAGCCCAGTCCCATGTTTTATTTTTGTATATATATATATATGTTGTTTTTTTGTGTAGAATTATTATTATAGTTGGTCCTGTAGTTGTTATTGTTCATCTTGATGATTTCTCAGCCTGCTCAACTAAAATCATCTACAAAAAAGTCAAAGATTAAAGATTTATTTGCTGTTCACGTCAGGCCTGTTTAAAACTGTAGTCACTCACTTGACTGTATGTGTTTTGTTCCTCAGGCAGTGAATGTAGCTGGTGTGGGGCCCTTTAGCGACGCCGTGCTCTGCCAGACACCCTGCTCTGTGCCAGCGCCAGTCAGCAACGTCCACGCTCTCCGCGAGTCAGAGATGAGAGTGGAGGGCTGCAGGACCTCAGAGAGGGGCGAGGATGAGGAGGACGAGGAGGATGAAGAGGCCAGACCTCTCCTTTACTCCCCATCCACCTCCCTGGGGCTACGCTGGGAGGCGCCCTGTGATCACGGATCGGAGATCACGTCGTACCTGATCGATCTGGGAGAAAGACAACCCATCCTTACTGGGCCCGTAACCAAATACATCATCCAGAACCTGCAGCCCGACACCACCTACAGGTACAATGAAATATTTGTTATAAAACAGTGGTAAAATAAATGTAGGACCTTATGAACCTCATAAATTAAATTCCACAACTATTCCAAAAATTAACATGAATCTGAATGAATTAATGAGTGCATATGAATGAAAATTGAATCTTGTGCTTGTGTCCTTTTGAAGGATAAGGATCCAGGCTCTGAATAGTCTGGGAGCAGGACCCTTTAGCCACACCTTTAAACTGAAGACCAAGCCACTGCCACCCCTCCCTCCACGTCTGGAGTGCACCGCTTCCAGTCACCAGACCCTCAGGCTCAAGTGGGGTGAAGGCCCGGCCAAGGCCCAACCCACCGATTCCCTACAGTACCATCTCCAAATGGAGGATAAAAGTGGGAGGTTAGTAGATGCATTGTTGGTGCTTTGTAGTATATTTTAGCACTGTGTCCTGACCAGGCATGCCAGAAGTTTCAAGTAATTTTCTCTGAAAGCGAAATGCTAAGATTAGCCAAATATGCAGTCAGTAATTTTTTTATTTTATTTTTTTAAACAAATTGATACTTCTATTCGGCAAGGATGCATTCATTTGATCAGAAGTGACTTTTAAGTAAAGGCTTCTGTAATATTATGAAACATGTCGTTTTTGGACCTTTCCATTAATATAAGAAACCTGAATTCTGGTTTCCATAAAAATATGAAGCAGCACAACTGTTTTGAACATTTATAATGATGATAAATGGTTTTTGAACAACAAATTAGAATGATTTCTGAAGGATCTTGTGACACTGAAGACTGGAGTAATGATGCTGAAAATTTAGCTTTGTAATCACTGGAGTAAATTACATTTGAAATATATTAAAACAGGAATGTTGTTATTTACTGTTTTTTGATCAAGTAAATGCAGCCTTGGTGAGCATAAGAGACTTCTTTCAAAAACATTTTAAAAATCTTACCAACCACAAGCCTTTGAAAGGTAGTATAGTACAAACATGCAATAGGCAAGGGATGTGTTCAACTTTATAAATGATTCAAATGAGTTATTTTTACATTTATTTATTTATTAATAATTAATTCAAAACTCAGATTTTGTTTGGGGCTGCCTTCAATTCTGTTACAGTTTTATAATATTGTGTATTTTGTGGCTTTATAGAGGTTAACTCTATAACGTTTTCTCTGTCTCTCTGTTTTTGTCTCTTCCTAAAGGTTTATATCCTTGTATAAAGGACCCTGTCACACTCACAAAGTGCAGAGGCTAAATGAGTCTACCTCGTACGTGTTCCGCATCCAGGCCTTTAACGAGGCGGGCGAGGGGCCCTTCTCCACTGTTTACACCTTCATCACCCCCCTCTCCCCACCTGCACCCCTGAAAGGTACAGCATCCCAACTGCAGCCGCCATTTACTTGACCCATCGACTTCCTTTGATTCATTTAATATATAGTGATGGCAAAGCTGATTTTTTCAGGAGCCGTTAATCTAGTCTTTACATGATCCTTGAGTCTACTATGCTGATTTGCTGCTGGAAAAAAAAAAAAACATTTTTCTTATCATCAATGATCAAAACAGTTGTGGTGCTTTAATATTTTTTGTGGAAAGCATGATACATTTATTTTTTTCAGGATACTTTGATAAATAGAAAGTTCAAAAGACAGCATAATATTTGAAATATTTTTTGTAACTATATAAATGTCTAGTAAATAAACTGAGTTATCATGAAACCCGGCCTCATTTTATTTAATAGAAAAATATTTATTTTGTCTTTTAGTGTATTTATTTATTTTAAATGTGTTCAATGAAGCTTGACTTGTATTTTACACAGAATATTATGCCTGTCTTCTCATAAGTGAGCTAATTTGTGTGCATAAATAACGATAATTGCACAGCTCTGTTTATTGGCATGTTACAGCCAGTGTTACATTTAATAATCAGTCTCACACTCAAATTAATTATTTTAAATTGATGCACTTTGACAACAACATCCTAAAACACATATTTAATGTTATGCGGTTTGACCTTTGGTTTGTTCTCATCATCTCTACATCTGTCTGTGTCTGACTTCAGCTCCTCGTGTGGAGCGTGTGGACGAGTCGTGTGAGGTGAGCTGGGAGACACTGCCGCCTATGAAGGGAGATCCAGTCATCTACTGTTTGCAAAGCATGCAGGGAAATTCTGAGTTCAAACAGGTACCTACACCGCACTATATCAGCTGCATGTACGTGTTTCAGTAGAAAACAGCTCATCAAACACCAAAAACCATCTATTTTAACCTCAGTGAAGCATCTCAATTCAAATATTTCTATTCAACGTGAGGCAAAAGAGTCTCAAATGCAGGTTCGCACTTGTAAGCACATTACACAGAGGTCACGGCGCTCAGCAGGTGCGCTCGGCAGACAGCAGGTGTTGGGTTCAGCAGTTTGGATGAATATTATTATAGCATAATGACGATCAAGTGTGGTCATTACTTGAATGGCTTAGTGACAGTTATTGCACTTAATGTTATAGCTAAATCAAATCTATCCACTCACATTTGTGATGTGATTATGCATGCTCTTTATTCTGACATCATGTTGTGACTATGGCCTTCATGACCTTTGTTTGGCAAGGCCTCCATAAATGTTAAGAAGCACCAAAGTACAAAATAAAATAAGTAGTGTTGGTGCTTAAAATGAAAATTCTCAAACTCATAATATATTCATACTGAAATAACTCGCTGAATAGAAAACATTTAAACATGTTATGATTGATTGTGAAGTGCATTAGGACCTTGTGCGTTGAGAACATTTATGTCAAACATAGGTAGCACTGTATTTTGCTGACATGTTGTTGTCCTTGTTAAATAGCCAGAAACTCACTAGATCTGAAAAATTCAAAAAGAAGCCTGCACAATCAAAAAAAAGATTAAGAAACATTGATTGTAAGATGAATACCACTACTATATAGAAATAGTGGCAAACATTTCGGTCACGTGAGCCTTTGCAGTGCCTGGTTACAATACTTAGTGCAGGAGCCCTGTCCTGGTTACACGTTACATGTTCCTACCACTGTAGAAGACTAAATGTACAGTAAATTATGCATAATATTATGAAACTAACCCTAATCCTAAAATCCTAACCCTGTAGTAAGTGTATGTAGTAAATTAATGTTACTACATTACTACAATTAATAGTACTTACTGTAATTATGTAACTGTACTATAACAGTGTAACACAAACTTGTAGCACCATATTTAAATGCATAATTTACAAAAACAGATGAGATTTGATGACTTAATTTTTCTTACAATGTATATTGCTTCAAAGACTTTGAGTACTACTTTTATGGTACATTTATTATAACTCATTGAACATTCTGCAAAAAAAGACATGAGGAGTAACCTTTTAGTGTGAACTGTCCCTTTAAATGTGGGTCCTAAGGGGCCTACTGGAGAGCCAGGTAAAAACATGACCCAGTTGTCTGTAGTTGCCCTGTTGAATTCCTAATAGTGATTGTTACTAAAAATATTATCACTGAACTGTATGTCAGACGGGACCCGGCAGAACCGTTTGATTTAACTTAAAACCACTCTACTGTGAGCACCTGCGCGGGCTGCCTCTGAGTGACTGTAGATATGAGGGTAATGGAAGGGTAAAGCAGTCTCACTGGCTCTGACTCATCACCCCCTGATGAGAGACACTGTAGGAGACTGCAGGCATGATGGGAGGCTTGTGTGTTTGTGTTGATACAGCCCACACACACGTGCGGGACTTCATATTCATATTCTCATGTTCTTCGGGCGTATTATTTCTCTGCCTACACATCTGCATCCTTAAAATAGACTTCATCAGCTCTTTACTTTTTGTTATGAAGAAGAATGTAATGCTGAATATTGTCCTGTATAAATTAAACTGATTACTGATCGATTAAAAAATGAGCAAATCTTAGGTCTAAGCAAATTATGATTTGAGAACTTGGCCTAAAATGTGCTAAACAATATTTCTATTATAATTCACTACGCTATTATATACACTATTAATTAAATTGATCCAGTGACAATATGAAATAAAGACATTTACGCTGTTACAAAAAAACAATTTTAAATATGCTGTTCTTTTTTTGAACTTTCTATTCATCAGACACTCTTTTAAAAAGGTTTCATGGTTTCCACAAAAATATAAAGTAGCACAACTGTAGAAATGTGTCTTAAGCACCAAATCAGCATATTAGAAAGATTTCTAAAGGATCACGTTACACTGAAGACTGGAGTGTAATGGCTGCTGAAAATTCCGCTTTGGATCACAAGAAAAAAATGCATTTTAAAAGTATATTAAAATAGAAAACACTTCTTTTAAATTGTAATAATATTTTATAAAATTACTGTATGTATGATCAAATAAATGCAGCCTTGGTGAACATAAGAGTTCTTTCAAAAACATAAAAAAAATCTTTCTCCAAAGAAGTGTAAATGCAGTATTTTAAGAATATATTTCTGTTTAGTTTTTAATTAAATATTTAATTGTCATCTCTAATTCTTTCAGATCTACAAGGGCTCAGCCACTTCCCACCAGCTCCCTAACCTGAGCTCGTCCACCGAGTACCGATTTCGCGTCTGCGCCATCCGGCAGTGCCAGGACGCCCCTGAAATCATTGGGCCCTACAGCTCCACCGTCATCCTGCTCCCACCTCGCGTCGACAGCCCCGGGGTCTCCGGCACCACGGGATCCAAAGCAGCCGAGGCTCAGAAGCCAAAACGCAGCATGACGGACGAACAGTTTTCCTTCCTCATCATCGCCCTCTTGGCCGTGACGTCCATCCTCATCGCGGTCGCCATCCAGTACTTCGTGATCGAATGAGCCTCGGCCCTGCGTTACATCGTCAAAACGAGTTTGTTTGTTGATGTTTGTTTTTCTTTCTTTCTTTTTTCGTTCCGGCACCAGCGTCGAGGAGCCGCGTAAAGGGGAAGGATTGAGAAAAGGAAGTTGTAGAATTACTTCACCCAAATCTATTGATATATCTTTCTGCTGTCCCTTCTGAGCATGCTGTCGAAAGAACGCCGTTCCCTCCGTGGGACTCGGAGGGCGATTTAATGAAGGATCAGCAGTGAAGCTTACCGCTCGTCGCATACTCATCATACCACTTCATTTATTTGTGTAGCTGTAGTCTTTATGTTATTTATACGTATAATTTCAATTGTAAACTGTTGAGTGTCAGTTTCGTTGAGTGTTCCAAAGCTAGCTCGGTGGTCGCGCCGCTCACCGGTTTGCTATCTTGGGCCTGGGACTTGAGGGCCAGTGACTACGCCGTCGGCGAGGGGTTACGGGCGAGCAGAAGGCCCGTCGGGGGTCCTGAGCGAAGTCTACAGATCTACGATTTAAAAAAAGGGGAGGCGAGACCGATACCGCTCAAATTAGCGAACGTTGATTTAGCACTTTCCTCAGAACTTTTTTGATGTTCAGAATGTGTAAAGGATGCAAAAATAACTAGAGAAATGTTAGTATATTTTTGTACAGTATGATACGAGGACCTGAGATTCTGGCTTAGTACGGGGAGTAAGACTATGACTATGAATACCAAACTAACTCAGCTTAATAGTTATTTTTACTATCATGTACGTATACTGTAGCTTGTTTTTACAATCAAGCAGCTGCTTTGCTCCAAAATATTGTCGTTCAGCACAAACAATGTATGCTTCTCGGAAACCTTTCCTTCAGTCGTTACCTTTGCACCTTAGTGAGAAGAGAAAAAAATGCTTATCGAATGCGTCTTGATCTTGTGATGCGTTTTATGGAACATGTTCTCCAGTTGTGCAAGCCCTCGATGTGTTTTGGCTGTTTTTAAAAATGTAGTACCACAAAATTTGTTCTTGAAATGGTTCATTCAGCCAATAATCATGATTTCGAAGTCAAATAGTATTTTCTTAATTTCTCTATTGTTAATTTTTTTTTTTTGGTTTTGTTTTTTTGGTTTTGTTTAGTTTTAGAAACCAAATTATCGCATTGTGTTATCCTTTACTTTTAGCAATATTACTTTTTGATGTAATCTCGAGAGTATTGAATATAGGACTAAATATTAATTTTCAGATATCATCTTTTTTTCTTAAATCACACATTTGAACTTTATTTTTTATATGGAAATAAAACCTTTAAGTTTATTCTGTCCAGCAGAGAAATTAAGAAAAGCGCAAGAAATGGAATGCAAACAGCTGTAATGAATTGTGTTAATCCTTCATGTACTTCCTGTGAATCGAAAATATTTGCCTTTTTCTCTGTGTGTTAAAGTCTTGTGACTGTCAGCGCTGTCACAGCAGCATGATGGTCCGGTCGTAGGGTTTTGTGTTGTGCTTTGGTTATGGGCATATGAGTGCTGTCAACAACTGTTAACAACTGAAGGTACCTTGCAAGAAGTCTTGGATGAAAATGAATTACATGATTTGGTCTTATAGATATTCTGCAGATGTCTTCTGTTTGTCATTGAAGGAAAAAAAAAAAATCTCAAATTCCTATTTTTGATAGTGATAAAATGTAATTGCAAAGTGTGCCATTTTAACATCTCCCCACCATGGTAGGCGTTTGGTTCTTGGGAGACAGAAAAACTACAAAAAATCAATAAAATATGCACAAAAAATGAGACCATTTTTATGTAATTTTAATGTTTGCAGTTACCTCATACACCGTACATTCCAAAACAAAAATTTGTTATAGTATACACATACTACCAGACATATCACTTTAAATTGTTCGTTATCAGATAGGAAGTGTATAATCATATATATGTATCTAAAGTGTGTCTGTATAGTCATGATATCTACAGACGGATCCATGCACAATAAAAGATTTATAATTCTTAATTGTCGTCTTTTACTGCATGTTGCCATATAAGTAGATTCATATCACTATGATATTTTTGTATCTTAAAAAAAAAAAAAAAACACATGAATATTTTTTTCAGTCGAGATTTATTGCTTTATTTGATTGTCAACATTTCGTTAGTTTTTTTTTTCCCGCTCTTAAGCACATTCAAATCAAATTTTCAGATTTCATCCATCACATTTTAATAAAACAATCAAATTTTCTCTATATAATCTAAATATGAACACTTCTACCTACTAAACACCATTATAGTAATGACTTTTACTATATTAATTATGAATGGTTTATGAATGAAACTTGTAAAAATGTGTTTTCAGATTCCAGTTCAGATTTTGTGTTGTTAGTCAGAGATCCTGACTTCCAGACTGTGTACAAACCAAGTTCATTCCTCCTTGTTAAATATTGTCCACAAAGAAAGAGGCAGGTTCATTGGATTGGAGTGCTCACTCCAGACAGATTGTCTATTAAATTAGATTATTCTTCAGAACCTGAATCAAGTGTAAAAGCGTATTACAAAGACATTAAAATGATTTAAATGTATTTTTCTGTAATGTTTCAAAACAAGATTTGAAGTGAACACAATGCACCTGGGACACCAGGGGTCCGTTCTTCTTGCGTCGCTAACTCAGTTAGCTGGATTTGATTGTTGCCGATTTCGCTTGATCTTGGATAATTTGGTTCTTCGAAGCTCATCCCGGAGTTGTTGTCATAGCAACAGGTCCTTAAACTTAAACCTGCTCGGGAGCAGGCTTATTTCATGCAAACAGGATTAGATTGCATCTTTTTAAGCAGAATTGATACTTATAATAGGCCCCAGCCACCGCTACTTTATTAAAAGAGTTCCCTGCTGGTCCAGGGACAGTAATTTAAAATAATAATAATTAAAAAAATTATTTGAAAATAAGATAACAATATTGTGTAGTCTATAATACTATAGACACAGCCAGTTTTACTCATTGAAAGATTTATTAGTGATGAAATAATTACTTTATAATTGTATTAAATGAATTGCTAATTACAACATTGAAGTAAAAATGTAAAGCCTGTACAAATACTAGAAATCACAAATATAAATAATTGGGAATCATATAAAAAATAAATAAATAAACTAAAAAAAATTAAAATACATTTATGTAGTTTTGTTTGCCTGGCTGTTTCCTTATAAAGGTCCAGAAATTTGTCAAGTTTTTGTCAGGTGTCTTTAATGATATGATGTCATTAAGTTGCTGTCTTGCCACCAGCCAATCACTGCATTGCTGATCGTGGTTTCGAGGATCGATACATCTGCCCTTTTCAGGGAACAGGAGAACGCGCAGTAATCTTAGATAATTTAATCCAGATATTTTAATCTAATACGCAAATTCGTTTGAAGAACCAAATTAGCCAGAGATCAGTTATCAGGATTACAAGATCTGGAATCTTTCAAATCATCTCAGATGTAATAAGTGACGTACGAAGAACGGGCCCCAGCAGCTTCTTTGTGTATCAACATACTATATGACTAAAGATTGTGGTAGACCATGCCAATTTTAATACTAATTAACTGTTTGTAAGAAAAAAAGAAAAATACACAATTAGGTCATACCTTTTATTTAGTGTATCTTTTGAACTGGGAAAAAAAACAATATTCTTGTTGAAATTTAAGAAGTATTTCTATAAACAGGTTCATTAGATTTTTTGAAATATGCTTTGGTCACAGCTCTCATGTTTCTTCAATTTGACACTTTCATTTTTGATGTTGATTTTGTTGATTTGACAAATTAAGACCCCAAGACTTTTGGGCAAATATTCTGTGGACTGATGAGACAAAAGTTGAACTTTTTGGAAGGTGTGTGTCCCGTTACATCTGGCGTAAAACCAACACAGCATTTCATAAAAAGAACATTATACCAACAGTCAAACATGGTGGTGGTAGTGTGATGGTCTGGGGCTGCTTTGCAGCTTCAGGACTTGGACGACTTGCCATAATTTATGGAACCATGAATTCTGCACTCTATCAGAAAACCCTGAAGGCGAAAGTCCGGCCGTCAGTTTGTGACCTCAAGCTCAAGCGCACTTGGGTTATGCAGCTGGACAATGATCCAAAACACACCAGAATGGCTCAAGAAAAACAAAAATAAGGTTTTGGAGTGGCCATGTCAAAGTCCAGACTTAAATCCAATTGAGATGCTCTCAAACCCTCCAATGTGGCTGAATTAAAACAATTCTGCAAAGAAGAGTGGGCCAAAATTCCTCCACAGCGATGTGAAAGACTCATTGCCAGTTATCGCAAACGTTTGATTGCAGTTGTTGTTGCAAAGGGTGGCACAACCAGTTATTAGATTTAGGGGGCAATTACTTTTTCACATAGTGCCAGGCAGGTTTGGACAGCTTTTTTCCCTTAATAAATTAAATCATTATTTCAAAACTGCATTTTGTATTTACTCGGGTTATCTTTGTGTAATATTAAAATTAGTTTGATCTGAATTATTCAAGTGTGAAAAAACAGGAAACAGGAAGGAGGCAAAAACCTTTTCACACCACTGATATCTTTTTTTTTTTTTTTTTTACTAAATGAAAATGAGAAATGTTTCTTCAGAAACTAGCTGAAATTAAATATGTTTAAGTTTTTAAATCCTTTACTTTATTTCAAGCAACAGTTTCTTGAGTTTTTTTTTAAGTTATTTATAATCACCCTGCTTTATGCTCACTAAATTGTCATTCTAAGGAAATAAAGTTAAAGATTGCAAGTTCAATATTTGTCCAAATTATTTAATTGGATAAAACTTGATAAATAATGATATGCAAATAATGTAATTCATATTAGTAGAGTTTGCACTTAAACTGATTCAAGAGCTGTTCGTTTAAATGCACACATTCAAAGCCAAAGCCCCACCTCTATCCCTATCTGTCTACTGTCTCCACCCCTTGTGATCTCACTATTTAATTAAGTATTGGACTAAGTGATATTCTGCACGCACACAGTAGAGGAGAGGTGATGCTCTCATCTCCTGTAGCAGATCGCCAGATACTACATCCACAGGTCTCGTCTTTTTCATCTCCTGTTCAAACACATCACCTCTTTGGTTCCACCTTCCCTGATGCTGAAACAGACTTTCAGCAAAGAAGTCTCATCAGAGTTCTTCATGCTCAACCTCTTTTAAAGGTCTTTTATACATTTACCACAATCTCTTAGACCTTATCAAGGGGCATCTGCAGATTTGCATCAGTATGGAAGAGTTCATGGAGGACCACCATTGCGGAGACTCTCTCTTCCCAACCTCCACCCTCATTCCTGTCACCACCATTTGCATCCTACTCTTCGTCATCGGCATAACCGGCAACACCATGACCATCCTCATTATCCAGCGCTTCAAGGACATGAAGACCACCACCAACCTGTATCTCTCCAGCATGGCCATCTCAGACCTGGTCATCTTCCTTAGCCTCCCCTTCGACCTCTATCGCCTCTGGAAGTATGTACCCTGGGTCTTCGGGGAGCTGGTGTGCCGACTATCACACTACATCAACGAAGGATGCACCAACGCCACCATCCTCCACATCACAGTGCTCAGCATGGAGCGTTACCTGGCCATCTGCTTCCCTTTCAAAGCCAAGGCTGCCATCACCAAGCGAAGGGTCAAGTATGTCATTCTGGCTCTGTGGGGTTTTGCCCTACTGTCCGCTGCGCCAGTGTTCTTCCTGATGGGTGTGGAGTACGAGAATGAGACGATGCCTGACCCGGACACTTTGCAGTGCAAGCACACACGCTATGCCATCGAATCAGGGCTGCTGCGCACCACCATCTGGGTGTCGACCGCCTACTTCTTCTGCCCCATGTTTTGCCTGCTCTTTCTGTATGGATCCATCGGTCGAAAGTTGTGGAAGAGTCGTCATGAGCTTCATGGGCCCAATGCGGCAGCCAGACAGAAGGTTAACAGGCAGACCGTCAAGATTCTGGGTGAGTGGGTCTTGGGTAGTGTTGAGGCTGGAATACACTACACGACTTTAAACACTACTCGTCATTCATTTGCAGATTTCGAAAATGGTTACAGAGAAAATCTGGGTATCATACATTAAACAACTGAGGATTATTCCATTAGACTTATCACATTAGACTTTCAAGTCATTCTAAACTTATCAAACTCATGCTCCCTGTTGCTAGAAAATGCATGACAGATGAAAACACCGTCTTGTAGGGGATATACAGTTAAGACCCAAGGACCAGGTATGTGAATGAAGACCAGGAGTCAGAAATGCAAACAATTGAAGAAAAATTTACTGAAGAAAAGAGTGCAGTTTCATCATCAGAAGTCAGATACTAACACACACGCATAGAGAAAAGTTCTTTTTCTCAGCTAGAGGTTTCAGACAATATTCTTGATTATATTCTAAAGATGAAAAATAAAGTAAATGCTTTAATTGTAAATTGGTCATGTACAGTAGATGAGAGGCCCTAATGACCTTTGTGACCTAAGCTCACAGAAGCGTCCAGAATCCACCCCTGCAGTCTTCTATAATAGGCTCAAAATATCAGACGTGTTTGAAATCCTGACTGTATAAAATCAGTTTGAAGCTTAAAAAAAAAAAAAAAAACTGAGCCTGTGCCCATCATAAAAAAACTCTGAAAAAAACTGTGAAAACTCTGACTGCCCCAAATCTGCAGACTGTTTCTGGCTTCAGGCAACTAGAGTTGACTCAAAATTAAAATCAGCATAAAAAGTCTAAGCAAAAGTCGTGTAGTGTATTCTGACCTTATGGTAACAGCCATGAATAGTTAAGTTTGCCACAGCTCATTCTTACAGTTTAGGGATCTGGACAATCCCCTATAACCCCAAGTATCAAATTTTGTAGTGTAAATGAAAGAGTCTCAGATCTCTGTGTTGAAGAAAGGTGTGCAATTACTTCAGATCTTGCTAACAATTTTTGCCTGGTGGACCATAAAACTGGATAAAAAAACGGCCATATAACTTAAACTGAAGGAGAGACCTGAGCCATATTTAGAGATCAGAATTTCATCAGACATAGAGGTAGACTCTTGACTTTTGCCATTAAGTGACCGTCCCAATACCCCTAGCAACTGTAGTACTCAGGACACCTTAGCAGTGTTGTGAGTTTGTTGAGTCCAAGTTAAGACCTGAAGAGGGTCTATATCATTTCCTTTGGCATGAATGAAGGCTAGTTTTACGTCATAGTCACTTAAACCTCTGCAGACCAGTGCACACCAGTGTGTTCAGTCTAGAGACAGAATAGCACAGAGCAGATCATATTGCGTCAATCGGCACAGACAGATATGCAAATATGGTCTTGGATTCGAGACATGAGTCCAACACATAAATGAAAGTTGTTTTGAAATCTACAACTTAGTCCTAACTTGACCAAAATAATGTTAAGTACAAAGAGTGTCATGATTTACCCCACTACCACTACCTACTACACTGTAAAAAAAAAAAAAGTTGAGTTTCCTCAACTTGTCGTTTTAAGTTTATACAACAAAAATTTGAGAATATCCCTCAAAAATAAGTTGAGCAAAAATCTGCTGAAGCTGGTTGCCTTAAAATTTTAAGTTGGCTCAACCTTTTTTTTTTTTTCTTTTTTTTTTAAAGTGTAATAACTATTGAATAAATACATAAAATAAAATAGATTAAATAAATCTTGATTTTCAATCTTGATTTAAAATGCACAACACCGCTGTAATGCTAACATTAGTTCATTAAATAGTTAGCATTAACTGATAAAGAAAACACATTATTAAAATCAAAAGTTGTAACTGTATGGACCCGAGCTAACAACTAGCAAAGTTCAGTTGTATCTTTTTTTTTAACTGTTTGTTAATGAATATTTACAATACAATGCAATAATGTAATACAACAATTTATATAGTTCTTTTTCTTATGAGGAAAAACAGTTATTATACCTGTTATAGTAGAACACTTTTTTTTTTTTTTTTTTGCATTTCAACATCGTGATAATATTGTATACCATGATAAAAGCTTCAGCAGTTTTAACAACATGAAAATTAGATTTTTGGGATTTTTTCCCCCACGTATATATTTGAAAATGTAATACCATACCACATGCCTATTGTAGACCAATCACTTTCTATCTTTCATGAGGTTATGAATACTTGTAATTTCATCCCTGTTCCTTATTTCTAAGGAATAAAACTGACAATTACAAAATTCTCCATTTAAAGTGACTCGGGCGAGACATGAATATTGCCTAATCTTAATTAGTAGCGGTAGAAACGTCATTGCAATGTAAATGAATGATGTCAACTTGTGTGAGGAAAAAGTCTAACAGATTGCAAATATGTAACTTGTCTTATTTATGTCTTATTGTCTTATTACTATCTTGTCAGTTTATGTTCATTTGTTTGATTGGCGAATGTTTAGTTTATTAGAAGCCTTCATAAATTAGTCTCAGTATGCAACCACCCAGAACATGGACAAATCTCATTCTTCTATTAACCCCGTGTCCTGTGCCACTCTCTTCTCCTAGCTGTTGTTGTGTCGGTCTTTGCCATCTGCTGGCTTCCTTACCACATCGGCCGGTTCCTCTTCACACACGTGGATGACTACCACTCCGCCCGCCTCAGTCAGAACTTCAACGTGGCCTCCATGGTGCTCTTCTACCTGAGCGCCTCAATTAACCCCGTCCTCTACAACCTCATGTCCAACAAATACCGCTCCGCCGTCAAGCGCCTCTTCCTCTTGCCCCACAGGCGCCACCACGGGCCCAACCGGAGGCATATCTCGACCCGTGATGACTTCACCGTGTGCACAGAGATGTTCAATGGAGTGAAGGAGACCGTGATGACAGAGGAGGGCTTACGGTAACATCAGCCCAGCTGAAGAGGAGCGCAGGAACCTGGGAGAAGTGAAGAAAGTGTGGGCTTATTGGATAAGAGCTGGAATAATTGGTGTGACGGAAATGAAAAACGAGTTTGGAACCGACTCACATTATGAGTGGAAAAAGCTTGTGACAGTGACTGCGCCTGGGGAAATGACTCATAAATGAAGGATTTCACACAAATGCATAATATCACAGTTATTACACACTGTATGATCGATCACTGTAGTGATAGTAATCATGTTGTCTAGATCAATAATGTAAAATAGGTTTTGTATAGATCTACTTGATTAATGGAAATTGAATGATTAGAATTTGACATTTTCATGATAAAAAAAATCGAGTTGTTGCCAAACCAATTGTGGTGAAAGCAACTGTAAACCATTGCAGACACATATAAATGCGGTGTGGAAATCAGTTTGATGTTTCTCTCTTTAAATGCGTGCTGCACCTGAGCTCAAAAATGAGATGTGGCAGCATTTAGGCAGCCTTTGTGTGCTTCATTTCTAATTTAACATCTCTATTGTATTACACAGAATCGTAAGCCATTTTATGCTTTTATGTCTTACAGAAAGCATAATCCAAATCTTTCATTCTAATTAAAACGGTTTACCGTTCAGTGCATGACAAAATGGTGATTCTATACATCATAACCACCAAGTGATGGTATGATCTTGTTGTGTTATTTGTATTATAATGTTCTTGTGTCCGTAAATTATTCTATTTTGCTCATATATTCATATCATATTCATATCAATTATAGTATTAATATGTGTATTGTATTGGAATCATACACATATTACAATATTAGTATAATAGTATTGTAATAATTATAAAATTGTGTATATTATATATATTATAATTTAATCATTATAATATAGTGTATTGTAATCATTAAATAACATAATATTATTCTTTTATAAATGGAAAGTAGTTTATTTTCTGTGGCTTTTGAAACAACATTTAAACGAAGGTACTGAATGATATTTGTTCAGCAGTAATCAAAAGGTTTACAAAAATTAATAACATTTTAATTAGATATGAATACAAATAGTAATAACGTGAATATATAATATCTTTTTAAAATCTAATTTACACTTAATGTGTTATTTTACAATTTTCATATGAAGTGTGGCTCAAAGTAAGAGCCACTTTGTTATATTAAGCCCCACAAAACATCACATTTCATTTTAATTCAGAAATGTAAAATAAGTATTGAAAAGATGGATTGAAGTTGTTTTTGTATAAACTGCATTAGTAACTTTGACATAACCTCCACTGTTTTCAAGAAATTAACTCTACAATAGCAGTGCATTTCCAGTAGGGGGAGCCACTCTCTCATATGCTTGACTAACACACACACACACACACACACACACAATGTATATATATATATATATATATATACACCGATATATAACTTTTGGGAGGTTAGAGCAATATTTTGTATTCATAAAATAACAAATATTTAATTGAATACATCTAATTAAATAAAATATTTAATCAAATATATTTAATAAAAATGGTTTCATTTATATCTTATTTGTATTGTCAGTTTATGAATAAAAAATAAATAAATTAATTAATTAATACCAGACAAGATCTGTTTGAAATTATTATACAATATACACATTAAAATCCCAGTAACTCTGAACCTTTAATTGTAGTTTAGTATTTCTATGATAGTTTTATTGACATTTTTGTTTCTCGAATCGTTCAGTATTCAAACATTGTTCAATATATTTATCAGTGTATATCTATCATTAATATATCTATCAGTCAGTCCGGCTGTTTTACTGAATGCATGTATTTTGTGTAAAGTGGTGTGAGATCATTAATACAGGTTTGTATGAGAGGCCGTTCAAGACATTATTCAAACTTTACTCGTGTTTTCCACGGCACTGCTAGGCGGTTGCTAGGGCACTCGGGGTGGTTGCTGGGGTACCCAGGGTGGTTGCTAAGTTATTGCTATGCGGTTGCTAGGGTAATCAGGGTGCTTACCAGGATGTTACTATGTGGTTGCTAGGGTACTTGGGGTGGTTGCTAGGGTGTTGCTATGCGGTTGCTAGGGTATTCAGGGTGGTTGCTAAGGTAAATGGTGAGGTTGCTATGCAGTTGCTATGGTACTTGGGGTGGTTGCAAGGGTGTTGCTAGGCAGTTACTAGTTGTCACAGATCGTCACTATGGAGTTTTATAGAGTTCTTAGTTTGAATTAGCACTTAGCTAATCACTATTAGCATGTAGCTATTCACTGCTAGCATGTGTAGCATGTGAAGCATGTTTGGGAGTCCTATTTGTTAGCATGAGTCAAAAGAACCAACTGCCAAGTCTATACGACATTCTGATGCAAAGATATAGGACTTGATAAATGGTCGCTTCCTGTTATCGCCACAACCAAAACGAAAATGACAAAAAGACAAAACATTGTCAAAACGATATTTGTAAATATTACATAAGTGAAGAAATCAAAGTTACGATCGGCTTACTGTACTTGAACTAGATTGATCTCATTTAATTTTGGCGTTCAGCCAATCAGAAACCGCATAAACGTCACTACCTCATTCACAAACAGTATCATGTGACAGTTTGACAGTAGGTGTATGAATGAGGAGAAGGGGGAGGCTGCAGACCTGAAGCAAACAGTATGAAACAGGCAGCTAAGAGATAATTGCCATGTTCCTATGGCATCTAGACCAGTGGTTAATTAATTTTCAAAGTCACGCTGTCAACGCGTTATAGAGTTTGATAGTGTGTGTGAGTGAGTTTGGTAGTGTGCGCATGAGAGAGTTTGATAGTGTGTGTGAGTGAGTTTGGTAGTGTGTGTGAGTGAGTTTGGTAGTGTGTGAGAGACGGTATAGTAGTGTATGAGAGAGAGTTTGATGGCGTGTGCGCGAGTAAAGCTTGAATAATGTCTTGAACGGCCTCTCATAGGTTTGTTCCCACATGACTGAACTATCTGGTTAAGTGTCGGGAAAGAAGGGTCACAGAAAGCATTGAGACATTATTTCCTCTGTCAGACAGCCGTATGTTTGGAATGTTCCTTATGGCTTTCTTCCAAAGACCTTCAAAGCACTATTATCAGGACTCAGCCTTGTTGTGTTCCCCTCGGCCAGCCTCTTGACAGAGAGCTTGTTTGCTCTGAGCTAATCTCAAACTCCACAGGACATGAGCTCACTCAGCTGTGGCCATGTTTATGAATATGGGTATAAAAAGGAGGAGGAAGGGGTCTTTATCACAACATAGCCTCGAAAGAAAAGGAATCTGGATCAGGGCCACCTTGTAATTGAACTGTCCACTCAATGCTATTCTTGATAAACAGATTTTTAAAGATCTGTTTGTATGAACCCTACAATTTCCAACTGTAGTCCAATTGACATATTTGCATTTGCATTTACATGCGCATTACGTTACATATTGCATATTAAACTTCACTTTGATATAAAAGTTACTTATATATTTCTAAATGAGCAATTTTGAGTATACGTTGACTTCATATTTGCATTCTGTTTGACATAAAATACAATTTATTGTGATCATTCTTGTGTGTGTGTAAAACCATTAAGTTATTTTAAACGAAAATGACATAGAGAAGCATCCAAATGCAGTGATTTGTTTATTAAAATAAAACAACAAAAGTAAATCGCGGTAACAAAAAGGAGATTTCAAACATGAGATAAACAGGACTAAATAATTAAAACATAACATCCAATAAGGACGACAACAACAGCAGACAAAGACGACCAGTGAGTCTGAAACTGCGTGCTGTCTGAGTAGACACTTCATTTGAATTTGAACTTCATTACTGTTATAAATATAGTATGAACCTAATTCAGCCTAATAAACTCCCATGAATTCTCTCCCTTGGCCTCATGGGATAGTAAAGTGCATCAACTGTGGAATCTGTCTGGAAGTAGGTCATCCGGGTACTTTTCGCCTACAGTTTTTCAAATACTATGAATTCGAACATATCTTTCGGGATACTGTTTTTCTCATACTATATAGTAGGGAAATATTCCATTTCGGACACAGTGCATAAGAAACGTATAAATACACAGTAACAGGTACACTGTAAAAAAAATTGAAAAAAAAGGTTGAGCCAACTTAAAATTTTAAGGTAACCAGCTTCAGCAGATTTTTGCTCAACTTATTTTTGTGGGAGATTCTCAAATTTTTGTTGTATAAACTTAAAACGACAAGTTGAGAAAACTCAAAAATCTGGTTGTCTTGAAATTTTAAGTTGGCTCAACTTTTTTTTTTTTTTTTACAGTGTAGGCTTGTAATAGGACAGGTGAAAAAAAAAGAAACCGAAAAAAAAACAAAAAAACAAGGGAACATATAACAATTAAATGAGTATAAAACCCATTTCTGTCAAATGACTAGCTAGAAGTAACACTTTTTTGGAAGGAGAGCGTCTCTGTTTTCCGCATGTTTAGAAAACTTACAGTATCTAATATCATAAAACATAACATGTCCATACTGTAGTGTCCGTTTGTACTGGGCATAGATTTTATATATAGTATTTATTAAAATTCTTCCTAAATGTCAATCTTCTGCTAGCTATGTTGTTCTTTCCTTAGACTTTTAAGGTACTTACCAAGAGAAAAATAAAATGGAAAAATTACTTCTTTGCTTTTTTTATTTATTATTTATTTATTTATTTTATTTAGTGGGGGCAATAGTAAAACAATCTATTAAATAGTAATAAAAACAATCAAAACAATAAAATAAAATAAAAAAATTGTCAGCAGACCTCACAGGGTTTTTATTTGTTTATTTATTTATTTACATCTACAAAATGTTTAAGAAGTCAGGTCATGGTAAATGTAAATGAATTTATAAATAACAAAACATTTAAACATGTCAAATAAAATGTATTTTAATAACATCTTTTAAATAAAACTTCTTAAATAAAACTTAATCTTAAAGACTTTACTGTTTATCTTTTTAAAAATAATTTTCAATCAACTTTTTAACCAAAAGTAACTTTAATTTTTTAGTTATAAGAAGAATAAATAACTATTTGTAAAGGTAACAAACAGCATTTCCAACATTTCAAATAGGATTTTTTAACATATGCATACAAGTTATTTATGAAGATTAAATTAAAAGACTGTTTATTGTTGCATACGTTTACAGCATTTTGTTCAGCAAGACCTCAGGAACTACAATATGTCAAAAACAAAAGCAAAAAAGCTCAGTCCAAAATCCACAGAATGGCCTAAGTACAGTCAACTAGCCTACAAGCTTGTCTTCTGGAATAAATATCTCAGAAGGTTAAAGTTGCATGAATTAATAATAATATAATTTATTTAATTGTTTTGTTCAATTCATGCACAATATGGTCAGCTGACTAGGACAGCACCATTGTCATTACAAGTCAAGTAGATTATTTATCTGCAATTTTCTGTTTCATGCTTTGCTTTGTGGTTGTGTTCTCTCTCTTGCACACACAGAGCGCTTCTTCATATTCCTCTATCACATGCTTGACTCATGAATTGCACTCAGGGTGTCTGTTTTTGCTCTGTGTTAAGTAAATTGCTTCCCCCCTCTGATGAAGCATAGTGCAGGAAATAACATGATAGCTATCATCTTAAATGTCAATTACTTTTTTTTAATGTGTAATAAATTGAATGCATACATTTATATAAAATAACATCATTTTATGTAAAATTCACTTTAAGGAAGATCTACATTTTCTGATTTCATTCATGGTAATAACATGAAAATATTCTTTGGTTTAGTGGAAAACTGCTGTACTGGAAAACAAATACTTTAAAAATGAAAATAACATGAAACTTCAATTACAGCCACTAGATGGCTGCAGAGGATTACTTAATTACTTAAAGTTTTTCATTTCGATTTATGTTTAGACATTACAAAATCAGTATTATAATATAGAAAGTTTAGCTTTTTTAACTCAGTATACTTTTTTTTTTTTTTTTTGCAATTATGTCACAATATTATACTCAAGCCTGAACATGTGTTATGTGCTTTATATGTGTGTGTGTATGTTTGTGTGTATACATGTCTTATAATTAATTACACTTAATTCATTTCTAGCGATTATCGTCGATTTGATTGCACAGATACTACTTAAACTAAACTGAGCTAGACAATCTCTGAATTTAATAATGAAATGCCTTTAACTGAAAATTGAGTGTTTAATCTTATCATTATACATTACTGACACTCTATCCTCCAATTTGATACTGTTAAGTGCTTTGACACAATCTGTATTGTTAAAAGCGCTATATAAATAAAAGTGACTTGACTTGACTATAAGGCTTTGTTTTGTTGAATGTCTGAATAGCTGTTTTGCGTTGTGTGTTCATCATCAAGCTCCCAAATTAGTTTATTTTTTAATTATTAAAAAGGCATTATGTTATATATGTTAATAATAATTGTATTTTGTTGACGAAATATCAGTTTGTCTTGTGTGTGTATATATATATATATATATATATATGTGTGTGTGTGTGTGTGTGTGTGTGTGAAATCAGAAAACATTTAAAGCTGTTATGGTCATGTTTCACGTGCCTCTCTGTGGGGCATGTTGTCACATTTCACTTTCATTATTTCGAGGCAAATAAAGAAAAACATGTACACTGTATAAATGAAACAAGATCACATATTTGTTCTAGACGTGCGCAGTCTTTTTTAATGCGATATCGCGCACATTACGCATAAAACTCTCGCACCTGACGCTCACATGATTGCCATCAATAACTTCAAACGGAGCATAATACTGGTTAAAGAAGGCAGTGTAGTAGGTTTTGTGACACAGCCAGTCTGTTTGTCATAACTGTTCATGACTCATAACTGTCCGGCTTCGAGTTTACTCAGAGTAGGGTGATCGTGATCAGACGCAGATGGACACCGTGTTTTGCGCAGCTCACTTGTCTTCTCAAGTCAACACCGCACAGTTTCTCTTCCTTTGTCGTTTGTGTTTTGAAGTGTTCGCAGATCTGGGTGTTGCTGACTAAACAAACGGAAAGTGGAGCTGCTGTCAGACTGGAGAACAGAGAGACGCATCTCGGATCTTGGATACAGAAGATCAACGCGGATAAACGTGTTTGAGGATGGAGGTATGATCTCGTTTTATGTATCTATTACTTTTTGCCTCTAGGTCCTGCAAAAAAATTAAAAATTAAATAAATAAATTTTAAAAAAATTCAAATTTGACTGCATAGCCAAATAAAAACTGCGAAAGACATTTGATTTAAAAGCCTATGTATATGGGACTCTAGTCACTTGTAAGTCGCTTTGGATAAAAGCGTCTGCCAAATGCATAAATGTAAATGTAAATGTAAATGTAAGTACTTAGTAGTAGCCATTGTACTTACATGAAATAAAATGTACTTACCATGTAACTAAGCTACAGCTACTTGTACACTTAAGTACAATCTTGATACACTTTATTTTAAGTAGCTTATGACTATGTAATATTCTGTCATTTTAATGTAATTAGAAATTTATTACATGTATTTAAGCTGTGTACTGGTGGGTTAAATCAAACTACGGTGCAGCTGGATAAGGTGTACGATATAAATACACATTAAGCACACTTAAGTACAATCTTGATACACTTTATTTTAAGTAGCTTATGTCTGTGTACTTACATTTATAATTACATTGTATAAAGTCTGCAACACATATGTAACAATCTTTTGGTTACATAAGTAGCTGTGTAACAGACTTGGCCTGTTACATATGTGTAACAGTAGCTGCCTATTACATCTACATAATTACAAACTGTAAGTACAGGCTGTTCCATAACTTAGTTACGTGGTAAGTACATTTAGTTTCACGTAACTACAACGGCTACTACTAAGTACTTAATTAGGTAATTACTCTGTATTATGGACACCTTAAAATAAAGTGTTACCGAATAATATTATTAATAACAATGTAAATGTATTTGGAGAATAGTAGTAGCTAGAATGTAACATTTATTATTATGACACTTCAAACTGCATGTGTGCTTTAATGACCTGTCAACAAATACTGTACTTGTTTCAGTATTTGTAAATGTCATTTAGTTTTTTTTTTTAGTTTATATATATATATATATATATATATATATATATATACAGACATGCCTTTACTGTTTAGTTCTGGAAAATTTAAGGGTTGTTGCTTTTTGAGAAATTTATGAGACTCCCTCTGATGACACCCCCTGGTATTGAGCAACTTTAAACAAAATTGCAAAGTTTGTTATGAAATTATAATTATTTATTTATTTTTTAATAGGAAAGTAAAGAAAGTTTGTTTTTGGTTAGCCGTGCTACTATAATCATTTAATTTTGACCCATATGTCTGCCAAAATATCTGTATCTATAAATCTCAGTTAGTCCACAGTGGCTGAAGTGAGCTACTGCAGATACACTATAACAGACATGTGCTGGTGAAATGACTACTCAGACTATTTTAACCCCAAATTACCACAAAATGAAGCAGGAAGGGCCGTCTGCAGAATATCTTCCTCTGTTTGAAAAGTAAGAGCATTGATTTTTTCTCTTAACCACAAGCATTAAAGTTCCTCACGTGGCATGTGGTGGTTGGGTTGTTACTTCTGCAAGTGTAATCAAAGAGCATTCAACTCTTTTCTTGGTGTTCATCTTAAGGTCATTAAAAGGGATGTGAAAGGAGGAGGTATGCTTTTCCACAGAATGTGCATGTTTGCACTATCAGTCAAAAGTTTGTATACACAAATACGAATCTATGTATATGTTTCTGAACATGATCATAACAACCTTATCTAAAAGCTTTTGTTTTTGTTTTGCTTAAAAGGTTGAAATTAGTTTTGGGGACAAATATACATTTTGCCTATATGATTTGAACAAATAGATAACTAAATAAATAACCCTCTATGCATGAAAATGACTTATGTAAGGAATAATTGATGACAGGCCGTTGTGCATTATGTTTCAATAATTCAACAGACTGGAGTCAATTATTCTGATTATACCATGGTTACCACACCTCAAGATATTGTTCAGAAGGCATTTGTCTGGTTTTTGTCCTTAAAATGCTCTTGTGTGTAGAACTCATCTCATCCCAAACCTCCATTGCTAATTCCAGTTACTGGAGAGAAAGTAAAATATATATATTTTTTAAATTAATAAAAATAAAATTGAATAAAAAAATAATAATAATAATAATTATATAACACAATACCCTAAATCTGTCCTCAGTCATGCATAAGAGAGTTAAAAGAATAATACACTCCTAAAAATAATAAAGGTTCCAAAATAAATATTTCCTCAGCGATGCATTTTTGGATCACCAAAGAACCTTTCAGTGAAAAGATCTTAAAAGAACTGTTATTTTCTTAGTGTAAAGAACATTTTTAATATTCTAATGAAATCTTCTTCTAAAGGACCTTTTGTGGAAAGGAAAGATTCCATGGATGTTAAAGGTTCTTCATGGAACCATCAACGCCAATAAAGAACCTTTATTTTCAAGAGTGTAGATCAATGTTTTGGTTACAGAATTCCCATTCTTCTATTTGTGCTTCCATTGTTACTATTATTCTACAATGTAGAAAATAGTCACAAAGAATGAGAAGGTGTGTCCAAACTTTTGATTTGTGATAGTGTACATGGAAAGCACCAGTGTGTTCATTTTTAATGGAAAGTTTACATAGATGAGTGAGAGGAAGAGAGCGAGTGAAGGATGACTGAGAGAGGAAACACAGGGAGGCTCATACTCATGAGAGAAAGCTCTTCTTTGTAGCGTGACTTCCTAGTAGAATAATGTAAAGAGAAAAGAAGAGCTTCTCAGAAGCACATCACTGCAGAAAGCAACACCATGTGAGAAAGTCATAAGGAAAATCCCACATACCATCACACTTAGAGAACTGGGAGTCCCCTCTGCTTGAGCATGTTGTGGAAGAAGGAAAGAGAACACAGTGTAACTGAAGATGTAAGAACGGACAAATATTATGTAATATTGTAGTAAGCCAACAATATTTCAAGTGCTTTAATTTAAGTCATTTCATTTTAAATATATAGAAGTTCAAAGGAACAGTTTATCCAAAAAAATTGAATTGTGTAAATATTTATTCTCATTCCCTCATGTCCAAACCCATATATATATATATTTCTTTCTTCTGTGGAACACAAAAGGAGATGTTGATGCTGCTCTTTTAATGAAAGTGTATGGTGACCAGGGGTTGTGCCCTGTACTTGAGAGTCTTTTAATGTTATACAATATCTTTGTGAGAGAAATAAATTGAAATTTAAGTTGTAATTTGTTGAAAATATAATATGTCCTAGCTCTCACATCAAGGGGCGTATCTAGAAAATTAATTATACAGTGGCAAAGGGATGGCATAAGTACCATGAGCAACCATCTAGTTCTTGTGGATTTATGGCCTCATATGCACATTTGTGTCCATGAATATTCATAACGGTACTATTACAAGTTATAGTCTATTTTGTTAATTAAAAAGAAGTTACAATAACAGTTTCCATTATTAACAAAGGTGGGAATGTCTGTATGTGGACATTACTGAAGTGCTCTATTCTATTCTAGAGTGCTCTGCTGTAAAAAGTGATAAGTTGACTTAACTTAAAAACATTGAGGAAACCCGTTGCCTTAAAATTATTAAGTAAATAGTAATTAATAAAAAAAGTTAAGTGAACTTGACAATTAACTTAACTTATTTTTTAAATGATCATTTATTTAAAAATTTTAAGGCAACGGGTTTCCTCAATTTTTTTAAGTTTAGTCAACTTATCACTTTTTACAGCAGAGCACTGTAGTATACAGCGACGCACTAGCATAGTCACCCAGAATACCCTAGCAACTCTTTAATAGAAAATAATTACCGTAGGCTACTCGACAAAGGTACTTGTCAAGGTATTTTGACTAGGTACTCAACAAAAATACAGCAATCTCAGATATCATATCTAGACGGGATTAGATTTCTCAGCTTTGGCTGAGAAGTAGCAGTTTTCTGATTAGTGAACACATATTTGCTTTCACATGGGTGCTAAGACTAGTGTTGTAGTCAAGACCACCTAAATCAAGACCAAGTCAAGACCAAGACCAGAGTGTGTTGAGACCAAGACAAGACAAAGACCAAGGCAGAGCGAGACCGAGTCAGGACCAAGACCATACCAGCACTCAAATTTATCAGAAAGATCCACAGTTACAGCTTGAAAAATGTCTTATTTTTAATCAATAAACACAATTAGAATAAGAAGACACTGTATAGAGCTGTTACCAATCAAATAAATTCACAACCAACAAAATTCATCTTTGCACAGGAAGTGGCACAGAAGTTGCATTTGAACTGGTATAACTATTACTGCATAAATACTGTTGAGATTGATGTTTTAAATATAAAATTTTGATTATAGAAATATGAGACTTTTAAATATGACACAGTAAACTAGGTGGTGGCAAATCACTTAATGAGTGAGTGACAGAATCATTCATTCAGCCGATTCTTTCAAAGATACCTTCAGTAACGAATTACCTCTGTGTGTTGCTCGGAAAAGCACAACAGTTCTGCTATTTGTTTATTTTTGTTGTGAAATAGCAAAAACTTTTTAAATTTAAAATTGTGTCTAAAATGTAATTCGTTGAACGTTTGAATAAAATCAATATAATATTTGCAGTAGTGCTTATATTCGTGAAAATGGCTCTCTTGCCTTTGTGATATTGCTTAATTCTATATGTTATAATTTAAAAACAAGATCTCATACAAGCACATTTGCAGTCATATCTTTTTGGGCATTTCCATTAATTTTGGTGCAATTTTTGACAATTCCCCACTAAATTCTGACCTAGTACGACAGTATCAAAAGAAATAAAATTAGAAATAAGTTACTGATTGCATTTGAAGCAGGAAGCTTCATCCAATCACGTTAATGAGGCTAACAAATAAATCAGACAATGCACCAGCAATTTAGTGATATCCCCACAGTTGTCTTGAAATACAATTCTGAGACCGAGAATTTCAAAAAATGGTCTTAAGGCCAGTCTCGAGGACTACAACAATAGCTCAGACCAAAATTGTGAATAATATGAAAAATCTGACAGCTATCTTTTTACAAAGTAAAATCTTTATTAAAATCTTTATCATTAAATAAAGTTCAGTGATATTCACAAATTCTTTATTTTTAAGTTATGCACTTTTATACTTGTTAGAGTATTGTGCCTTTAGCTTAACAACATGCTAATATCAAACGCTAAAATCAGCTGCAAATCAAATCTTCCTGTTTGTTATAACTGCTATTTGAAGAGAGTTCCAAACTGATCACCTTTGACAGTTGGAATGCTGCCTGAAGGTTTAGTAAGGCATACTTATTCTGCAAAATTTTGTGGGCCATGTCAAGTCAATTATAGGAATCGACACGATTGGGAGTCTTGAGTGAGGGCGTTCCAGACACAGATTTTGCTTATTGTCAAGTTGGTCTTGTGAATTGGTTGCATTGCCAGCAGAAATCTGCTTGGTTTGATGGTGACTTTTGTGCAAGCTGTGCTTCATTCATTGAACATTTTTTGAAATGTCGCTAATGTTACCGCACCTTAAGGAAGGAGCCAGATTTGTGGCTAACTAGGTTTTGAAACAGAACTAATGCATTTTTAACTGCCTTTTTGTATATGTCCCTGAAAAAAAAGATCATCATTTTTATTGGAAGAAAAAATTTAGTTTGCAACTTTTAGGACTACACACACGTACAGAATCCTTAAGCCAAAAAACGTTGTATAAAATCCTTTTCGAAGCTGTAGATATATAATAAATAAAGAATAAACATCCTGCCCAGCTTATCTTCACTAATATAAAACTTTTTTTACTGCATTTTGCTTGACTGTCAAACATTGGTATTAATTCCTGGTGAACACCTATAGTCTGTGTCATAATGTTCCCTCGTGTCAGGCCTCAATATATAGCTGTTTCTCCCATTGCTTTGAGTGATGTAACACACAGAGAACCTTTGTAAATATAAAAGCTGTGTGCCTGAAAGACCGGTGGAGGCAGTGGAAAAGTGTGATCTTCCGATGATGTAAAATTCAAACACATCATGTTTTCCTGGAATAGCTGAGATGGAGACTGTTCTCATATTAATGAGATGTGGAATGGCCGTATTATTCGAGTCTTAGCTGGCAGGACCATTCAGCTAGAGAGAATCAGTCCAAATCACCATTATCTTTTCTTTATGTCATTTTTTCCTGTTTTTTCGAGTTTATGTTCAATATTTTTCCTTTTACCTCATACATAGTGGATACTCATGACCCAGTCTTGAACCTTGGCTGAACTCTCAGAGGTCAGTGTGCAGAAAGTATGAATTCAAGTAAATTGCACCATGTGCATCTTGTGTCTACTGATAGTGTTCACTGATAGTGTTTTTGTGACAAAAACTCTCTTTAAGAGAAGCATCAAAGATGTACCAAGAGGTCAGCTGTCAAGTTTTCTTGCACATGATTAGAGGCGCAACAAAAAGTACTGTGGTGTGCGATGGTAAGTGTTATTTTTACATGGTAGTCAAAGATTTGTCAAAGAATTACAATGGGGCTTTTAAAACAGGTTTATAATACTTGGAGAAAAAGGTCCATTACTATTCACATTTATCTCAATGGAAGTTACTGGGCTATAGGGCAAGGGCTAACTGGAACAGTGATAAAATCACTGTAATGCAAAGACTGGAGTGGTTTACTGCTGTCATGATAATTCACCGTTTACAGCGTAAACTGTAATACATTGTCTGCAGATTTCACAAAACCATAGGCAATTTTGTTTTTTTCTGTGGTATCCTCTCGCACTAATTAACGCCCTTCCAAAAGAAGATGATAATCTGAGATATGACACATGTTGTGTCTGGTGCTCTGGAGCCATAAATTCAGCTGTCTCTGGATCAGTTTTGCTGTTGGATCCTCTTGTGACTGTAATTTGGTCGCTAGTTTTGCCAGTCAGAGAAACATCTGCTCAAGTAGGACAGCCCTGTGGGAAACTTTGTGGTTTTCCTTTATAAGTAAAGGTTTGGTTACTAAAAAGGGATTTACAGTCTGATACCTTCATTAAGAACTTTGCTGGGTTTTAAGTAAACCATGTATGTACTGGTGCTTTAAATTATTACAAGTACTGTGAATGTGCACTTACAGATACAGTTAAAAACCTATACTTGCAGATAATATAATATTGATTAAATAAAAGGCCACTTAAGTGTACTTAAAGAGAGTCCACTATCCAGACAATTTTTCTTAACACATTCTTATAAGTGCACTTTGTAATAATAATAATTTAGAAGTTTTACTTTAAATACATTTTAAGTCATTGTTTTTTCCCCACAACCTTTTGTTGTGCTTTAAAGAAGTACACTCGTGTTGACTAACATACTAAAGCACTAGTTAATATATTTTAAATGTACTAAATTGCAACTTCATCATTGCAAATGTGTAATTACAAATATATTTAAATGCATGACATACAAGTTTCAATAGAAATTACATTAAAGTTGTAATGATAAAGTGCACATCTCTGTCACAAGGGCTATTAGTGTGCTAATTATTTTAAGCTAAAATCTCTCTCTCTCTTATTTATTTATTTTGTAAATCTGACTAAATATTGCTGATTTGAAGGGTTTATTCACCCAAAATGAGCAAATTGGCTTCATTTAATCACCCGCATGCCATTTTTGATTAAAATGGATTAAGGTTTTATGGCCATTATTTAAAAAAAAAACTACTGTGTAGCTAGAAATCACTTTATTTTCTTTATGAGTTTTGTTACTCAGCAGAAACACTGTCAGTGTGGAAGCACAACACGAACCTGCTGTTGTGAAACAGTCCTGAAAGTGAATATGTTTCCATTAGAAATTCCATTTTGCAGTTATTGTATACACCTCTTCAACAAAATTTGAACCAGTGTTTCTCATACCACAAACTGCACATGAGCTTTCTCCTCTGACATGGTTTTTCTCAAGTATAACTGACCCAGACCCTCACAGGCCGGTCTGTGGTTTATTTCTCAGGCCACAGCACCCTAAAATAGAGCTTTCTGTACTCCCACTCCCAAAGCGAGCCCATAATTCCCACCCGCCTTACAGATTTAAAACGATCTCTGGCTTACTGATGTAGGTAAAATGATGCATTGTGTGTCTTGTTTTGTTTAAAACAGATTTGACTGTTTTAATTGGAACTGAATGTTTCGAGTAAAATCGACTTGACTGTAATATTAATGTACATTCTTTATGCAAAAATACATCACATTTAAATAAAACGATACATCTCTTAAATTCCTTGAAGGAAATACAAAGTCTATTTAACATGTGTTAATATGGATGGCATATTCCATTGTGATGTTTTTTCCTAGGGATTCCTTCTCAAGTCCTCTTTGCCAAAAATACCAATAAGGGTGGGTTTAAAAGACATTAAACAAATTTGTGACCCTATTGTCCTTGTTGTGAAGTTTACCATTTTCACAGGGGCTTTGTTTTCGAAGGACAGGAAAGAGTTAACAATAATGGGCGCCAAAATAATGAGTCAAGGGGTGGGTGGTCTCAGGGGAATTCTGCTTATCATGGTTGAAGAAAAGGAACTGCAGGAAATGGAGGGAAGTTGATTGGGGGAAACACGTCTTCTTTCTGAACTTGTAAGCACAAATGTGTGCAGCGGTATTCAGAAAGTGTGTGATGTTAAGTGAGAGTGTGTGCTTTTGTGGCTGGAGGAAGCAAGGCGAGTGGGGTCACCATGTGTGTGGACATCTAGTTAAATAAAGTGTGGAAAGTGTGTATATTTGGGAGATTTGGGTTTGAATGTTGTTGGAGAGATGTATTTCAGTTTGCAAAGTCTGGCAGAGCCACACAGAGAGAAAAAGGCAAATGTAAGATAAGTTCTTGCCAAGAACAAGTGCTTACTCTTGTGTTTGAGGCATTGAAACATACTTTGGGATAATGTTAAGCATAGATTCAGCCATGGCAAATGCTTTTATAAAATGTTCTTCACTTTTCAGTGAAACTGATATATTCCTCGTGATGAGACAGACTCCCCCCAGGCAGTAAGTGTGATGCTGGGTCAGCTGTGTTGCTGATAAACTCATGTTTGAGTTCAATACACCCATGTTTGTTCTTCAATGGAAAACAGCTGCTGTGTCCAGAATGTAAAACTAGTGTGCTGCATACTACAAAGTATAGCTCACAATTGTGACGTTGTATTTCTTATTAACAAACAAATATGACATATCTGACAAATTCAACTTTTTTTTCTCATAACTGCAACCTAATATTTTCTCAATCAGAAATATTATAATTTATATATAAATGATATATCCTAATTGTACTTTTATATCTAACAATTGCAGTTGTGACTCTGTCTTTCAATAACAAATTTATATATCACAAATTCAACTTTTTTTAATCTCTAACTGCAACTTTATATCTTTTGTTCACAAATTTATATAACCTACTTTTGACTTTATATCTCAGAATTGCAACCTTTTTCTCATAATTGTGACTTTAGATCTCACAATTGCAACTTCTTTCTTATAATTGTTTTTATCACACAATTGTGACTTTATACCTTTCAAAAACAAATGAATATCCCTCAAATTCAACTTTTTTTCTCCTAAATGCAAAGTTATATCTCTCACTCATAAATTTATATATCATAATTGTGACATTATATCTCACAATTGCAACTTTTTTCTCATAATTATGACGTCACATAAATTTGTCACAATTGCAACTTTATATTTCACAGCTGATCATTTCTCATTTCGAATAAATTTATAATATCTTATATCTTATAATGCAAATTCATTTGTGAATCACAATCTTCTTTTTTATTTTTTGCTTTAAGGTGGAAACAAGCTTCAATACCAGAGAGCAGTGTATAGCTGATGAATGATATAAAGCTGATAAATAAATGATACAGGCCAATAAAATGACATTTTATGTCAAATTTACACATATATTTTTGCCTTAATCATAACGGACATTGGAGAACTCAAAGGAAGGTGGAGGGAGAGAGAGGGAGAGTGAAAATGGAAATTTGAATCAAATCCTGGATTCAAACTCTGGTTGTTTTGTGAAAAACAAAAATCTTGCCAGTCTGATTAAAACATGAAAGTATCAGATGTAATAGAAATCACAGCCAATTATACATTCAGATACTACGCACAGTTTGCATACTGCAAAAATAGAGCGGTAATGTGCTCTTCCAAGTATAGCCAGCCTCTCCACCACCCCCCTCTCACCATTTCTTAGTTTTGAAAGGTCTTTCATTTTCCATTTGTTCTTAAGTAAGAAAACATGTCTAGTAAAAACAAGCACATGCTGCATTTTGATCCCATTATTGCATCATGCTTGTCTTATGTAATGGGCCCGAAAAAGACGCCCATGTGTAAAATGAGCAGTAGGGTGTGTACTTTCCCCCGCAAGCTTCCTCGCTTGTGTTTGGTGGTCTGAGCTTCACTACAGGCCCTGTGGGATTCTGTGTCAATAAAGTGAGATCAGGATACTGTGGCCCATCAGCAAAGAATATCCAACAGTAACACCTTTGAGTGAAACAAACAGTTTCTGCTTTTCTGCTTGCAGGAGGAAGCGCCAGTCAAGCCGTCAGTAGCTCAGCTGGCTGGAAAACTCAAAGGTTATGCACTGCCAATGCCAGGAAACATGGAGGTAGTGGAACATCTGACGTCTTTCTGTCAAAATGATGTTTGCTTTTATTCATATATCGATTCAATTAAATGGTACAAAAATCCTTGAGGAATGGTTCTGAAGCAATGTGTGTCAATGTTGGCCTGCAAATTAACTGAGGAGTTCTACTGTTAACAAAAGTGGTGATTCCACCTAGAGTCAGTTACAAAGTCTACTGACAGTCTTGTTAGTGAATAATGAACATATTTTATTTTCATGTATTGTAGCTTACAGTACGGTTCTGAATTACAGGTGATATCTATGAGAAGCCCCCCATGTTCTCTGGTGATAAACAACCAAAAAGATGAAGAACATGAAGAGGTGAGCATGTAAACATTGACACATTAGTTACTAATTGAGCTATAAATAGGTCATTAATGTTAAAACACCTAGTTATATCCTTATGCCAGGAATCCATGTAAAATGGACTCATCTCAAATGTCTTTGAAGTAACTTATTTGTTTGAAGTAAACTGTATTTGTTGCAGAAGTTGTCTGTCTGTCCTCATCCTCCTAAGATGAAGATAAAGAGTTCACCTCTTATTGAAAAACTACAGGTGAGATTTCCTTGATTATCCACTTTACACAAGATCTTAGTTTCAGCCAGCTGTTTGCACAAGTTTTCACCATATGAAATATGCATTTGAAAAAAAGGAAAAGGACTTGGCGTGTGGCGTCCCATACTTGGAATTCGTGCTCTGCAGTGAAAACAAACACACACACACACACACACACACACACACACACACACAAACAAACACACACATGTTCGTTTTTGTCAAAAGTGGGGACATCCCATAGGCGTAATGGTTTTTATACTGTACTTACTGTATGTGCTATTGCACTACACCAAACCTACCCCTTACAGGAGACTGTGCATTTCAACTTTCCCCCAAAAAACCTCACTATGTATGATTTATAAGTTTTGAAATGTGGGGACATGGGTCAATGTCCTGAAAAGTCACCTCCACCTTGTAATACCTATGTCATACCTTTGCCATTATACAAATCTATGTCCTGACTATACACACACACACACACACACACACACACACACACACACCTCAAGGGTCTCACCTCAGTTGTGGTATTGAAGGTGGACAGAGCACTGTACATTCACTCCCCCCACCTACAATCCCTGCCAGACCTGAGACTCAAACCCACAACCTTCAGGTTACAAGTCCAACTCTCTAACCATTAGGCCACAACTGCCCCCTTACTTGCATGAAAGATGCTAACCTTGCAGGTTTGTTAGGTTGCTTATCAATTTCACATATCATTTCCAAAGTGCACTTTCATTCAGGAAACAGGAAATCTGTTGCCTCGTGAAACTATTTTCTGAAATATGTAATTAAGAAGTAACTTGCATGTAACTGTCACATTGCTAAACATGACGAAGAAGACAAAGATGAGTCCAAACAGGCTTTAATTAATCCACAAAGAGATAAGAGTTCACAACCAAGGTATAGCATACAAACAATACCGGATGAGGGAAACAAACAAAGGGAGCTAATGAGTTAATTACAGTTTTTTTTCAACTGCTTACACACATTTTCAAAACTTTGCCTCTTTTTAAAACTTTACACACAAATCCAAGAATTGCACACACAAAATGCCTCACATCTCTTGCAAAATGAAGCACTGTGTTCAAGATATCACAAACACATCTCAAAAGCGGACATTTGTCTTATGTTGCAAACACCTTTGCCATTATATCATATTTTTGGATATATCATGTACACACAGTTATTCAAATCCTAAAGCTCTTCTTTCATGAGCTCCTATGTAGCCTACATTTCTGTACAAGACTGAAAGTAATTGTCAGAGAGATGTTGAAAAATTCACAGTAAACACAAAAGCAAGATTGAAACCAAACTTTTTTTACTGTAAACATTTGTGGTACAGTATTACACAGTATGAAAGAAAATACATAGTTGTGTAGATGTATATTTATAGGCCATGATTGGTTGAGTAAAGCAATGAATGTTTGCATATGGGAGGAGTTAGTGTGAGGCACTGATGAATTAGAGTGGAATTTTGATTGGTTGTGTTTGAAAAAGGAAATTAAGGTACTTCCTTAATTAATGAGTAACAGGTGAACTGAATGAGACTGAATCAAACAGACAGGAAAACTAGGTCAAATAATGGGGCAAACAGAATCAACAACACAATGAAACAAAGCCTACATGTCTTCAAAATATAGAGAGTTTTCCATATATTTTAAATGCATATGCTTCCTGCAGCATTAGGAATATCTTTTATTTATTTATTTTGTACAGGCCAACTTATTGTCTATTTTGAACATCAAAATATTAGTCATATTATAGAATTTGTACTTGCTCCTACTTTTATAAAACTCTACTGTCACCTAGTGTTGATAACATGCTGTTGCAAGGGCATATCAAACACAAGACCACACAATGGCTTAAGATGTTCAGAATGGTATGCTACGATAATACTCTTAGTATTTATGCAGTAGTGTATATTATAGTATGTATACTATACATACAATAGTATGCAAATGGAGTTCTTCTATTATAACCAATGAGCTCAATATAATAATATCCACTAAGACATTTTATCATCTTCGTTTAGTCATTATTTTATCAAACTTACAAAATGTGAAAACTGGACACTTTTACTTAAAACCAGTAGGCAGTATACAGTGTTAATGTGCAATTTGCAGTAAACAATATTCAAGGATTTTTAATGCACATTTTCTGCCACCTAGAGTTTAAATAGTACTACTGCATGGTCAATACCTGCAACTAAACCCTACACAGCATCTCTCATGAGAGGTGTCTAGTTAGTTTGAACTGTCATTGGTCCGTGGGATATGTCTGCTCATAAAAGGGACAGGTCTGCACCGTCTCCTCCAATTGGTTCAGGTAAGGACTCTAATGAGATAACGGCTTAGCCTCAGTTGCTGAGTGCTGAGCTGTACTAGACTCGACTTAGCAGCTATCAGGCAGTCATGGGACAAAAGGGTTGCCGTTTCTCTCTCTTCTTGTTCTCCCCTGTACAGGTAGGAGATATTAATTTCAGAATAACGTCTTTCATAAACTAAGCCTGATCTATGTCCAACAGCCTATGCCAGAGGTTAACCATGGGTAACACACAGGTAGTCAAGGTAAAGATAACTTTAAGAACCTAGATATTACTGTGAATTGTCTGACGAACATGTATTTTAATTGCCATTTAAAAGCAATTATTAAAAAAAAAAAAAAAAAAAATTCTAACAGCGTTCTACAAACATGAATAACTTTTAATTAGTTGTTTTTATTGTTTTAATTTTAACTACTTAATGTATTTTTTATTCATTAAAATATTTTAACATATATTAAGTATATTGCATTTTCTGTTTTTACTAAAATATTAGCTTGCCATAATAGCTTTATTAAATTTATAATTAAAAAAAAAATTGTATTCACTTTTTAAAATAATATTTACATGTATAACATTAAATGTTATATTTCCATTTTAAAATATTATGTTTCTTTTAATAATTTTGTCAAATAAGCTTGATTGATTACTTATTTTTTTATTTTATTAATTGGCTTTTTGCCTTTAGTAAATACAAAAGTGGTGATTTTGACAGGAAAGTGGTGGGAGAGAGAATGAGAACAGCTTAAAGACATGACCCGAGCCAAACTCAAACCTGAGTACCTTAGATCAGTTTTATTTTATTATCATTGATATACTATTATAGTTTTTGTTATTCTAAATTAAATTTTAGTTTTTACTTTAGTCTTAGTAATTTTGCCATTTTTGTTAGTTTGTCATTTTTATTAATTAATGTTTATTTATTTTTGATTCATTAATTTTAGTTTATTTAGTTAATAAGTTAAACTAAATAAACCTTAGAAACTAGCTGAAATAAATGTTTTGTTTTTTTTACTGTTTTAACCCGGAGTTGAGCACAACAGTTATATATCTTGAACGATGCACTGCCCTGTGTGCCACTAAATACATATTTAATAATGAGTAAAATAATTGTTCATTTAACTCCCACAATTTTATTTACATCTCATCATCAGTAAGTTGCATTATGTTAATGTACATTATATCATCCACTTTGTTCTCTAAATATTGGCATTTTAGAAACAATTGACCACTAGTTTTGTCTCTATTCAAGAACATAACAGATTCTTTCCTTCTCTCTTTAAGGCCAATCTTGCCCTCTCTCCAGCTGTCCTGCTCTCCCCACCCAAAAGTCCAGAGTCCAAACAGCCGTCCACTGCCTCAAGTCCCATCAGCCCCCGCAGATCCCTGAGCTCCACCCTGCAGCCCACTCAGCTGTCCTGTGAAGATGAGGCGCCGGTTAGCTTCGAGCAGCCGGTCGAGGGTACACCACTGCCCAGCATCAACAAGGTCAAGTAGTTTGTCAATATCAATAGCAATACAAAGGATTTCACTTTCCAAAATACATTTAAAGTATGCTTTACTCTTGTTTGGGAACTTACTGTAACGTCAATGAGACACAAGCCTGTCCCTTACAATGAAGATTTGATTCAGATAAAGTGATATTCATTTATATTTAGTACAAAATATTTACATTTTAAATAAACTGGGCTGACAAAAATTCCTATACTTCAGAAGAGTGGAAATGTCTGGGACATGATAATGGTAAAAAAAAAAAAAACAAATTAGATGGTAGAAGAATTGCTTTTTTCAAGAGATTGCAAATATGTGACCCTGGACGACAAAACCAGTCTTAAGTGTAAATTTTTCGAAATTGAGATTCATACATAATCTGAAATCTGAATAAATAAGCTTTCAGTTGATGTATGGTTTGTTATGATAGGACAATATTTGGCCGAGATACAACTATTTGAAAATCTGGAATCTGAGGGTGCAAAAATATCAAAATATTGAGAAAATCGCCTTTAAATGTGTCCAAATGAAGTTCTTAGCAATGCATATTACTAATCAAAAATTAAGTTTTGATACATTTACGGTAAGAAATGTATAAAATATCTTCATGGAACATGATTGTTACTTAATATCCTAATGATTTTTGGCATAAAATAAAAATCTATAATTTTGACCCATACAACGTATTTTTGGCTATTGCTACAAATATACGCCAGACTTAAGACTGGTTTTGTGGTTCAGGGTCACATATTGTGTGTGAGAATGCAAATGTTGTGCGAGAAAATGCAACATTTTTCTGGGTAATGCAATAATTTAGCAAGAGATGCGAAAGCATTGAAATATGATTTTTCTTCCCATTTCATAATTGTTTTTGTCTCCTTAGGGACTCCATAGTAATGTTTTTTGAATGTGTATATATAAATATAACTATAAAATATGCCTTAAAAATTGCATAAAACTCTTTTTGAGGGATACTTAGAAGTTACTTAATCAAATATATACTGTAACTGGTTTAGGATGAATAATTATTGGAAATGCAAGGCTGTACACATATTTTGGACTGTGAGTGATGGTTTAAGTTCAGTTGATCATTGAAAACCTGTATTTGTTGTAGACTAATGTGAATAGCAAAACATGATCTCTTGAAAGTTCAGCAGTAAACTTTTACAGGCTTGCTGTTTCTCAGAGAATCTCTGATGTGTGCAGAATAGGATCTGATGATATCAGCATCAAGGTGCACATCTCTTTTGCGTGCAGCCAGTATTGTTGGCTTAAGCTCTGTGTAAGCCTATAGAGACTGTCCATGCTCTGCCTGAGGACATAACAACAGGGTTTGCAAACTCTAATCCAATCAGGTCACTTCTGCATCACACCCTCTGCACCTCTTCAAAGAGCATTCACAAGAGAATGCAGCCATAAGACATGATTGTTCATATTCTGCACTTAGCTGCTGAACTAGCCTATACTCTTTGATTCCGGAATGCAAATATAATCTACTACTGTACATTTGACAAATTATGCAGTATTCATACAGAGCATGCTACTTTGCATGTATATGCCACAATGCATTTGGCTCAACGCCACCTTCCAGTTTCATTGTGAGGAATAATTTGGTAGTAATACCAGCTTTAAATTTAAAATTTTCTACAGAAAACATTTTGAAATATATTTTATTGCTTTTTGCATCAAGTAAATAGGCAGTATGTAATGCAGGGTCGACTACACTACATTGCTGCTGTTTAGAATTAAAATTTATGTCGCGAGATTTGCAAATAAATCATTCTTTTGATACAGTCTGATGAATGGATTCACAAAAAGGTCTGAATCTGTTTGCAATTCAGTTTGATTAATTTGGAAAGTTCACTTAGTAACGGAATAATTTTTAGTGATTTCTAACACTGAAATAATGACGGAATGTTGTACTGTATAAGACAGGAAACATAATAATGAGATGTTTGGATGATATGTTTAATTCACTGTAGAAACCAAACTAGTCTTTTATCATTTATCAGAAAAATCCTCTTTTTGTTTGTTGTGTATAAAATATAGCAGAATTACTGCCGTCATGAGCAACAGCTATGTTCGCAAAACCTAATCTTTCCACCTAGACATCATTTTAGGGCATCATATGTTCGCTCCCAACATGCTGGCTATATTAAAAACTAGGCAGAAACCATCACAGGAAGGAAGTATCCACTGCAGGAACCAGAGACTGAATTGCAACAAGCTGTGGTTGACTAGTCAAGAAGAATGTTGATTTATAAATTTGCTTTATTTCACTTAGTACTAAAAAGTATCAATAAAAATGGTTCAATATAATTAAAATGCCATATTACCATATTGAGAGGAACAGCCAGCATCACCACCTAAATTTTTTTTTTTTTTTTTTATAAATGATTAATTCAATAAATGAGTATTGTGTTGTTAGCTTAGCAACATGCTAATGCCAAACTCTGCTGGAATCAGTTGCGAGTCGATTGTCCTGTGTGGTAAACATGACGAGGGCTATTTGTGTGGCACGTGGAGTTACAGCTAATGTAGAGTGTTTCATTTATGAAGTTCTGTGCAGTTAGCATGTTGTTTATTTAGCATTGCATTGTGCACTTCACAGAGTCGAGCTAGGCTGTCTTTTAAGCGACGGCTGCCCACACGACAACACAGGAAGTCAGCATGTGAGGAGGCAAAATGGAACGAGGGAAATGACTCTCCGTGTGAACCAGATAGTCAACAGCAAAATGGAGATGAAGGGGAATTGATTGGTGGGCCTTCGCAGGAGGATGCAGAAGATAAAATGGACTCTGCACAACCCACCAATGGCCCACAACAGGAAAAAGACAGGACAGAGCACAGAGATGTACCCCAAGAAAATGAGGGGACCCAAGTAACCCATATAGGAAATCAGGAAGTAACTGAAGGAGGATATGAACCTTCTGACTGTAAACAGGCCCAAAAAGAAGAGAAGGAAGAAACCGAAGAGGACAGGACAGAAGTGAAAGAGGACAAGGAAGTGCTGGATGCAGAGAACAACCCAGAATAGAAGCAACAGGTCATCAAAATCAAAACAAATTTTTTTGCCAATAAACATTGATTTAGCAACCTATTATTGCAGACAACAATTGAATTACTGGAGTTTTTCAAACAAACGTTCAGGTGAACTCATTGAGAACAGACTCCAATATAGATGAAGAGGGACCTCTTTAGGACTGTGGATTTATGGACTTAATATTGCTAAAGCAAATATTACACAAAGGGTTAGATGTCATCAACACACTCTCATTTGTTTTATGTTTTGGAGAATTGGTGGTGAATTTGTACAGTCTGTATGTTTGTATCTCCTTGCACCCCATTGCTGGTTGGGCTTAGTGGTGGACCCTTTTTTTAATTAATTTTTTTTAGATTTTTGTACAAATAAAATTGTACAAATTTACCAACTGCAAAAAAATAAATAAAAGAAATATAATAATAATAATAAATATGTTTTATCAAGAGATCAGGTGGGATCTTTTAGCTAAAATGAAGCCGTTATATCAAACCCTGAGTTTCTATTCAAACTCTGTAGGGTATGTCTGAATAATTCATATGCCTCTGTCTTGCTTGCTTTTGCTTTTAAATAAACTTATGTTGAATTCTTATTTGCTGTTCAGAGAACGAGATCGCTTTTACCTTTGGAAAGTATTCTCCATTTGAAAAGTTCCAGCCTTCACCCGATTTGAATATTTATGTGATTCAATCTACAAAATGACAAATATCATTGAAATAGGAGTGTTTTTATTGACTTGTCAGTTTTATTGACATGCCTCTGTGACAGTCCTAGGCTCTGTAAACAGCAAAAGTTGGCTAGAAATGCTTCATAAGTACTTCAGAAATGCTTTATCTGTCAGTCATTTTGAGTGTTTAGGTTTGCTGACATTGAGTTGGCTGACAGGCTTGTGGAGAGGGTGTGTGGTTGCCCTCCACTAAGTTGCAAAATCATGAGTTACTTACTGCACTTTTATTGTCTGATTATAATGAAATGCACAGTTTTTAAAATCTTGCAGAAAAATGATAAATATAAACAATACAACGAACTAGTGGCAGATATTGTGAAAGCCAAATTGACCCGCAGTCTCCACTGCTGCTATGCAAAGATAGCTACTTTATTATTAAATAAAATGCCTGGAATGTATCACTGTGACTGCAAAGCTACTGTACTGCATCAATGACCTTTTACTTCCCATATAAGAGTGAATAAAGAGCTTTATTTACACTTACCAGATGCTCTCCTTTATTATATACAGCAATTAAGGGTTAAGCATTTGTAATGAATTGTAATGATATCTGGTCTTTTCTCATAGTTCTCTTTGTTTAACATTAAAGGGATACTCAAATCGAAAATGAAAATCATATCATCATTTACTCACCCAGTTGACTTTCCCTCTGTTGAACTCAGAAAGAGTTATTCTGCAGAATGCTAAAGCTGCTGACAATTAAAGTGCAAATATGCAAACCCTCTTATTATGAATCGATTTTCCTTTCAAATATAGGCTAATTACATATCAAAATGTCAATTATGATTGATTACATGACGTGAGCAAACCAGGTGAAATGGTTGGAAATCCCCTCAGGTCTGTCCTCGCCTACTGATCCGGAAACTCCCATTGCTGTTCTGCAGAGACCAGGGCCGTGTGCATAAACTGCTTAGACTAGACTTAAAAGTTAGTCATCTAATTTGTTTCTGCAAGACTGGTAATTTAATTATAAATAATTTTTTATAATCAGTCACGCAAAAACGTAGATTGGATCGAATTTAAATCTGAAAATTAAGGTTGATTACCACTTGATTAGTCAAACTAGTTCTTAAGACAGTCTTTCTTAACATGTTGATGTTAATGCAACTGGCTCCAGTACTTGTAAGACTTCGGCACAACGTGTTGCCACGCTGTAACCTGTTTGAACAAGTTTGAATGAAGTTTGGCAGCTGTGGAAGAGACAGAGTTATTATTATTATTATTTCCAGCTATATGTGCTGAAAAGTGGTTCATTTCTTGAGGATTTGAATGAATGCTGCTGGTCCATCCTAATAATGTGCAGAAAAAAAATTAGTAGTGTGACAGTGCCAAAATGTGCGCTACATGGTTAAAACGGGCTTGATAAATTTAACATATACACTCATATAGTAAACACATGTAAAATAAAGAAATAAATTCTTTAAAGTTTTTATGCTCAATTGTTTTATAATTTTGTAACTGATTTTGTTCAACAGAGGAAAATGATGCAGTTATTTAGACTGGATAAAAGAGGGTTAAAGTGATTAATGTGGACTAGACAGAAGACAGTGGAATTTTAAAACCAATATTTTTTCACTGTCTTCAGGCTCAATTCCACCAAAAGTGAACCCACTGCAATCAAACAAAGCTTCGAACTGACTTCACTTCACTAAAATGATACAAGCCTAGATACAGAGCTCCGTCTGAAAGTAGGCTACCTAATATTCTCGATACAAGCCTCGAAGCCTCCGTACTAGTCATAACAACACTAATTTTCATTGCTGGGTAAATTCGGTGCTTTTGCAGTGTATCCGGAAAGTATTCACAGCGCTTCACTTTTTCCACATTTTGTTATGTTACAGCTGTATTCCTAAATTAATTAAATTCATTATTTTCCTCAAAATTCGACAAACAACACCCCATAATAACAACATGAAAGACGTTTGATTGAAATCTTTGCAAATTTATTAAAAAAATAAAAATAAAGAAAAAAATCACGTGTAGCCTACATAAGTATTCACAGCCTTTGCCATGACACTCAAAATTGAGCTCAGGTGCATCCTGTTTCCACTGATCATCCTTGAGATGTTTCTACAACTTGATTTGAGTCCACCTGTGGTAAATTCAGTTGACTGGACATGATTTGGAAAGGCACACACTTGTCTATATAAGGTGCCACAGTTAACAGTGCATGTTGGAGCACAACAGGACAGTGACCCTAAGCACACATCAAGAGTGGCTTATAGATGATGCTGTGAATGTCCTTGTGGCCCAGCCACAGCCTGGGCTTGAACCCAATCAAATATTTCTGGAGAAACCTGAAAATGTGCGTCTGCCCCCATCCAACCTGACAGACCTTGAGAGGTGAAGAACCAAGGAGAAGAATGGCAGATAACTGCCAAATGATGATCAAAGCTTGTTGCATCGTACCCAAAAAGATTTGAGGCTGTAATTGGTGCCAAAGGTTCTTCAATAAAGTATTGAGCAAAGGCTGTGAAAACTCATGTACATGTGATTTATTTATTTTGTGTTTTTTCGTTTTTTATAAACTTGCCAAGATTTCAAACAAACTTCTATCACGTTGTGATTATGGGTTATTGTTTGTAGAATTTTGAGGAAAAGAATGAGTTTAATTCATTTTGGAATAAGGCTGTAACATA